>NW_027141545.1:328333-656666 GCF_036365525.1 Heterodontus francisci
CCTCCACTGTGATTAGGCTGGGTGGCCTGTAATTACTCAGTCTATTACTTTCACCCTTGTTAATCAACAGTACAACATACACAGTCCTCCAGCAGCACGACTGCAACCAGAGAAGATTGGAAAATGATGGTCAGAGCCTCTGCTATTTCCTCCCTTGCACCTCTTAACAGTCTGAGCCTGATGAATTATCAGCTTTCAAATATGCCAAACCCCTTAATATTTCCTCTCTCACTGTTTATCCCATTCAATATTTCAAACCCCTCCTCATTGACTACAATGTCTGTGTCATTCCCTCTTTTGTGAAGACAGTCGGTATGTATTCATTAAGAACCCTGCCCGCATCTTCTGCCTCCATGGTTAGGAAAAAGGAGGAGAGACGATATAAAGTAAAGGATAGAATTCTGAAGGAGGTGTAGGAACAGACACATCTGGGGGATATTTGTGCACCAATCACTGAAGGTGGCAGGGCAGGTTCAGAAAGTGGTTAAACAGCAGAAGGTGTCCTGAGATTATAAATAGAGACATTGAATACAAAATCAAGGAAAATGTGACCTTTGTAAAACGCTGGTTTGCCTTCAACTGGAGCATTGTCCAATTCTGGACACCGTACTTTAGCAAGAATGTGGCGGCATTAGAGAAGTTGCAGAAAAGATTCACAAGAGTGGTTCCTGGGATGAGGGACTTCAGTTACGTGGATAGATTGGAGAAGCTGGGGTTGTTCTCTGTGTCTCTCTCTGTCTCTCCCTCCTGCTATCTCTGACACTAAGAGGTAGACAGAGGGAGAGAGGCTTAGATATGCCGATGGAGAGAGTGCTGTTGAGAGGGACAAGGTTGGAGAGAGAGAGATTGTTGGGGTGGATTGAAAGGGAGAATGGAAGATATATTCATTTGATGTCATCTTTCACTGCTGTGTACGCAAACAGAGATATATAGGTATGTCGAGTGAAATATTGGTAGAGTGGGAGAAATGTGGATGAAGTTGGGGCCCAGGCAGACAGTTCTGATGATCAGGAAGGAAAACGCTCCATTGTAAACATCCAGCAAGTTATTCCACCATGGAACCCTCATGATATTGGTGTGGAAATCTGGAACTCTCTGCCCCTGGTGATTGCCCCCTTTGTTAAGTGAAATGGGTTCTTTCTATCCACTCTATCTCGACTCATCATCATTTTATGCACCTCAATTAAATCTTCCCTTCAACCTTCTGTGTTCCAAAGAAAACAATTCCTGCCTATCCAATCTCTACTCATCGTTAAAATTCTCCATTCCTGACAACATCCTCTGTAAATCTCCTCTGTACCCTCTCTAGTGTGATCACATCCTTCCTGTAATGTGGTCACCAGAACTGTACACAGTACTCCAGCTGTGGTCGAACTAGTGTTTTATACAGTTCTTGCACAGCCTCCCTGCTCTTATATTCTCTACATCGGCCAATACAGGGAAGTATTCCGTAATCCTTCTTAACCACCTTATCCACCTGCCCTGTTACCCTCAGGAATCAGTGGACATTCACTCCAAGTTCACAGTCTGGGAGTTTGTTCAGTTAGATTGAAAGGACAAATGTAAAACATAATAATTTGATGTAATCCTTCACCGCAGTATACACAGACATACGAGCGAGAGGCATGGAGCGTGAAACATCGGGTTAGAAGGAGAAAACTAGTTGGAGATGGTAACAAATTGGAAAGGAGTGATAGGGACTGAGAGAGAGATAATCTCTGGTAAAACTCACTTGCTGGTAATCTCTCTCCATCTCTATCTCTCTCTTCCCCTCTCTTCTACTCTCTGAAACCCTATTTCCTCTCGTTGTTACTCGCTTTCCAAGTCTATCGCTCGACTTTTCTCCCTCTATCTCTATCTCCCTCTGCACACGATCTCAATGTCTCCCTCTTGCTCTCAGGATGGGAAGAGGGAGAAAGAGAGGCAGAGAAAGGGTGTTGCAGGCAGTGAGAGATGAGGGGAAAGAGACAGAGGGACAGTGCGTCTGGCATTGGTAGATGGATCTTTACTCTGTATCTAACCCCGTGCGTACCTGTCCTGTGAGTATTCGATGGGGCCAGGCTCGGACTGGGGGGGACTGTCTAAAAATCAAACATTAGTCGAAAGTCCTTTCAAAGCTGAAATTTAGAAACACTTCCACATACAAAGGGTGGTAGAAGTTTGGAACTGTCCTCCACAAATGACCCCTCCCTATCTCTGCAATCTCCTCCAGCTCCACAATCCCCCAATATCTGCGATCCTCCAATTCTGGCCTCCTCTTGAGCATCCCCAATTTGAATTGTTCCAACAGTGGAGGCCGTACCGTCAAGCTGCCAAGGCCCTAACTCTGGAATTCCTTTCCTAAACCTCTCCGTCTCACTAACTCTCATTCCTCTTTGAAGACGCTCCCTCAAACCAACCTCTTTGACCAGGTTTTTGTTCGTCTCGTGTAATATCTCCTTAAGTGACTCGGTGTCAACTTTTTATTTGCCTTATTTATTTGTTGAATGTGTGCGTTACTGGCCAGGCCAGCATTTATTGCCCATCCGTAATGGCCCTCGAGAAGGTGGTGTTGAGCCTCCTTCTTGAACCGCTGCAGTCCATGTATGGTAGGTACACGCACAGTGCTGTTAGGAAGGGAGTTCCAGGATTTTGACCCAGTAACAGTGAAGGAATGGCGATATAATTTCAAGTTAGGATGGTGTGTGACTTTAATTGTTGTGTGCGGACAGTATTTTCAGTGCGCAGTCCATTTATATTTTTAATTATATATTTTTTTCATGTGGTTAGATGTAAAGTTTCTCCTACAATCTGACTGCCTCCCCGTATCTCCTCACTCTTTCTGCTCCTCTCTCCCTCCTTCTATAAATCCACTGCTTTACTCTGTATCTAAGCTCACACTGTTCCTGCCCTGGGAGGTCTCATTATGGTGCTTAAGCAATGAGTTATATACTTCCAGCATAACATCCCTGCTCTTATATACTTTAACAGCCTTGTTGGGACTGTCACTGCAGTTTGAAAATATGAAACACTGATCCAACATTCACCCCTAAAACACTCACACTAACCTCCAAAAACAGGACTGGGCCGATAATGAGGATTGTTAATGATTGTTACAACTTGTCTCATCCTCTCTCTGTCTCTCCCTCTCATGTCTGTTTCTTCCCATCTTTCTCTCTCTCTCTCTCTCCCTCTCTCCCTCTCCCTCTCACTCTTTCTCTGCATCTTTCCATGACTCTGTCTCTAACACCATCTCTCTCTCCTTGGACAGAAATGTTTTTATCCATTTCTTGGTTAATTTTGAACCTGTAAATCTTGCCCTTGCTGAGAACGTCACAGCAGTTTGAAAATATCAAACACTGATCAACACTAGCCCCCTAAACTCTCCAACTAAGCCCCCAATACAGGACTGTGCAGATAATGGGGATTGTTACTGAGGTTCTGTCGAAGTCCCCTCACACACTGTATCCCATTTCCCCTGCTTCTAAAGTTTGTCAGTGTTTAATAATATTTTTTTAAATAATATTACATGTCACTTCAGTTTGAAAATATCAATCATTGATCCAACACTCACTCCCAAAACATTCACACTAAACCTCTGATCTTTCATTTCAAAATTAGGTCTTGCACACAGCCACTTTTACTTTTTAATTCTATCTTTTGTCAACATTATTAGATGTAAACTTTTTCCGATAATCTCACCCTCCCTCTCTCTCTCTGTCTGTCTCTCCCTCGGCATCCGTCTCTCTCCCTCTGCATCTGCTTGCCTCCCTTTCTGTCTCTCCCCCTCTGTCTCTGTTTCTCCCTTTTCCTCTATCATTCCACCTTTGTCTCTCTCCCTCTCCCTCTGTCTCTGTCCCACTCTGTCTGTGTCTCTCTCCGTCTGTGTCTCACTCCTTCCACCTCTCCGTCCCTCTGTACATGAACAGCAATGCTTTGAGCCATTTGATTGGTTAATTTTGAATCTTTAACTCTTGCTTTTGTTGGGAATGTCAATGCAGTTTGAAAATATCAAACACTCATCTAACACTCATTCCTAAAACACTCACATTAAACCGCAAATACCTGACTGGGCAGACAATGGGGATTGTTACTGGGGTTCCGTCAAGGTCTCATTTCACTATCTCTTCTGTCTCTCACTGTCTTCCACTTTGTCCTCATTGTCTCCATTTCACCATTTGTTTTCATTTCCCTCTTCTCCTCTTTCCTTCATCACCCCAAACTTTATAAACAAAGAGGGAGCTCCCTCCCCTTTATACATAGAGAGGGAGTTCCCTCTACTTTATACATGGAGAGGGAGCTCCCTCTGTTTTATATAGCTGCCGTGGTGGTATTTGAACCCCTGTCCCCAGGCCATCAGCTTGGGCCTCTTGATTACGTGAACATTGATATGATCACTACCCAACTGCCTCCCAAATGGATGCGTACAGTGTCTGTCCCGTAATATCACTCACAGTAGTTTCTGGGCTGTAACCCTGAACATGGTCCAGAATCAGAGACTCAAAGTTCACATTTTAACTGGAAAAAGGCAGGAACAGAGTGAAACGGGACTGCTTTTGTCCCTGGATTTAGTGTCCACTGCAGACAGATCAGTTACATTTCCAACAGAAATGCCAGGAGTGAACAAGGTCAATGCAATAATATGGAAAATATAAATGACGCCTCTCAAAATTGCCTTCCATCCAGCATGCGTGCAGATTTCAGGTTTATGCCAGAGAGAGGTCTTACTCAGAAAATGTAATTGACATTGAAATGATTGTGTTTTATCAACCACATTATTTACATCAGAGTCAAAGATGCTGATGTAATGTGTTTGTTCAGGTGAGTGTAACTAATAGCAATGATCAGGGGTATAACCGTGTCAGTGGAGACTTATCCCCTGTATAAATCAGGACCCATTGGAATGGATCAGCTCAGAGTGCCTGGTGGAGCTGTGAATTCCAGGCTAATAGAAGTCTCTGCTTCTCACAGAAATGGGATATCCAGTAATGTATGAGATAAAACACATTTATTATCCTGTACTAGCAGCAATTGGAATTGCTGGGAAGCAGTATCTCTGCTGTTAATGGTGTAAATCGATGTTATCTGTGCTGCTGTACTCGGTATTATTTCCCTCTGTGTGTGTTACACAGCCGCCTGCTCTTTTCCAGCAATTTACTGATGGAATCTCCTCATTGTCTACTCTTTCATTCCTGCAGGAACTGTATTATGTATTTAATAGTTTTGTTTTAAGTAACTGTGGCATTGTTACTGGATTATTCTGTGTATTGAATGTATTTGAATGAGATGTTTCAGTTCGGATCAATAATCAGACCATTAGGAGTTTTTAACAGTTTCATGATGTGGATCTAACCGGTCCTGGAATATTTTAATGATTTTTTTTCAGTGATTGATAATGAGACATCTCACAATCTCAGTGTTAAAAGCGGATAGAACAATGCCCTCCCTCCCCAATAACATGGCTCAGTTTAACTGGGATTTCAATGTATTTATTGATTATCACAGTTATCAAATATTATTTCTTTCTGTGTGTGTCTGACACTGCTTCAGAAGTCTGGCTACTGAACTGAGTTTGCTGCTATCACTTTCACATCTCCTTCTCGGCTTCACTGTGGACCTTCACTGTCACTGGACTACATTGTAAAATAGAAAGTATTGATGTGATGTTTTATTGGTTTTCACTCTGTCAGTTGGAATCAAGAGTCTTTCCATTTATCTGTCAATTATCAGCTGCAGCGCTGATGTTGTTCTTTTATTAATTAAACAATCCCACATTCTAATGGATTACTTCATAATTCCAGGAGAAGGAATTTCAATGATTGTGAGGTTTGTCTGGAAGTAGCTTTCGATCCTGTTTATTCCATATATTGTAGATGAAGTGAAGAGTGCAGGTGAACAGGTGGAGATTTGGGTGTTCTGTAGATACATTAAATTATTCACAGAGGTTTCACCATTGAACAATCTGACTCTGAGAATAGAATCATTGAACCTGGGGTTGGTGAACAGAACACAGACGCAGAATGTTAGGAATAAATCATATGTGAAAAGTCGCTTTAAGTAACAGTTTACAGGGTGTGTGTACTTCAGAGAGATAGGGAATGAGAAAAGGAGCAGGGAGATCGAAACCGATTGGAAAATAAAAGCAGAAGTAAAGAGAAAGAAGCAGCAGTGTAAATAATTCACTATCATAAAGTGCTGGCATGTCCAGAACGATTGGTGGATAGATTGGAGAAGCTGGGGTTGTTCTCTGTGTCTCTCTGTGTCTTCCTCTCTCGATCTCTCCCTCCTGCTATCTCTGACAGTAAGAGGGAGACAAAGGGAGAGAGGCTTGGATATGCAGGCAGAGAGAGGGCTGTCGAGAGGTACAATGTTGGAGAGAGAGAGAGATTGTTGGGGTGGATTGAAAGGGCGAATGTAACATATATTCATTTGATGTAATCCTTCACGTTTGTGGATGCAAACAGAGAAAGATAGCTTTGGAGAGTGAAATATTGGTGGAGTAGGAGAAGTGTGGATGAAGTTGGGGCCCAGGCGGCTGGTTTTAATGATCAGGACGGATAACGCACAATTGTAAACATCCAGCAAGTTATTCCACCATGGAAGCCATCACTCCCTCATGATATTGGTGTGGAAATCTTTTTAATCTATGCCCATGGTTATTGACCCCTCTGTGAAGGGAAATGGGTCCTTCCTCGCCACTCTATCTAGGCCCCTCATTATTTTATACACCTCAATTAAATCTTCCCTTCAACCTTCTCTGTTCCAAAGAAAGCAATTCCAGCCTATCCAATCTTTGCTCATAGTTAAAATTCTCCATTCCTGACAACATCCTCTGTAAATCTCCTCTGTACCCTCTCTAGTATGATCACATCCTTCCTGTAATGTGGTGACCAGAACTGTACACAGTACTCTAGCTGTGGTCTTATTAGTGTTTCATACAGTTTCAGCATAACCTCCCTGCTCTTATGTTCTCTACATCGGCCAATAAAGGAAAGTATTCCGTAAGCCTTCTTAACCACCTTCTCCACCTGTCCTGTTACCCTCAGTAATCAGTGGACAGTCACTCCAAGGCCCCTCTGTTCACAGTCTGAGATGTTGTTCAGTTAGATTGAAAGAGCAAATGTAAAACATAATAATATGATGTAATCCTTCACTGCAGTGTACACAGACAATCGAGCCAGAGGCATGGAGTGTGAAACATCGGGATAGAGGGAGAAAAATAGATGGAGGTGGTAACAAATTGGAAAGGAGTGATAGGGACTGAGTGAGAGGTAATCTCTGGTAAACTCTCTTGCTGGTAATCTCTCTCCATCTCTCTCTCTCTTCCAACCTTTTCTGCTGTCTGAAACCCTATTTCTTCACTCAGTTGCTCACTTTCCAACTTTATCTCTCTACTTTTCTCCCTCCATCTCTATCTCACTCTGCACACTATCTCAATCTCTCCCTCTTGCTCTCAGGATGGGAAGAGGGAGAAAGTGAGGCAGAGAAAGGGGTTTGCAGGCAGTGAGAGTGAAGGAGAAAGAGACAGAGGAACAGTGAGTCTGGCATTGGTAGGTGGATCTTTACTCTGTATCTAACCCCGTGCGTACCTGTCCTGTGAGTATTCAATGGGAACAGTCTCAGACGGGGGGACTGTCTAAAAATCAAACATTAGTCGAAAGCCCTTTCAAAGATGAAATTTAGAAACACTACTACATACAAAGGATGGTAGATGTTTGGAACTGTCTTCCACAAATGACCCCTTCCTATCTCTGCAATCTACTCCAGCTCCACAATCCACCAATATCTGCAATCCTCTAATTCTGGCCTCTTGAGCATCCTCGATGTGAATCGTTCCACCATTGGTGGCCGTGCCTTGAAACTGCCAAGACCTTAACTCTGGAATTTTTTTCCTAAGCCTCTCCATCTCACTCACTCTCTTTCCTCTTTGAAGACGCACCCTCAAACCAACATCTCTGACCAAGTTTTTGTTCGTCTCGTGTAATATCTCCTTAAGTGACTCGGTGTCAACTTTGTATTTGCCTCATTTATTTGTTGGATATGTGCGTTACTGGCCAGGCCAGCATTTATTACCCATTCCTAATTGCCCTTGAGAAGGTGGTGTTGAGCATCGTTATTGAACCGCTGGAGTCCATGTGGGGTAGGTACACCCACAGTGCTGTTCGGAAGCGAGTTCCAAGATTTTGACCCAGTAACAGTGAAGGAATGGTGATATAGTTTCAAGTTAGGATGGTGTGTGACTTTCGTTGTTGTGTGTGGACAGTATTTTCAGTGCGCAGTCCATTTATATTTTTAATTCTTTATTTTTTTCACGTGGTTTGATGTAAAGTTTCTCCCACAATCTCCCTGCCTTCCTGTATCTCCTCACTCTTTCTGCCCTTCTCTCCCTCCTTCTCTAAATCCACTGCTATTTTCTGTATCTAAACTCACACTGTCCCTGCCCTGGGAGGTCTCATTGTGGTGCTTAAGCAATGAGTTATACACTTCCAGCATAACCTCACTGCTCTTATATACTTTAACAGCCTTGTTGGGAATGGCACTGCAGTTTGAAAATATGAAACACTGATCCAACATTCACCTCTAAAACACTCACACTAACCTCCACAAAACAGGGCTGGATAGATAATGAGGATTGTTAAGGATTGTTACAACTTGTCTCATCCTCTCTCTGTCTCTCTCTCTCATGTCTGTTTCTTCCCATCTCCCTCTCTCTCTCTCTGCCGCATCCTCTCCCTCTTTCTCAGCGTCTTTCCATGACTCTGTCTCTAACACCATCTCTCTCTCCTTGAACAGAAATATTTCTCTACATTTCTTGGTTCATTTTTATCCTGTAAATCTTGCCCTTGCTGGGAACATCACTGCAGTTTGAAAATATCAAACATTGATCAACACTCGCCCCCTAAACTCTTACACTAAACCCCCAATACAGGGCAGTGCAGATAATGGGGATTGTTACTGAGGTTCTGTCAAGGTCCCCTCACACACTGGATCCCATTTTCCCTGCTTCTAATCTTTGTCAGTGTTCAATAATATGTTTTTCAATGGTATTACATCTCACTTCAGTTTGAAAATATCAATCACTGATGCAACACTTGCCCCCAAAACACTCACACTTAAACCCCTGATCTTTCCTTTCGAAATTAGTTCTTTCACACAGCCAGTTTTACTTTTTAATTCTATCTTTTTTCAACGTTATTAAATGTACCGTTTTTCCTATAATCTCGCGTTCTCTCTCTCTCTCCCTCTCTCTCTATTTCTCCCTCTGTTTGTCTTCCTCCCTCTCTCTCTGTCCCTTTCTCTCTCTGCATCTGCTCTCTCCCTCTGTATCTGTCTTCCTCGCTTTATCCCTGTCTCTCCCTCTGCATCTGCCTGCCCCCTTTGCGTCTCTCTCCCTCTGAATTTGACTGCCTCCCTTTCTGTCTCTCTCCCTCTGTCTCTGTCCCACTCTGTCTGTGTCTCTCTCCGTTTGTGTTTCATTCCCTCCATCTCTCTGTCCCTCTGTACATGGACAGCAATGCTTTGAGCCATTTGTTTGGTTAATTTTGAATCTTTAACTCTTGCTTTTGTTGGGAATGTCAATGCAGTTTGAAAATATCAAACACTCATCTCACACTCATCCCTAAAACACTCACATCAAAGCCCAAATACCAGAGTGGGCAGACAATGGGGATTGTTACTGGAGTTCCGTCAAGGTCTCATTTCACTATCTCTTCTGTCTCTCACTGTCTTCCACTTTGTCCCTCCCTCTCCATTTCCCCATTTGTTTTTGTTTCCCTCTCTCCTCTTTCCTTCATCGCCCCCAACTTTACACATAGGGAGGGTGCTCCTTCCACTTTATAAATAAAGAGGGAGCTCCTTCCACTTTATACATAGAGAGGGTGCTCCTTCCACTTTATACAGAAAAAGGGAGCTCCTTCCACTTCATAAATAAAGAGGGAGCTCCTTCCACTTAAACATAGAGAGGGTGCTCCTTCCACTTTATAAATAGAGAGGGAGCTTCCTCCACGTTATACATAGAATGGGTGCTCCTTCCACTTATACATAGAGAGGGTGCTCCATCCACTTATACATAGAGAGGGAGCTCCCCCTACTTTATATGAAGAGGCGGAGCTCCCTGTACCTTAAACATTGACAGGGAGCTCCCTCTGTTTTATATGGCTGCCGTGGTGGGATTTGAACCCCAGCCCTCAGGCCATCAGGTTGGGCCTCTGGATTACGTGACCAGTGATATTATCACTGCCCAACTGCCTCCAAAATGGATGCGTACAGTGTTTGTTCCGTAATATCACTCACAGTAGTTTCTGGGCTGTAACCCTGAACAAAGTCCCGAATCAGAGACTCAAGTTCACATTTTAACTGGGAAAAGACAGGAACGGAGTGAAACGGGATCGCTTTTGTCCCTGGATTCAGTGTCCACTGCAGACAGATCAGTTACATTTACAATAGAAATGCCAGGAGGGAACAAGGTCAATACAATAATATGGAAAATGTAAATGACGCCACTCATAATTGAAGCATCCGTCCAGTATGAGTACAGATTTCAGGTTTATTCCGAGAGAGGTCTCACTCAGAAAATGTCATTGACATTGAAATGATTGTGTTTGACACACCACGTTATTTACATCAGAGTCAAAGCTGCTGATGTAATGTGTTTGTTCAGGTGAGTGTAATTAATAGCAATGATCAGGGGTATAACCGTGTCAGTGTAGACTTATCCCCTGTATAAATCAGGACCCATTGGAATGGATCAGCTCAAAGTGCCTGCTGGAGCTGTGGATTCCAGGCTAATAGAAGTCTCTGCTTCTCATAGAAATGGGATATCCAGTAATGTATCAGATACAAGACATTTATTATCCTGTACTTGCAGCAATTGGAGTTCCTGCGAAGCAGTATCTCAGCTGTCAATGGTGTAAATCGATGTTAACTGTGCTGCTGTCGGTATTATTTCTCAATGTGTGTGTTACACATCCCCCAGCTCTTTTCCAGCAATTTACTGATGGAATTTCCTCACTGTCCACACTTTCATTCTTGCAGGAGCTGCATTATGTCTTTAATTGTATTGCTTTAAGTAACCCTGGCATTGCTACTGGATTATTCTGTGTATGGAATGTATTTGAAGGAACGGTCTTGGTTAGGATCAAGAATCAGACCATCAGGAGCTTTTAACAGTTTCATGATGTGGATTTAACCAGTCCTGGAATATTTTTCTGATTTTGTTTTCAGTGATTGAGAATGAAACATCTCACGGTCACAGTGTTACAAGCGGACAGAACAAAATACTCCCTCCCCAATAACATGGCTCAGTCTAACTGTGATGTCAATGTGTTTATTGATTATCACTGTTATCAAATATTATTTCATTCTGTGTGTCTGACGCTGCTTCAGAAGTCTGGCTCCTGAACTGAGTTTGCTGCTGACACTTTCACTTCTCCTTCTCTGCTTCACTGTGGACCTTCACTGTCACTGGCCTACATTGTAAAATAGAAAGTATTGATGTGATGTTTTATTGGGTTTCACTCTATCAGTTGGAATCAAGAGTCTTTCCATTTATCTGTAGATTATCAGCTGCAGCGCTGATGTTGGTTTTTTATTAATTAAACAATCCCACATTCAAACAGATTACTTTATAATTCCAGGAGAAGGAATTTCAATGATTGGGAGGTTTGTCTGGAAGTAGTTTTCGATCCTGTTTATTCCATGTATTGCAGATGAAGTGAAGAGTGTAGGTGAACAGATGGAGACTTGACTGCTTTGTAGATACAGTAAATTATTCACAGAGGTTTCACCATTGAACAAACTGACTCTGAGAATAGAATCAGTCAACCTGGGGCTGGTGAACAGAACACAGACGCAGAATGTTAGGAAGAAATCATATGCGAAAAGAAACATTTAGTAAACGTTTTCAGAGTGTGAGTGGTCCAGGGACAGAGCAAAGAAGAAAAGGAACAGAGAGAACAAAACCGAGGGAAAGAGTTAACCAGAAGTAAAGAGAAAGAGAAAGAAGCAGCAGTGTAAATAATTCACTATCATAAAGTGCTGGAATGTCCAGAACAATTAGTGAGAGAAACTGTGAGGTGAAGTTGTCTGTTGTCAGATTGTGTTCATTTTCCTGTTGGACTTGATCCTCTGTATTGATTTCTGTCAGGTCCTCATTTTGTTTTGGAGAAAGTTCCTATTCCTCACTTAGTGACTGAATAAACAGAATAGAATCAGTTCTTCACTGATGGTAATTCATTATTTAAATACTACACTTTAAAATCTCTGTGACTGCTGAATTCAATAAAGAGCGAGGCTGATATCAGAAATATATTTACATTTATATTTAATAGCCTGTACAAACTAAATATATTGACTATTTTGTAGAAACAATGAACTGTTCTCCAACACCAGTAACCACAGGGATTATTGTTTGAATGTGTTAATTGAGTTGTATTACTGGGATCTATAGATTAGATTTCCTCTAACACTCTGCTGCAGTCTCTCCCTGTGAATCTCAGCCTCTCCTCTCACTGTATTGAATCCTCAGTCTCCTCAGCCATTGCTTCAGTTTATCCACTTTCCCAAACCATCTGCTCCAGTCTCCCCTTCTGCTCCTACATGTCCTTTCCCTGGAATTTGGAAGGTTGTGGGGTGATTTGATGAATGTTTTCAAGATAATATGGGAAACTGAACTGGTTGACAGAGAGTAGCAATTCCCACTGGCTGCGGAGTCAGGAACTTGGAGGCATAGTCTAAAAATCTAAACGCAGTCGAAAAACCTTTCAGGGGTGAAATGAAGAAACACTTCAAAACACCAGGTGTGGTATCAGTTTGGAACTCTCTTCCATAAACAGCAATTGATGCTGAGACACTTGTTAGTTTTTAAATCTGAGATTGATAGATTTTTGTTAACCAAAGGTATTAAGAGGCAAAGATAGGTACATGGAGTTAGAACACACATCAGCCATGAGCTCATTGAATGACAGAAGAGGGTTGAGGGGGCAAATGGCCTCCTCCTCTTCCTCTGTCCAATGACAAATATCTTGCTATCATTATCTGTGTCTTGGTCTGTGTCTCTCTCTTTGTCTCTCTTTCTGTCTGTCTGTCTCTCTCTCTCTCTCCTCTCTCAAATATCTGTGGAAATCCACAAACATTAGTCAGCCATTTTAGGCTGGTTCTTGGTGGCCATTTTATGTTCCCAAAACACTGGGACATTTATTCCAGAGACGGACTCCTCACCAATGTAAGGGTGGTGCTCAAATTGTGACTGAGACACAGACATGGAGACACTGAGACACACAGTACTAGAAAGGAATTAATCATTCCCTTGTCCCCAATAAATTGCCCTCCACTGTGATTAGGCTGGGTGGCCTGTCATTACTCAGTCTTTTACTTTCTCCCTTGTCAATCAATAGTACAACATACGCAGTCCTCCAGTCCTCTGACAGCATGACTATAACCAGAGAAGATTGGAAAATGATGGTCAGAGCCTCTGATATTTCCTCCCTTGCACCTCTTAACAGCCTGAGCCTGGTGAATTATCAGCTTTCAAAGATGCTAAACCCCTTAATATTTCCTCTCTCACTGTTTATCCCATTCAATATTTCAAACCCCTCCTCATTGACTACAATGACTGTGTCCCCTCTTTTGTGAAGGCAGTCGCAATGTATTCATTAAGAACCATGCCCACATCATACGCCTCCACGTTTAGGAAAAAGGAGGAGAGACGACATAAAGTAAAGGATAGAAATCTAAAGGAGATGCAGGAACAGACACATCTGGGGGGTATTTGTGCACCAATCACTGAAGGTGGCAGGGCAGGTTCAGAAAGTGCTTGAACGGCAGAAGGGGTCCTGAGAATATAAATAGAGACATTGAAGACAAAAGCAAGGAAATTATGACCTTTGTAAAACGCTGGTTTGCCTTCAACTGGAGCATTGTCCAATTCTGGACACCGTACTTCAGGAAGAATGTGAATGAAGAATGGAAGAATGAAGAATTGGAGAGGGTGCAAAAAGATTCACAAGAATGGTTCCAGGGATGAGGGACTTCAGTTACGTGGATAGATTGGAGAAGCTGGGGTTGTTCTCTGTGTCTCTCTCTGTCTCTCCCTCCTGCTATCTCTGACACTAAGAGGGAGACAGAGGGAGAGAGGCTTTCATATGCAGATAGAGAGAGTGCTGTTGAGAGGGACAAGGTTGGAGAGAGAGAGATTGTTGGGGTGGATTGAAAGGCAGAATGTAAGATCTATTTATTCAATGTATTCATTGTTGTGTACGCAAACAGACAAAGACAGGGATGCAGAGTGAAATATTGGTAGAGTGGGAGATATGTGGATGAAGTTGGGGCCCAGGCGGCCAGTTTTGATGATCAGGAAGGAAAACGCTCCATTGTAAACATCCAGCCAGGTATTCCACCATGGAAGCCATCAACCCCACATGATATTGGTGTGGAATTCTTGCAATCTATGCCCATGGTTATTGACCCCTCTGTTACGGGAAATGGGTCCTTCCTATCCACTCTATCAAGGCCCGTCATTATTTTATACACCTCAATTAAATCTTCCCTTCAACCTTTTCTGTTCCAAAGAAAACAATTCCAGCCCATCCAATCTTTACTCATAGTTAAATTTCTCAATTCCTGACAAAATCCTCTGTAAATGTCCTCTGTACCCTCTCGAGTGTGATCACATCCTTCCTGTAATGTGTTAACCAGAACTGTGCACAGTACTCTACCTGTGGTCTAATTAGTGTTTTATACAGTTGCTGCATAACCTCCCTGCTCTTATATTCTCTTCATCGGCCAATAAAGGAAAGAGTTCCGAAGAAGGGTCACTGACCCGAAACGTTAACTCTGCTTCTCTTTTCGCAGATGCTGCCAGACCTGCTGAGTGGTTCCAGCATTTCTTGTTTTTATTTTAAAGTATTCCGTAAGCCTTCTTAACCACCTGTCCTTTTACCCTCAGGAATCAGTGGATAGTCGCTGCAAGGCCCCTCTGTTCCCAGACAGAGCGATTGTTCGGTTAGATTGAAAGAGCAAATGTAAAACATAATAATTTGATGTAATCTTTCACTGCAGTATACACAGACATACGAGCGAGAGGCATGGAGTGTGAAATATCGGGGTAGAGGGAAAAAAAATAGATGGAGATGGTAACAAATTGGAAAGGAGTGATAGGCAGAGAGAGTTTTAGTTTTAGAGATACAGCACTGAAACAGTCCCTTCGGCCCACCGAATCTGTGCCGACCATCAACCAACCATTTTATACTGATCATACACTAATCCCATATTCCTGCCACATCCCCACCTGTCCCTATATTTCCCTACCACCTACCTATACCATTGGCAATTTATAATGGCCAATTTACCGACCAACCTGCAAGTCTTTTTGCTTGTGGGAGGAAACCGGAGCACCCAGAGAAAACCCACGCAGACACAAGGAGATCTTCCAAACTCCGCACAGGCAGTACCCAGAATTGAACCCGGGTCGTGGAGCTGTCAGGCTGTGGTGCAAACCACTGCGAAACTGTGTTGCCCTAAAGAGAGAGAGGTAAGCTCTGGTCAACTATCTTGTTGGTAATCTCTCTCCATGTCTATCTCTCGCTTCCCCTCTCTTCGACACTCTGAAACCCTATTTCTTCTCTCTGTTACTCACTTTCCAAGTCTATCTCTCTCTTTTCGCTCTCTATCTCCCTCTGCACACTATCTCAATCTCTCCCTCTTGCTCTCATGATGGGAAGAGGGAGAAAGAGAGGCAGAGAAAGGGCGTCGTGGGCAGTGAGAGATGAGGAGAAAGAGACAGAGGAACAGTGAGTCTGGCATTGGTAGATAGATCTTTACTCTGTATCTAACCCCGTGCGTACCTGCCCTGTGAGTATTCGATGGGGCCAGGCTCGGACTGTGGGGGGACTGTCTAAAAATCAAACATTAGTCGAAAGCCCTTTCAAAGATGAAATTCAGAAACACTTCTGCATACAAAGAGTGGTAGAAGTTTGGAAATGTCTTCCACAAATGCCCCCTCCCTATCTCTGCAATCTCCTCCAGCTCCACAATCCACCAAAATCTGCGATCCTCATTATCTTGACCATCCCCAATTTGAATTGTTCCAACATTGGTGGCCGTGCCTTCAAGCTGCCAACACCCTAACTCTGGAATTCCTTTCCTAAACCTCTCCGTCTCACTAACTCTCTTTCCTCTTTGAAGACGCTCCCTCAAATCAACCTCTTTGACCAGGTTTTTGTTCGTCTAGTGTAATATCTCCTTAAGTGACTCGATGACAACTTTTTATTTGCCTTATTTATTTGTTGGATGTGTGCGTTACTGGCCAGGCCAGCATTTATTGCCCATTCCTAATTGCCCTTGAGAAGGTGGTGTTGAGCCTCCATCTTGAACCGCTGCAGTCCCTGTGCGTCAGGTACACCCACAGTGCTGTTAGGCAGGGAGTTCCAGGATTTTGACCCAGTAACAGTGAAGGAATGGTGATATAGTTTCAAGTTAGGATGGTGTGTGACTTCAGTTGTTGTGTGCGGAAAGTATTTTCAGTGCGCAGTCCATTTTAATTTTTAATTATTTATTTTTTTCATGTGGTTACATGTGAAGTTTCTCCAACAATCTGACTGCCTCCCCGTATCTACTCACTCTTTCTGCCCGTCTCTCCCTCCTTCTCTAAATCCACTGCTTTACTCTGTTTCTAAACTCACACTGTACCTGCCCTGGGCGGTCTCATTATGGTGCTTAATCAATGAGTTATAAAGTTCCGGCATAACCTCCCTGCTCTTATATACTTTAACAGCCTTGTTGGGAATCTCACTGCAGCTTGAAAATATGAAACACTGATCCAACATTCACCCCTAAAACACTCACACTAACCTCCAAAAACAGGACTGGGCAAATAATGAGGATTGTTAATGATTGTTACAACTTGTCTCATCCTCTCTCTGTCTCTCCCTATCATGTCTGTTTCATCCTATCTTTCTCTCTCTCTATCTCCCTCCCCCTCTCCCTCTTTCTCTGCCTCTTTCCATGACTCTGACTCTAACACCATCTCTCTCTCCTTGGACAGAAATGTTTTTATCCATTTCTTGGTTAATTTTGAAACTGTAAATCTTGCCCTTGCTGGGAACGTCACTGCAGTTTGAAAATATCAGACACTGATCAACACTCGCCCCCTAAACTCTCACACTAAACCCGCAATACAGGACTGTGCAGAGAATGGGGATTGTTACTGAGATTCTGTCAAACATCCCTCACACACTGTATCCCATTTCCCCTGCTTCCAAAGATTGTCAGTGTTTAATAATGATTTTTCAATAATATTAAATGTCACATCAGTTTGAAAATATCAATCACTGATCAAACACTTGCCCCCAAAACACTCACACAAAACCCCTGATCTTTCCTTTCAGAATTAGTTCTTTCACACAGCCAGTTTTATTTTTTAATTCTATCTTTTTTCAACATTATTAGATGTAACGTTTTTCCAGTAACCTCGCTCTCCCTCTCTCTCTCTGTGAGTCTCTCCCTCTGTCTCTGTTTCTCCCTCTGTTTGTCTCTCTTCCTCTCTCTCTCTCTATGTCCCTTTCTCCCTCTGCATCTGCTTTGCCTCCCTTTCTGTCTGTCTCACTCTGCATTTGACTGCCTCCCTTTCTGTCTCTCTCCCTCTGTCTCTGTTTCTCCTTTTTTCTCTATCATTTTAGCGTGCAGGAGAGACATGTTCCTGTGAAAATGAGGGGTAGAAATGGCAAGATTAGGGAACCATGGATGTCAGGTGAAATTGTGAGACTTGCTCAGAGGAAAAAGGAAGCACACATCAGGTCTCGGCGGCTGAAGAATGACGAAGTTTTGAAAGAATATCGGGATTGTCGGCGCAATCTGAAACGAGGAATTAAGAGGGCTAAAAGGGGTCATGAAATATCTTTAGCAATCAGGGTTAAGGAAAATCCCAAAGCCTTTTATTCATATATAAGGAGCAAGAGGGAAACTAGAGAAAGGTTTGGCCCACTCAAGGACAAAGGAGGAAAGTTATGCGTGGAGTCAGAGAAAATGGGTGAGATTCTAAATGAGTACTTTGCATCGGTATTCACCGAGGAGAGGGACATGACGGATGTTGAGGTTAGGGACAGATGTTTGATTACTCTAGGTCAAGTCGGCATAAGGAGGGAGGAAGTGTTGGGTATTCGAAAAGGCATTAAGGTGGACAAGTCCCCAGGTCCGGATGGTATCTGTCCCAGGTTACTGTGGGAAGCGAGAGAGGAAATAGTTGGGGCCTCAACAGGTATCTTTGCAACATCCTTAAACATGGGTAATGTCCCGGAGGACTGGAGAATTGCTAATATTGTCCCCTTGCTTAAGAAGGGTAGCAGGGAAAATCCAGGTAATTATAGACCGGTGAGAATGACGTCAGTGGTAGGGAAGCTGCTGGAGAAGATACTGAGGGATAGGATCTATTCCTATCTGGAAGAAAATGGGCTTATCAGTGATAGGCAACATGGTTTTGTGCAGGGAAGGTCATGTCTTACCAACTTAATAGAATTCTTTGAGGAAGTGAAAAAGTTGATTGATGAGGGAAGGGCTGTAGATGTCATATACATGGACTTCAGTAAGGCGTTTGATAAGGTTCCCCATGGTAGGCTGATGGAGAAAGTGACGCCGCATGGGGTCCAAGGTGTACTAGCTAGATGGATAAGGAACTGGCTGGGCAACAGGAGACAGAGAGTAGCAGTGGAAGGGAGTTTCTGAAAATGGATACGTGTGACCAGTGGTGTTCCACAGGGATTCGTGCTGGGACCACTCTTGTTTGTGATATACATAAATGATTTGGAGGAAAGTATAGGTGGTCTGATTAGCAAGTTTGCAGACGACACTAAGATTGGTGAAGTAGCAGATATTGAAGGGGACTGTCAGAGAATACAGCAGAATATAGATAGACTGGAGAGTAGGGCAGAGAAATGGCAGATGGAGTTCAATCAGGGCAAATGTGAGGTGATGCATTTTGGAAGATCCTATTCAAGAGTGAACTATACAGTAAATGGAAAAGTCCTGGGGAAAATTGATGTACAGAGAGATTTGGGAGTTCAGGTCCATTGTTCCCTGAAGGTGGCAACGCAGGTCAATAGAGTGGTCAAGAAGGCATACGGCATGCTTTCCTTCATCGGACGGGATCTTGTATTGAGTACAAGAGTTGGCAGATCATGTTACAGTTGTATAGGACTTTGGTTCGGCCACATTTGGAATACTGCGTGCAGTTCTGGTTGCCACATTACCAAAAGGATGTGGATGCTTTGGAGAGGGTGCAGAGGAGGTTCACCAGGATGTTGCCTGGTATGGAGGGCGCTAGCTATGAAGAGAGGTTGAGCAGATTAGGATTATTTTCATTAGAAAGACGGAGGTTGAGGGGGAACCTGACTGAGGTGTACAAAATCATGAGAGGGAGAGACAGGGTGGATAGCAAGAAGCTTTTTCCCAGAGTGGGGGATTCAATTACTAGGGGACACGAGTTCAAAGTGAAAGGGGAAAAGTTTAGGGGGGATATGTGTGGAAAGTTCTTTACGCAGAGGGTGGTGGGTGCCTGGAATGCGTTGCCAGCGGAGATGGTAGATGCAGGCAGGATAGCATCTTTTCAGATGTATCTAGACAGATACATGAATGGGCAGGAAGCAAAGAGATACAGACCCTTAGAAAATAGGCGACATGTTTAGATCGAGGATCTGGTTCGGCGCAGGATTGGAGGGCCGAAGGGCCTGTTCCTGTGCTGTAATTTTCTTTGTTCCTTGTTCCCTCTGCACACTATCTCAATCTCTCCTTCTTGCTCTCAGGATGGGAAGAGGGAGAAAGAGAGGCTGAGAAAGGGTGTTGCAGGCAGTGAGAGATGAGGAGAAAGAGACAGAGGAACAGTGAGTCTGGCATTGGTAGGTGGATCTTTACTTTGTATCCAATCCCGTGTGTGCCTGCCCTGTGAGTATTCGATGGGGACAGTCTCAGACGGGGGAGACTGTCTAAAAATCAAAAATTAGTCGAAAGCCCTTTCAAAGATGAAATTTAGAAACACTTCTACATACAAAGTGTGGTAGAAGTTTGGAACTGTCTTCCACAAATGACCGCTCCCTATCTCTGCAATCTCCTCCAGCTCCACAATCCCCCAATCTCTGCGATCCTCTAATTCTGGCCTCTTGAGCATCCCCAATTTCAATTGTTCCACCATTGGTGGCCGTGCATTCAAGCTGCCAAGGCCCTAACTCTGGAACTCTTTTCCTGAGGCACTCCGTCTCACTGACTTTCTTTCCTCTTTGAAGACGCTCCCTCAAACCAACCTCTTTGACCATGTTTTTGTTCGTCTCGTGTAATATCTCCTTAAGTGACTCGGTGCCAACTTTTTATTTGACTTATTTATTTGTTGGATGTGTGCGCTACTGGCCAGGACAGCATTTATTACCCATTCCTAATTGCACTCGAGAAGGTGGTTTTGAGCCTCCTTCTTGAACCACTGCAGTCCATGTGGGGTAGGTATACCCACAGTGCTGTTCGGAAGGGAGTTCCAGGATTTTGACCCAGTAACAGTAAATGAATGGTGATATAGTTTCAAGTTTGGGTGGTGTGAGACTTTAGTTTGTGTGTGCGCAGTCCATTTATATTTTTCATTGTTTATTTTTTTCACGTGGTTAGATGTAAAGTTTCTCCTACAATCTCCCTGCCTCCCCGTATCTCCTCACTCTTTGTGCCCGTCTCTCCCTCCTTCTCAAAAGCCACTGCTTTACTCTATATCTAAACTCACACTGTCCAGGCCCTTGGAGCTCTCATTATGGTGCTTAAGCAATGAGTTATACACTTCCAGAATAACCTCTCTGCTCTTCTATACTTTAACAGCCTTGTTGGGAATGGCACTGCAGTTTGAAAATATGAAACACTGATCCAACATTCACCTCTAAAACACTCACACTAACCTCCAAAAACAGGACTGGGCAGATAATGAGGATTGTTAATGTTTGTTACAACTTGTCTCATCTTCTCTCTGTCTCTCCCTCTCATGTCAGTTTCTTCCCAACTTTCTCTCTCTCTCTCTCTCTCCCTCATCCTCTCCCTCTTTCTCTGCCTCTTTCCATGACTCTGTCTCTAACATCATCTCTCTCTCCTTGGACAGAAATGTTTTTATCCATTTCTTGGTTAATTTTGAATCTTTAAATCTTGCCCTTGCTGGGAACGTCACTGCAGATTGAAAATATCAAACACTGTTCAACACACGCCCCCTAAACTCTCACAATAAATCCCCAATACAGGACTGTGCAGATAATGGGGATTGTTACTGAGGTTCTGTCAAGGTCCACTCACACACTGTATCCCATTTCCCCTGCTTCTAAAGTTTGTCAGTCTTAAAGAATATTTTTTTCAATAATATTAAATGTTACTTCAGTTTGAAAATATCAATCACTGATCTAACACTTACCCCCAAAACACTCACACTAAACCCCTGATCTTTCCTTTCAAAACAAGTTCTTGCACACAGCCAGTTTTACTTTTTAATTCTATCTTTTTTCAACATTATTAGATGCAATGTTTTACTTTTAATCTCGCCTTCCCTCTCTCTCTCTCTGTCCCTTTCTCCCTCAGAATTTGTCTCTCTCCCTCTGCATCTGCCTGCCTCCCTTTCTGTCTGTCTCACTCTGCATTTACCTGCCTCCCTTTCTGTCTCTCCCCCTCTGTCTCTGTTTCTCCTTTTTTCTCTATCATTCTTGCTCTGTCTCTCTCTCTCTCTCTCTGTCTCTGTCCCACTCTGTCTGTGTCTCTCTCCATCTGTGTCTCACTCCCTCCATCCCTCCGTCCCTCTGGACATGGACAGCAATGCTTTGATTCATTTGTTTGGTTAATTTTGAATCTTTAACTCTTGTTTTTGTTGGGAATGGCAATGCAGTTTGAACATATCAAACACTCATCAAACACTCATCCCTAAAACACTCACATTAAACCCCAAATACCGGACAGGGCAGACAATGGGGATTGTTACTGCGGTTCCGTCAAGGTCTCATTTCACTATCTCTTCTGTCTCTCACTGTCTTCCACTTTGTCCACTTTCTCTCCATTTCCCCAATTGTTTTCGTTTCCCTCTCTCCTCTTTCCTTCATCACCCCCAACTTCAGAAATAAAGAGGGAGCTCCCTCTACTTTATACACTGAAAGGGAGCTCCCTCTGGTTTCTATAGCTGCCGTGGTGGGATTTGAACCCCTGTCCCCAGGCCATCAGGTTGGGCCTCTGGATTACGTGACCAGTGATATTATCATTACCCAACTGCCTCCCAAATGGATGCAAACAGTGTCTGTAATATCACTCACAGTAGTTTCTGGGCTGTAACCCTGAACATGGTCCCAAATGAGAGATTCAAAGTTCACATTTTAACTGGGAAAAGGCAGGAACAGAGTGAAACGGGATTGCTTTTGTCCCTGGATTCTGTGTCCACAGCAGACAGATCAGTTACATTTATAATAGAAATGCCAGGAATAAATGGAAAAGTCCTGGGGAAAATTGATGTCCAGAGAGATTTGGGTGTTCAGGTCCACTGTTCCCTGAAGGTGGCAACGCAGGTAAATAGAGTGGTCAAGAAGGCATACGGCATGCTTTCCTTCATCGGACGGGGCATTGAGTACAAGAGTTGGCAGGTCATGTTACAGTTGTATAGGACTTTGGTTCGGCCACATTTGGAATACTGCGTACAGTTCTGGTCGCCACATTATCAAAAGGATGTGGATGCTTTGGAGAGGGTGCAGAGGAGGTTCACCAGGATGTTGCCTGGTATGGAGGGCGCTAGCTATGAAGAGAGGTTGAGCAGATTAGGATTATTTTCATTAGAAAGACGGAGGTTGAGGGGGGACCTGATTGAGGTGTACAAAATCATGAGAGGTATAGACAGGGTGGATAGCAAGAGGCTTTTTCCCAGAGTGGGGGTTTCAATTACTAGAGGACACGAGTTCAAAGTGAAAGGGGAAAAGTTTAGGGGGGATATGCGTGGAAAGTTCTTTACGCAGAGGGTGGTGGGCACCTGGAACGCATTGCCAGCGGAGATGGTAGATGCGGGCACGATGGAGTCTTTTAAGATGTATCTAGACAGATACATGAATGGGCAGGAAGAAAAGAGATACAGAACCTTAGAAAATAGGCGACATGTTTAGAGAGAGGATCTGGATCGGCGCAGGCTTGGAGGGCCGAAGGGCCTGTTCCTGTGCTGTAATTATCTTTGTTCTTTGTTCTTTGTTTTGAACAAGGTCAATACAATAATATGGAAAATGTAAATGACGCCTCTCATAATTGCCATCCATTCGGTACCAGGACAGATTTCAGGTTTATTTCAGAGAGAGGTCTTACTCAGAAAATGTCATTGACATTGAAATGATTGTGTTTTATCCACCACATTATTTACATCAGAGTCAAAGCTGCTGATGTAATGTGTTTGTTCAGGAGAGTGTAACTAATAACATTGATCAGGGGTATAACAATGTCAGTGGAGACTTATCCCCTGTATAAATCAGGACCCATTGGAATGGATCAGCTCAGTGTGCCTGCTGGAGCTGTGGATTCCAGGCTAACAGAAGACGCTGCTTCTCACAGGAATAGGATATCCAGCAATGCATCAGATACAAGGCATTTACTATTCCGTACTTGCAGCAATTGGAGTTCCTGGTAAGCAGTATCACAGCTGTTAATGGTGTAAATCGATGTTAACTGTGCTGCTGTACTTGTTATATTTTCACTCTGTGTGTGTTACACAGTCACCTGTTCTTTTCCAGCAATTTACTGATGGAATCTCCTCATTGTCTACTCTTCCATTCTTGCAGGAACTGTATTATGTATTAAATGGTGTTGTTTTTAGTAACTGTGGCCTTATTACTGGATCATTCTGTGTATTGAATGTATTTGAATGAGATGCTTCAGTGAGGATCAATAATCAGACCATCAGGAGTTTTTAACATTTTAATGATGTTGATCTAACCGGTCCTGGAATATTTTTATGATTTTTTTTTCAGTGATTGATGATGAGACATCTCACAGTCTCAGTGTTACAAGGGGACAAAACAATGTCCTCCCTCCCCAATAACATGGCTCAGTTTAACTGGGATTTCAATGTACTTATTGATTATCACTGTTATCAAATATTATTTCACATTTTGTGTGTGTCTGACGCTGCTTCAGAAGTCTGGCTACTGAACTGAATTTGCTGCTGACACTTTCACTTCTCCTTCTCTGCTTCACTGTGGACCTTCACTGTCACTGGACTACATTGTAAAATAGAAAGTATTGATCTGATGTTTTACTGGTTTTCACTCTATCGGTTGGAATCAAGAGTCTTTCCATTTATCTGTAGATTATCAGCTGCAGCGCTGATGTTGGTGTTTTATTAATTAAACAATCCCACATTCTAACAGATTACTTTATAATTCCAGGAGAAGGAATTACGATAATTGTGAGGTTTGTCTGGAAGTAGCTTTCGATCCTGTTTATTCCATGTATTGTAGATGAAGTGAAGAGTGTAGGTGAACAGGTGGAGACTTGAGTGTTCTGTAGATACATTAAATTATTCACAGAGGTTTCACCATTGAATAAACTGACTCTGAGAATAGAATCATTGAACCTGGGGCTGGTGAACAGAATGCAGACAGAGAATGTTAGGAATAAATCATATGTGAAAAGCAGCATGAGGTAACAATTTACAGGGTGTGAGTACTCCAGAGAGATAGGGAAGGAGAAAAGGAGCAGGGAGAACGAAACCGAGGGAAAGAGATAAGCAGAAGTAAAGAGAAAGAGAAAGAAGCAGCAGTGTAAATAATTCGCTATCATCAAGTGCTGGAATGTCCAGAACAATTAGTGAGAGAAACTGTGAGTTGAATTTGTCTGTTGTCAGATTGTGTTCATTTTCCTGTTGGACTTGATCCTCTGTGTTGATTTCTGTCAGGTCCTCATTTTGTTTTGTAGAAAGTTCCTATTCCTTACTTAGTGACTGAATAAACAGAATAGAATCAGTTCATCACTGATGGTAATTCATTATTTAAATACTGCACTTTAAAATCTCTGTGACTGCTGAATTCAATAAAGAGCGAGGCTAATATCAGAAATATATTTAAATTTATATTCAATTGCCTGTACAAACTTAATATATTGACTATATTGTAGAAACAATGAACTGTTCTCCAACACCAATAACCACAGGGATTATTGTTTGAATGTATGAATTGAGGTGTATTACTGGGATCTATAGATTAGATTTCCTCTAACACTTTGCTGCAGTCTCTCCCTGTGAATTTCAGCCTCTCCTCTCTCTGTATTGCATCCTCAGTCTCCTCATCCATTGTTTCAGTTTATCCACTTTCCCAAACCATCTGCTCCCGTCTCCCCGCCAGCTCCAACATGTCCTTTCCCTGGAATTTAGAAGGTTATGGGGTGATTTGATGAATGTATTCAAGATAATAAGGGAAACTGAACGGGTGGACAGAGAGTAACAATTCCCACTGGCTGCGGAGTCAGGAACTTGGAGGCATAGTCTAAAAATCTTCGCGCAGTCTAAAAACCTTTCAGGAGTGAAATGAAGAAACACTTCAACACACCAGGTGTAGTATCAGTTTGGAACTCTCTCCCACAAACGGCAATTCATGCTGAGACACTTGTTAGTTTTTAAATCTGAGTTTGATAGACTTTTGTTAACCAAAGGTATCAAGAGGCAAAGATAGGTACATGGAGTTAGAACACACATCAGCCATGAGTTCATTGAATGACAGAAGAGGGTTGAGGGGGCAAATGACCTCCTCCTCTTCCTCTGTCCAATGACAAATATCTTGCTATCATTATCTGTGTCTTGGTCTGTGTCTCTCTCTTTGTCTCTCTTTCTGTCTGTCTGTCTGTCTGTCTCTTCTCTCTCAAATATCTGTGGAAATCCACAAACATTAGTCAGCCATTTTAGGTTGGTTCTCGGTGGCCATTTTATGTTTCCACAACACTGGGACATTTATTCCAGTGACCGACTCCTCACCAATGTAAGGATAGTGCTCAAATTGTGACAGAAACACACACATGGAGACACTGAGACACACAGTACTAGAAAAGAATTATTCATTCCCTTGTGCCCAAAAAAGTGCACTCCACTGTGATTAGGCTGGGTGGCCTGTAATTACTCAGTCTATTACTTTCTCCCTTGTTAATCAACAGGACAACATACACAGTCCTCCAGTCCTCTGGCAGCACGACTATAACCAGTGAGGATTGGAAAATGATGGTCAGAGCCTCTGTTATTTCCTCCTTTGCACCTGGAAACAGTCTGAGCCTGGTGAATTATCAGCTTTCAAAGATGCTAAACCCCTGAATATTTCCACTCTCACTTTTTATCCCATTCAATATTTCAAATCCCTCCTCATTGACTAAAATGTCCGTGTCGTCCCCTCTATTGTGAAGACAGTCGCCTTATATTCATTAAGAACCATGCCCGCATCATCCGCCTCCACGGTTAGGAAAAAGGAGGAGAGATGATATAAAGTAAGGGATAGAATTCTGATGGAGGTGCCGGAGCAGAAACATCTGGAGGGTATTTGTGCACTAATCACTGAAAGTGGCAGGACAGGTTCAGAAAGTGGTTAAATGGCAGAAGGGGTCCTGAGATTATAAATAGCGACATTGAATACAAAAGCAAGCAAATTATGACCTTTGTAAAACGCTGGTTTGCCTTCAACTGGAGCATTGTCCAATTCTGAACACCGTACTATAGCAAGAATGTGGGGGCATTAGAGAGGGTGCAAAAAAGATTCACAAGAATGGTTCCAGGGATGAGGGTCCTCAGTTACGTGGATAGATTTGAGAAGCTGGGGTTGTTCTCTGTGTCTCTCACTGTCTCTCCATCCTGCTATCTCTGACACTGAGAGGGAGACAGAGGGAGAGAGGCTTAGACATGCAGATAGAGAGAGTGCTGTTGAGAGAGACAAGGTTGGAGAGAGAGAGATTGTTGAGGTGGATTGAAAGGCAGAATGTAAGATATATTCATTTAATGTAATCCTTTACTGTTGTGTATGCAAACAAAGAAAGATAGGTATGTCGAGTGAAATATTGGTGGATTGGGAGAAATGTGGATGAAGTTGGGGCCGAGGCGGCCAGTTTTGATGATCAGGAAGGAAAACGCTCCATTTAAACATCCAGCAAGGTATTCCACCATGGAAGCCATCACACCCACATGATATTGGTGTGGAATTCTTGTAATCTATGCCCGTGGTTATTGACGCCTCTGTTAAGGGAAATGGGTCCTTCCTATTCACTCTATCTTGGCCCGTCATTATTTTATACACCTCACTTAAATCTTCCCTTCAACCTTCTTTGTTCCAAAGAAAACAATTCCAGCCTATCCAATCTTTACTCATAGTTAAATTTCTCAATTCCTGACAAAATCCTCTGTAAATGTCCTCTGTACCCTCTCGAGTGTGATCACATCCTTCGTGTAATGTGTTAACCAGAACTGTGCACAGTACTCTACCTGTGGTCTAACGAGTCTTTTATACAGTTCTAGCATAACCTTCCTGCTCTTATATTCTCGACATCGGCCAATAAAGGAAAGAGTTCCGAAGAAGGGTCACTGACCCGAAACGTTAACTCTGCTTCTCTTTTCGCAGATGCTGCCAGAGCTGCTGAGTGGTTCCAGCATTTCTTGTTTTTATTTAAAAGTATTCCGTAAGCCTTCTTAACCACCTGTCCTGTTACCCTCAGGAATCAGTGGACAGTCACTGCAAGGCCCCTCTGTTCCCCGACAGAGCGATTGTTCGGTTAGATTGAAAGAGCAAATGTAAAACATAATAATTTGATGTAATCTTTCACTGCAGCATACACAGACATACGAGCGAGAGGCATGGAGTGTGAAATATCGGGGTAGAGGGAGAAAAATAGATGGAGATGGTAACAAATTGGAAAGGAGTGATCGGCACAGAGCGTTTTAGTTTTAGTTTTAGAGATACAGCACTGAAACAGGCCCTTCAGCCCACCGAGTCTGTGCCGACCATCAACCAACCATTTTATACTGATCATACACTAATCCCATATTCCTACCACATCCCCACCTGTCCCTATATTTCCCTACCACCTACCTATACCATTGGCAATTTATGATGGCCAATTTGCCGACCAACCTGCAAGTCTTTTCGCTTGTGGGAGGAAACCGGAGCACCCAGAGAAAACCCACGCAGACACAGGGAGATCTTCCAAACTCCGCACAGGCAGTACCCAGAATTGAACCCGGGTCGCTGGAGCTGTCAGGCTGCGGTGCTAACCACTGCGAAACTGATCAGCCCGAAAGAGAGAGAGGTAAGCTCTGGTAAACTATCTTGCTGGTAATCTCACTCCATGTCTATCTCTCGCTTCCCCTCTCTTCGACACTCTGAAACCCTATTTCCTCTCTCTGTTACTCACTTTCCAAATCTATCTCTCTCGTTTCGCTCTATATCTCCCTCTGCACACTATCTCAATCTCTCCCTCTTGCTCTCAGGATGGGAAGAGGGAGAAAGAGAGGCAGAGAAATGGTGCCTCAGGCAGTGAGAGATGAGGAGAAAGAGACAGAGGAACAGCGAGTCTGGCATTGGTAGATAGATCTTTACTCTGTATCTAACCCCGTGCGTACCTGCCCTGTGAGTATTCGACAGGGAGATTCTCGGAACGGGGGGGACAGTCTGAAAATCAAACATTAGTCGAAAGCCCTTTCAAAGATGAAATTCCGAAACACTTCTACATACAAAGGGTGGTAGAAGTTTGGAATTGTCTTCCACAAATGACCCCTCCCTATCTCTGCAATCTCCTCCAGCTCCGCAATCCGCCAATATCTGTGATCCACTAATTCTGGCCTCTTGACCATCCCCAATTTGAATTGTTCCAACATTGGAGACCGTGCCTTCAAGCTGCCAAGGCCCGAACTCTGGAATTCCTTTCCTAAACCTCTCCGTCTCACTAATTCTCTTTCGTATTTGAAGACACTCCCTCAAACCAACCTCTTTGACCACGTTTTTGTTCGTATCATCTAATATCTCCTTAAGTGACTCGGTGTCAACTTTTTATTTTCTTTATTTATTTGTTGGATGTGTGCGTTACAGGCCAGGCCAGCATTTATTGCCATTCCTAATTGCCCTTGAGAAGGTGGTTTTGACCCTCCTTCTTGAACCGCTGCAGTCCATGTGGGGTAGGTAAACCCACAGTGCTGTTAGGAAGGGAGTTCCAGGATTTTGACCCAGTAACAGTGAAGGAATGGTGATATAGTTTCAATTTAGGATGGTGTGTCACTTTAGTTGTTGTGTGCGGACAGTAGTTTCAGTGCGCAGTCCATTTATATTTTTAATTATTTATTTTTTTCACGTGGTTAGATGTAAAGTTTCTCCTACAATCTGCCTACCTCCACGTATCTCCTCACTCTTTCTGCCCGTCTCTCCCTCCTTCTCTAAAGCCACTGCTTTACTCTGTATCTAAACTCACACTGTCCCTGTCCTGGGAGCTCTCATTATGGTGCTGAAGCAATGAGTTATACAGTTCCAGCATAACCTCCCTGCTCTTATATACTTTAACAGCCTTGTTGGGAATGGCACTGCAGTTTGAAAATATGAAACACTGATCCAACATTCACCCCTAAAACACTCACACTAACCTCCAAAAACAGGACTGGGCAGATAATGAGGATTGTTAATGATTGTTACAACTTGTCTCATCCTCTCTCTATCTCTCCCTCTCATGTCTGTTGCTTCCCATCTTTCTCTCTCTCTCTCTCTCTCCCCCTCGCCCTCTCCCTCTTTCTCTGCCTCTATCCATTACTCTGTCTCAAGCACCATCTCTCTCTCTCCTTGGACAGAAATGTTTTTATCCAATTCTTGGTTATTTTTGAACCTGTCAATCTTGCCCTTGCTGGGAACGTCACTGCAGTTTGAAAATATCAAACACTGTTCAACACTCGCCTCCTAATTTCTCAAACTAAACTCCCAATACAGGACTGTGCAGATAATGGGGATTGTTACTGAGGTTCTATCAAGGTCCCCTCACACACTGTATCCCACGTCCCCTGCTTCTAAAGTTTGTCAGTGTTTAATAATAATGTTTTCAATAATATTAAATGTCACTTCAGTTTGAAAATATGATCCAACACTTGCCCCCAAAACACTCACACTAAACCCCTGATCTTTCCTTTCAATATTAGTTCTTACACACAGCCAGTTTTACTTTTTAATTCTATCTTTTTTCAACATTATTAGATGAAAATCTTTTCCTATCATCTCGCCCTCCCTCTCTCTCTCTCTGTCTGGATCTCCCTCTGTCTTTTTTCTCCCTCTGTTTGTCTCTCTCCCTCTCTCTCTCTGTCCCTTTCTACCTATGCATCTGTCTCTCTCCCTCTGTATTTGTCTCACTCGCTTTCTCCCTGTCTCTGTCCCTCTGCATTTACCTGCCTCCCTTTCTGTCTGTCCCCCTCTGTCTCTATTTCTCCTTTTTTCTCTGTCATTCTAGCTCTGTCTCACTCTCTTCCTCTGTCTCTGTCCCACTCTGTCTGTGTCTCTCTCCGTCTGTGTCTCACTCCCTCCATCTCTCCGTCCCTCTGGACATGGACAGCAATGCTTTGAGCCATTTGTTTGGTAAATTTTGAATCTTTAACTCTTGCTTTTGTTGGGAATATCAATGCAGTTTGAAAATATCAAAGGCATCGAACACCCAGCCCTAAAACTCTCACATTAAACCCCAAATACCGACTGGGCAGACAATGGGGATTGTCACTGGGGTTCCGTCAACGTCTCATTTTGCTATCTCTTCTGTCTCTCACTGTCTTCCACTTTGTCCCTCTCTCTTCATTTCCCCTTTTGTTTCCGTTTCCCTCTCTCCTCTTTCCTTCATTGCCCCCAACTTTATAAAAAGAGAGGGAGCTCCTTCCACTTTATACATAGAGAGGGCGCTCTCACCACTTTATACATTGAGAGTGTACTCCCTCCACTTTATACGTAGAGGCGGAGCTCCCTCGACTTTATACATAGAAAGGGAGCTCCCTCTGTTTTATGTAGCTGCCGTGGTGGGATTGAACCCCTGTCCCCAAGCCATCAGATTGGGCCTCTGGATTAAATGACCATTGATATTATCACTACCCAACTGCCTCCCAAATGGATGCGTACAGTGTCTGTCCCATAATATCAATCACAGTAGTTTCTGGGCTGTAACCCTGAACATGGTCCCGAATCAGAGACTCAAAGTTCACATTTTAACTGCGAAAAGGCAGGAACAGAGTGAAACGGGATTGCTTATTCCCTGGATTCAGTGTCCACTGCAGACAGATCAGTTACATTTACAACAGAAATGCCAGGAGTGAACAAGATCAATACAATAATACGGAAAATGTAAATGACGCCTCTCATAATTGCCATCCATCCAGTATGAGTACAGATTTCAGGTTTATTCCCGAAAGAGGTCTTACTCAGAAAATGTCATTGATATTGAAATGATTGTGTTTTATCCACCACATTATTTACATCAGAGTCAAAGCTGCTGATGTAATGTGTTTGTTCAGGTGAGTGTAACTAATAGCAATGATCAGGGGTATAACCGTGTCAGTGGAGACTTATCCCCTGTATAAATCAGGACCCATTGGAATGGATCAGCTCAGAGTGCCTGGTGGAGCTGTGGATTCCAGGCTAACAGAAGTCTCTGCTTCGAACAGAAATGGGATATCCAGTAATCTAACAGATAGAACGCATTTATTATCCTGTACTTGCAGCAATTGGAGTTGCTGGTAAGCCAGTATCTCAGCTGTTAATGGTGTAAATCGATGTTAACTGTGCTGCTGTACTGGGTATTATTTCCCTCTGTGTGTGTTCCACAGCCGCCTGTTCTTTTCCAGCAATTTACTGATGGAATCTCCTCATTGTCCAATATTTCATTCTTGTCGGAGTTGCGTTATGTATTTAATGGTATTGTTTTAAGAAACTGTGGCTTTGTTATTGGATTATTCTGTGTATTGAATGTATTGGAATGAGATGTTTCAGTGAGGATCAATAATCAGACCATTAGGAGTTTTTAACATTTTCGTGATGTGGATCTAACCAGTCCTGGAACATTTTTATGATTTTTTTTGATTGATAATGAGACATCTCACAGTCTCAGTGTTACAAGTGGACAGAACAATGTCCTCCCTCCCCAATAACATGGCTCAGTTTAACTGGGATTTCAATGTATTTATTGGTTATCACTGTCATCAAATATTATTTCACTCTGTGTGTGTCTGACACTGCTTCAGAAGTCTTGCTGCTGAACTGAGTTTGCTGCTGACACTTTCACTTTTCCTTCTCTGCTTCACTGTGGACCCTTCACTGTCACTGGAATACATTGTAAAATAGAAAGAATCGATGTGATGATTTATTGGTTTTCACTCTGTCAGTTGGAATCAAGAATCTTTCCATTTATCTGTAGATTATCAGCTGCAGCGCTGGTTTTGCTGTTTTATTAATTAAACAATCCCCCATTCTAACGGATTACTTTATAATTCCAGGAGAAGGAATTTCAATGATTGTGAGATTTGTCTGGAAGGAGCTTTCGATCCTGTTTATTCCATGTGTTGTAGATGAAGTGAAGAGTGTAGGTGAACAGGTGGAGACTTGAGTATTCTGTAGATACATTAAATTATTCACAGAGGTTTCACCATTGAAAAAACTGACTGAGAATAGAATCACTGAACCTGGGGCTGGTGAACAGAACACAGACGCAGAATGTTCGGAATAAATCCCAAGTGAAAATTAGCACTAAGTAACAATTTACAGGGTGTGAGTACTCCAGAGAGATAGGGAAGGAGAAACGGAGGAGGGAGAACGAAACAGAGGGAAAGAGATAAGCAGAAGTAAAGAGAAAGAGAAAGAAGCAGCAGTGTAAATAATTCACTCTCATAAAGTGCTGGAATGTCCAGTGAGAGAAACTGTGAGTTGAAATTGTCTATTGTCAGATTGTGTTCATTTTCCTGTTGGACTTGATCCGCTGTGTTGATTTCTGTCTGGTCCTCATTTTGTTTTGTAGAAAGTTCCTATTCCTTACTTAGTGACTGAATAAACAGAATAGAATCAGTTCATCACTGATGGAAATTCATTATTTAAATACTGCACTTTAAAATCTCTGTGACTGCTGAATTCAAAAAAGAGCGAGGCTGATATCAGAAATATATTTAAATTTATATTTAATAGCCTGTACAAACTAAATATATAGACTATATTGCATAAACAATGAACTGTTCTGCAACATCAATAACCACAGGGATTATTTTTGAATGTATTAATTGAGTTGTATTACTGGGATCTATAGATTAGATTTCCTCTAACACTCTGCTGCAGTCTCTCCCTGTGAATCTCAGCCTCTCCTCTCACTGTATTGAATCCTCAGTCTCCTCATCCATTGCTTCAGTTTATCCACTTTCCCAAACCATCTGCTCCAGTCTCCCCTCCTGCTCCAACATGACCTTTCCCTGGAATTTAGAAGGTTATGGGGTGATTTGATGAATGTTTTCAAGTTAATAAGGGAAACTGAATGGCTGGACAGAGAGCAACAATTCCCACTGGCTGCGGAGTCAGGAACTTGGAGGCAGAGTCTAAAAATCTAAACGCAGTCTAAAAACCTTTCAGGGGTGAAATGAAGAAGCACTTCAAAACACCAGGTGTGGTATCAGTTTGGAACTCTCTTCCATAAACAGCAATTCATGCTGAGACACTTGTTAGTTTTTAAATCTGTGTTTGATCGATTTTTGGCAACCAAATGTATTAAGGGGCAAAGATAGGTACATGGAGTTAGATCACACATCAGCCATGAGCTCATTGAATGACAGAAGAGTGTTGAGGGGCCAAATGGCCTCCTCCTCTTCGTCTGTCCAATGACAAATATCTTGCTATCACTCTCTGTGTCTTGGTCTCTGTCTCTCTCTTTCTCTTTCTTTCTCTCTGTCTGTCTGTCTCTCTCTCTCCTCTCTCAAATATCGGTGGAAATCCACAAACATTAATCAGCCATTTTAGGCTGGTTCTCAGTGGCCATTTTATGTTACCACAACACTGGGACATTTATTCCAGAGACGGACTCCTCACCAATGTAACGGCATTGCTCAAATTGTGACAGAGACACAGACATGGAGACACTGAGACACACAGTACCAGAAAGGAATTAATCATTCCCTTGTGCCCAGTAAATTGCCCTCCACTGTAATTCGGCTGGGTGGCCTGTAATTACTCAGTCTATTACTTTCTCCCTTGTTAATTAATAGTACAACATACGCAGTCCTCTGGCAGCACGACGAAAACCAGAGACGATTGGAATTTGATGGTCAGAGCCTCTGCTATTTCCTCCCTTGCGCCTCTTAACAGCCTGAGCCTGGTGAATTATCAGCTTTCAAAGATGCTAAACCCCTTAATATTTCCTCTCTCACTGTTTATCCCATTCAATATTTCAAACCCCTCCGCATTGACTACAATGTCTGTTGCGTCCCCTCTTTTGTGAAGACAGTCGGTATGTAGTCATTAAGAACCATGCCCGCATCTTCCACCTCCACGTTTAGGAAGAAGGATGAGAGACGATATAATGTAAAGGATAGAAATCAAACGGAGGTGCAGGAAGAGACACATCTGGGGGGTATTTGTGCACCAATCACTGAAGGTGGCAGGGCAGGTCCAGAAAGTGGTTAAACGGCAGAAGGGGTCCTGAGATTATAAATAGAGACATTGAATACAAAAGCAAGGAAATTATGACCTTTGTAAAACGCTGGTTTGTCTTCAACTGGAACATTGTCCAATTCTGGACACCGTACTTTAGGGGCATTAGAGAGGGTGCAGAAAAGATTCATAAGAATGGTTCCAGGGTTGAGGGACTTCAGTTACGTGGATCGATTGGAGAAGCTGGGGTTGTTCTCTCTCTCTCTGTCTGTCTTCCTCTCTCTGTCTCTCCCTCCTGCTATCTCTGACACTAAGAGGGAGACAGAATGAGAGAGGTTTAGATATGCAGATAGAGAGAGTGCTGTTGAGAGGGACAAGGTTGGAGAGAGACAGATTGTTGGGGTGGATTGAAAGGGAGAAAGTAAGTTATATTCATTTGATGTAATCCTTGACTGTTGTGTACGCAAACAGAGAAAGATAGGTATGCAGAGTGAAATATTGGGAGAAATGTGGATGAAGTTGGGGCCCAGGCGGCCAGTTTTGATGATCAGGAAGGAAAACGCTCCATCGTAAACATCCAGCCAGGTATTCCACCATGGACGCCATCACACCCACATGATATTGGTGTGGAAATCTTGTAATCTATGCCCATGGTGATTGCCCCCTCTGTTAAAGGAAATGGCTCCTTCCTATCCACTCTATCTCGGCCCATCATCATTTTATACACCTCAATTAAATCTTCCCTTCAACCTTCTATGTTCCAAAGAAAACAATTCCAGCCGATGTAATCTCTACTCATAGTTAAAATTCTCCATTCCTGACAACATCCTCTGTAAATCTCCTCTGTACCCTCTCTGGTGTGATCACATCCTTCCTGTAATGTCGTCACCAGAACTGTACACAGTACTCTAGCTGTGGTCTAACTAGTGTTTTATACAGTTCTAGCATAACCTCCTTGCTCTTATATTCTCTACATCGGCCAATAAAGAAAAGTATTCCATAAGCCTTCTTAACCACCTTATCCACCTGTCCTGTTACTCTCAGGAATCAGTGGACATTCACTCCATGTTCACAGTCTGAGAGATTGTTAAGTTAGATTGAAAATACAAATGTAAAACATAATAATTTGATGTAACCCTTCACTGAAGTATACACAGACATACGAGCGAGAGGCATGGAGTGTGAAACATCGGGTTGGAAGGAGAAAACTAGTTGGAGATGGTAACAAATTGGAAAGGAGTGATCGGGACTGAGAGAGAGGTAATCTCTCTTGCTGGTAATCTCTCTCCATCTCTATCTCTCTCTTCCCCTCTCTTCTGCTCTCTGAAACCCTATTGCTTCTCTCTGTTACTCACTTTCCAAGTCTATCTCTCTACTTTTCTCCCTCTATCTCTATCTCCCTCTGCACACTATCTCAATGTCTCCCTCTTGCTCTCAGGATGAGAAGAGGGAGAAAGAGAGGCAGAGAAAGGGTGTTGCAGGCAGTGAGAGATGAGGAGAAAGAAACAGAGGAACAGTGAGTCTGGCATTGGTGGATGGATCTTTACTCTGTGTCTAACCCCGCGTGTAACTGCCCTGTGAGTATTCAATGGTAACAGTCTCGGACGGGGAGGAATGTCTAAAAATCAAAAATTGGTCGAAAGCCCTTTCAAAGATGAAATTTAAAAACACTTCTACATGCAAAGGGTGGTAGAAGTTTGGAACTGTCTTCCACAAATGACACCTCCCTATCTCTGCAATCACCTCCAGCTCCACAATCCACCAATATCTGTGATCCTCTAATTCTGGCCTCTTGAGCCTCCCCAATTTGAATGGTCCCACCATTGGTGGCCGTGCCTTCAAGCTGCCAGGACCCTAACTCTGGAATTCCTTTCCTAAACCTCTCCGTCTCACTAACTCTCTTTCCTCTTTGAAGACGCTCCCTCAAACCAACCGCTTTGACCAAGTTTATGTTCGTCTAGTGTAATATCTACTTAAGTGACTCGATGACAACTTTTTATTTGCCTTATTTATTTTTTGGATGTGTGCGTTACTGGCCAGGCCAGCATTTATTACCCATTCCTAATTGCACTCGAGAAGGTGGTTTTGAGCCTCCTTCTTGAACCACTGCAGTCCATGTGGGGTAGGTACACCCACAGTGCTGTTAGGAAGGGAGTTCCAGGATTTTGACCCACGAACAGTGAAGGAATGGCGATATAGTTTCAAGTTAGGATGGTGTGTGACTTTCGTTGTTGTTGTGCGGACAGTATTTTCAGTGCGCAGTCCATTTATATTTTTAATTATTTATTTTTTCATGTGGTTAGATGTAAAGTTTCTCCAACAATCTGACTGCCTCCCCGTATCTCCTGACTCTTTCTGCCCATCTCTCCCTCCTTCTCTAAATCCACTGCTTTACTCTGTATCTAAACTCACACTGTACCTGTCCTGGGAGGTCCCATTCTGGTGCTTAAGCAATGAGTTATACAGTTCCAGCATAACCTCCCTGCTCTTATATACTTTAACAGCCTTGTTGGGAATGTCACTGCAGTTTGAAAATATGAAACACTGATCCAGCATTCACCCCTAAAACACTCACACTAACCTCCAAAAACAGGACTGTGCAGATAATGAGGATTGTTAATGATTGTTACAACTTGTCTCATCCTCTCTCTGTCTCTCCCTCTCATGTCTGTTTCTTCCCATCTTTCTCTCTCTCTCTCTCTCTCTCTCTCTCTCTCCCTCACCCTTTCCCTCTTTCTCTGCCTCTTTCCATGATTGTCTCTAACACCATCTCTCTCTCCTTGGACAGAAATGTTTTTATCCATTTCTTGCTTAATTTTGAATCTTTAAATCTTGCTCAAGCCGGGAACGTCACTGCAGTTTCAAAATATCAAACAATGTTCAACACTCGCCCCCTAAACTCTCACACTCAACCCCCAATACAGGACTATGCAGATAATGGCGATTGTTACTGGGGTTCCATTAAGGTCTCATTTCGCTTTCTCTTCTGTCTCTCACTGTCTTCCACTATGTCCCTATCTCTCCATTTCCCCATTTGTTTTCGTTTCCCTCTCTCCTCTTTCCTTCATCGCCCCCAACTTTATAAACAAGGAGGGAGCTCCCTCCACTTTATACATCGAGAGGGAGCTCCCTCGACTTTATACATAGGGAGGGAGCTCCCTCCACTTTATACATAGAGAGGGCCCTCCCTCCACTTTATACATAGAGAGGGAGCTCCCTCCACTTTATACATAGAGAGGGCGCTCCCTCCACTTTATACATAGAGAGGGAGCTCCCTCCACTATATACATAGAGAGGGAGCTCCCTCCACTTTATACATAGAGAGGGCGCTCCCTCCACTTTATACATAGAGAGGGCCCTCCCTCCACTTTATACATAGAGAGGGCGCTCTCTCCACTTTATGCATAGAGAGGGAGCTCCCTCCACTTTATACATAGAGAGGGCGCTCTCTCCACTTTATACATAGAGAGGGAGCTCCCTCCACTTTATACATAGAGAGGGCGCTCTCTCCACTTTATACATAGAGAGGGCCCTCCCTCCACTTTATACATAGAGAGGGAGCTCCCTCCACTTTATACATAGAGAGGGAGCTCCCTCCACTTTATACATAGAGAGGGCGCTCTCTCCACTTTATACATAGAGAGGGCCCTCCCTCCACTTTATACATAGAGAGGGAGCTCCCTCCACTTTATACATAGAGAGGGCGCTCCCTCCACTTTATACATAGAGAGGGAGCTCCCTCCACTTTATACATAGAGAGGGCCCTCCCTCCACTTTATGCATAGAGAGGGAGCTCCCTCCACTTTATACATAGAGAGGGCGCTCCCTCCACTTTATACATAGAGAGGGAGCTCCCTCCATTTTATACATAGAGAGGGCGCTCTCTCCACTTTATACATAGAGAGGGCACTCCCTCTACTTTGTACATAGAGAGGGAGCTCCCTCCACTTTATACATAGAGAGGGCACTCCCTCCACTTTATACATAGAGAGGGCACTCCCTCCACTTTATACATAGAGAGGGAACTCCCTCTACTTTATACACAGAAAGGGAGCTCCTTCTGTTTTATATATCTGACGTGGTGGGATATGAACCCCTGTCCCCAGGCCATCAGGTTGGGCCTCTGGATTCCGTGACCAGTGATATTATCACAACCCAACTGCCTCCCAAATGGATGCGTACAGTGTCTGTTCCGTAATATCACTCACAGTGGTTTCTGGACTGTAACCCTGAACATGGTCCCGAATCAGAGACGCAAAGTTCACATTTTAACTGGGAAAAGGCAGGAACAGAGTGAAACGGGATTGCTTTTGTCCCTGGATTCAGTGACCACTGCAGACAGATCAGTTACATTGACAACAGAAATGCCAGGAGTGAACAAGGTCAATACAATAATATGGAAAATGTAAATGACGCCTCTCATAATTGAAGCATCCATCCAGTATGAGTACAGATTTCAGGTTTATTCCGAGAGAGGTCTTAATCAGAAAATGTCATTGACATTGAAATCATTGTGTTTTATCCACCACATTATTTACATCAGAGTCAAAGCTGCTGATGTAATGTGTTTGTTCAGGTGAGTGTAACTAATAGCAATGATCAGGGGTATAACCGTGTCAGTGGAGACTTATCCCCTGTATAAATCAGGACCCATTGGAATGGATCAGCTCAGAGTGCCTGCTGGAGCTGTGGATTCCAGGCTAGTAGAAGTCCCTGCTTCTCACAGAAATGGGATATCCAGTAATGTATCAGATACAAGACATTTACTATCCGGTGCAAGCAGCAATTGGAGTTGCTGGTAAGCAGTATCTCAGCTGTTAATGGTGTAAATCGATGTTAACTGTGCTGCTGTACTCGGTATTATTTCCCTCTGTGTGCGTTACACAGCCGCCTGTTCTTTTCCAGCAATTTACTGATGGAATCTCCTCATTGTCTACTCTTTACATTCTTGCAGGAATTGTATTTTGTATTTAATGGTATTGTTTAAAGTAACTGTGGCATTGTTACTGGATTATTCTGTGTATTGAATGTATTGGAATGAGATGTTTCAGTTCGGATAAATAATCGGACAATTAGGAGTTTTTAACAGTTTCATGATGTGGATCGAACCGGTCCTGGAATATCTTTATGATTTTTTTTCAGTGATTGATGATGAGACATCTCACAGTCTCAGTGTTACAAGGGGACAGCAGAATGCCCTCCCTCCCGAATAACATGGCTCAGTTTAACTGGGATTTCAATGTAAGTATTGATTATCACTGTTATCAAATATTATTTCACTCTGTGTGTGTCTGACGCTGTTTCAGAAGTCTGGCGACTGAACTGAGTTAGCTGCTGACACTTTCACTTCTCCTTCTCTGCTTCACTGTGGACCTTCACTGTCACTGGACTACATTGTAAAATAGAAAGTTTTGATCTGATGTTTTACTGGTTTTCATTGTATCAGTTGGAATCAAGAGTCTTTCCATTTATCTGCAGATTATCAGCTGCAGCGCTGATGTTGGTGTTTTATTAATTAAACAATCCCACATTCTAACAGATTACTTTATAATTCCAGGAGAAGGAATTTCAATGATTGTGAGGTTTGTCTGGAAGTAGCTTTCGATCCTGTTTATTCCATGTATTGTAGATGAAGTGAAGAGTGTAGGTGAACAGGTGGAGACTTGAGTGTTCTGTAGATACATTAAATTATTCACACAGGTTTTACCATTGAACAAACTGACTCTGAGAATAGAATCATTGAATCTGGGGCTGGTGAACAGAACACAGACGCAGAATGATAGGAATAAATCATATGTGAAAAGCAACATTGGCTAACAGTTTGCAGGGTGTGAATACTCCAGAGAGTTAGGGAAGGAGAAAAGGAGCAGGGAGAACGAAACAGAGGGAAAGAGATAGGCAGAAGTAAAGAGAAAGAAAAAGAAGCAGCAGTGTAAATAATTCACGATCGTAAAGTGCTGGAATGTCCAGAACAATTAGTGAGAGAAACTGTGAGTTGAAGTTGTCTGTTGTCAGATTGTGTTCAATTTCCTGTTGGACTTGATCCTCTGTGTTGATTTCTGTCAGGTCCTCATTTTGTTTTGGAGAAAGTTCCTATTCCTTACTTAGTGACTGAATAAACAGAATAGAATCAGTTCATCACTGATGGTAATTCATTATTTAAATACTGTACTTTAAAATCTCTGTGACTGCTGAATTCAATAAAGAGCGAGGCTGATATCAGAAATATATTTAAATTTATATTTAATAGCCTGTGCAAACTAAATATATTGACTATATTGTAGAAACAATGAACTGTTCTCCAACACCAATAACCACAGGGATTATTGTTTGAATGTGTGAATTGAGTTGGATTACTGGGATCTATAGATAAGATTTCCTCTAACACTCTGCTGCAGTCTCTCCCTGTGAATCTCAGCCTCTCCTCTCACTGTATTGAATCCTCAGTCTCCTCATCCATTGCTTCAGTTTATCCACTTTCCCAAACCATCTGCTCCAGTCTCCCCTCCCTTTCCAACATGTCCTTTTCCTTCTCTCCCTCCCAATCTCACTCGCTGTCTCCACCTCCAGCTGCCACGTCCTACCTGATAGGAATACAGTAACATGGGAGCAGGAGTAGGCCATTCAGCCCTTCGAGCCTGCTCTGCCATTCGAGATCTTTGCTGATACTCTAACACAGCACTGCAGTTTTCCCATTTGATAACAGTCTCTGTCGGTTCCCTGAACCCAGAGCAACAAAGCAGCTACACATCCCGCTCTCCCCAAACCTTGCCAACCAACAGTCTGGAGACACATTCCCAATTAACCCATTGGATTCCATCTCTGTAAAAGCCCTTCTCATTTCCCCACTGACACTGCATCCTCACTCAGTACTTCCAGTAGATCCGGTGCTGACTTTATTCACTATCTGCATCAATTTCCCAATTCATTATTAATAATTGTGTTTTCAAACATTTCACTGTGACAAAGCACTGCCCGGGTCAATGAATCAGTTTTCACTGCTCGATGCAGCAACAAAGCTGGAAATTTCTGCCCAGATCCTGTCAAACTGCTGCTTTGTCTCCAGGTCTGATCAGTAATTTCTCTGCTTCCTTTTCTCTCTCTCTTCCAGTTAACTTGGTGGCGATTGTGATCCTGTCCCGAGGAAAGTGCGGTCTCTCCAAATGTATCAGTGTCTACCTGGTGGGAATGGCAGTGTCTGATCTCCTGGTCGTTATCACTGAACCCATATTGTACATGACTGTTTCATTTTATTTCCCATATTCATTCCTGAACATTACTCCTGTGTGTTCTCTCATTCTCGTTCTGCTTTCTGCATCCACAGTTGTTTCTGTCTGGCTCACAGTCACTTTCACCTTTGATCGATTTGTGGCCATTTGTTGTGAGAAGCTGAAAACAAAATATTGCAGCGAGAAAAGGGCGGCTGTGGTTGTGGGAACAGTGAGTGTGCTGGGCTGTTTAGAGTCTCTCCCCTGGTACTTTACACAGGATCAAGAATACATTATTGATAATGTTCCCATGGGTTGTGTTAATAAACTGAGCTTCTTCACTTCCCCCATATGGGGGGCATTTGAATTGTTTGACCTCATTTTAACCCCTTGTGTAACGGCCTTTCTGATTTTGCTGCTCAATGTTCTGACTGTCAGACGGATTTTATTCTCCAGTAAAGTCCGCAGGGGATTCCGGCGCCACAGCAATGCAGAGAATCACAAGGACCCAGAGATGGAGAATCGCAGGAAATCAATTATTTTACTCTTCATTATATCCGGCTGTTTTATACTGTTATGGTTGACCTGGGTTGTGTTTATCATTTATATTCGAATTACAGATATTTATTATTATTCCTCCTACACTGACTCTCTCTTTATCACACATCAAACATCAAAGATGCTGCAGATTCTCAGTTCCTGCACCAACACATGTATTTACATTGTGACCCAGACTAAATTCAGACAGGAGCTGAAGAAGGGGGTGAAATACCCTCTCAATCTCATTGTTAAATTAGTGAAATCATAGAAAGAGCTGAAGGGTTTCAAACACTGGAACTAAATCCCATTCCCCCTCCTCCCCCCCCCCCAGACCCCCAGCTCCACCTCCCACCCTCCACCCGCCTCTGTGATTATTTGACCGGCGCCATCTTTAGTCCTGGCAACTACCTGAGCGTGGGCAGACCATGACGTTCAACTGGACTAGTGTACTTTTGCGCATGTGCGAGTACAGCGCCACCTTGCGGGTGCTTTGTCAACAACCGTATCCCGTGGACAAAGCTGCAAATCGCAGTGATTGTGATGTGTTGAGAGGGGCAGTAATTGCAGTGAGGCAGGGACACCAGCAGATGGAGATGGTGAGAGAGAGACAGTAACTGAAGTGAGGCAGGGACACCAGCAGATTGAGATGGTGAGCGAGAGACAGTAACTGCAGTGAGGCAGGGACACCAGCAGATGGAGATGGTGAGAGGGGACAGTAACTGCAGTGAGACAGGGACACCAGCAGATGGAGATTGTGAGAGGGGGCAGTAGCTGCAATTAGACAGGGACACCAACAGATGGAGATGGTGAGGAAGGGACAGTAACTGAAGTGACACAGGGACACCAGCAGATGGAGATGGTGAGAGAGGGACATTAACTGCAGTGAGACAGGGACATCAGGAGATGGAGATGGTGACGAAGGGACATTAACTCCAGTGAGACAGGGACACCAGGAGATGGAGATGGTGAGGAAGGGACAGTAACTGCAGTGAGACAGGGACACCAGCAGATGGAGATGGTGAGAGAGGGACATTAACTGCAGTGAGACAGGGACACCAGGAGATGGAGATGGTGAGGAAGGGACAGTAACTGCAGTGAGACAGGGACACCAGCAGTGAGGCAGGTGAGAGAGGGACATTAACTGCAGTGAGACAGGGACACCAGCAAATGGAGATGCTGAGCCATTACTGATGGGAGATTCCCTTGCTGAGTTTGAAAGTTTCCACAAGTCTAAAGAATTTACTTTATTGTAAACTTGAGATGCTGAATAAAATAATTTCAATGCAACTTTTGTAAAATGGCTATTTTTCTATTGTGTGAACACGTGTAACATGAAACTCGTTCCTGTTTGGAAAGTTATATTGAGTGATTAACGGTAATGTATAAATGAAACAACAGGATCAAATAAAACTGAAACAGTCATTTATAAATAAAAACTCTCAGTATAAGTTGTGTTGAGTTCTTGATCACCTACGTTATGACATCTCTCTCTCTCACACTTCTCTTTCTATGTTGGTATCTTCTCTACTATAACTACGAGTAGTTGAAATTTTACTCCAATTGACCTTTGAAAGTTAATATTGAATCTGCTTTCAGAAACCTGTCAGACAGTGAATTCCAGACCATAATAACTCCCTGCCTATTTGCTTCACCCCTCTACTGGTGTAAACAGTCTCTCCTCATATCTCCAAAATGAGGGAAAGATTTTGAATGCAATGCAATTAATTTCTCCAGGACAGCAGCTGCAGAGGATCTGGAACCTCCTGAATGTGGACAAACAATGAACAAAAATCCCTCTGAATCCCCCGGGAGAACAGAGGATAGAAACAGTCAGGAAGTAAATGGAAACAAGTGACACTTTATTGCAGCAGTAAAAACTCTTTGTCAGAATGTAGAGGTCTTTATTGCTGAACTTTATATAAACTGGAGGTGAAAAGTGGAAGATCTTTAATACCATTTGTGTTAAATGGCCATTTCCCAGCTTTGTGAACCCTTGTAACATTAAACTGGTGAATGTTAAGAAGGTTTTATTGATTGATTACAGTTAATACATAAATACAGCAGCATCAAATACAGGGCAAAGAATCATTGACGAATACAACTGTAAATATGGGTAAGTATTGTTGTGTGAAATGTCACTGGTTATAAAAGTACTCTTGGCTGCCTCATTAACCTGGCTCTAGTTTCAGTCTTTGTCACACAGTGGAAATGAAAAACGGAATAAAAACCGCATGTTTGTACTGCATTCAAACAGGCCTCTCCAGCAATAACACTTTGTCAGAATTTCAAGGTAATTGCAATGAGTCATTTTCTGAACTTTCTGTTAACTGGAGGTGAATCGTGAAAGACATTTAATACAATGAGTGTTAAATGGTTATTATCCAAACCGGCCCCTCCAGGTTTTAAATTACAGCAGCTTTTCTGTTCTGTTAATGAGGTTGTTGGGGGAGGGAGAGAGAGAGACAGACAGGTTTCTGTCTGGAATGGTCCATTTAGGATATGGCTGAAATAACCCTCTCTCCCTCATTCGCTGTTTGCACAGAGACTCACCTTGGACTTTCCCATACCTGGGAGGGAGTGTCCAGATGCAGGAAGCTGAGAGCTGGTTGGTTGAGCTGCATTTTGGGTGGACTGTCTGTTTTGAGTGACAGGTTCTGGGATATATTTGGACAACATCAGACCACATTCTTTCCTTCCATGCGGCTGGTTTCTGAAGGTGAGTTTCTGTGTCTCAATCTCTGTGCCCAGGTGAATTGGAACTGATTACAGTGTGTGTGTGTGAGAGAGTCCAGTCTGTATCCCCCACACTCTCTGTCCCAGTCCTGACACATTTCTCCAAATCCCACCACAATATACCTCTCCAGAAGCTCTTCCTAATGGATGAGCTGATGGCGGGAAGGTGTTAGAGTCCAACGATGGAAAGCATACGGTGTGGGATGGTGAGTATCACATCTTTATTGTCTGTTTCTGCTTTTCTCCCTTCTTCTGACTCAGTCTCTTTCACTAAGTCTCTCTCACTCAATCTCTCTCTCACTCAATCTCTCTCTCACTGAATCTCTCTCTGAATCACTCTCTCACTGAATCTCTCTCCGACTGAATCTCTCTCCCACTGAATCTCTCTCCCACCCAATCACTCTCCCACTCAATCTCTCTCCCACTCAATCTCTCTCCCACTCAATCTCTCTCACTCAATCTCTCTCCCACTGAATCTCTCTCCCACTGAATCTCTCTCCCACTGAATCTCTCTCCCACTCAATCTCTCTCTCACTCAATCTCTCTCCCACTGAATCTCTCTCCCACTGAATCTCTCTCCCACTCAATCTCTCTCTCACTGAATCTCTCTCTCACTCAATCTCTCTCCCACTGAATCTCTCTCCCACAGAATTTCTCTCCCACTGAATCTCTCTCCCACTCAATCTCTCTCCCACTCTATCTCTCTCCCACTCAATCTCTCTCTCACCCAATCTCTCTCCCACTCAATCTCTTTCCCACTCAATCTCTCTCCCACTCAATCTCTCTCTCACTCAATCTCTCTCCCACTGAATCTCTCTCCCACTGAATCTCTCTCCCACTGAATCTCTCTCTCACTCAATCTCTCTCCCACTGAATCTCTCTCCCACTGAATCTCTCTCCCACAGAATTTCTCTCCCACTCAATCTCTCTCCCACTCAATCTCTCTCCCACTCAATCTCTCTCTCACTCAATCTCTCTCTCACTGAAACTCTCTCTCACTCAATCTCTCTCTCACTCAATCTCTCTCTCACTCGATCTCTCTCTCACTCGATCTCTCTCCCACTGAATCTCTTTCCCATTGAATCTGTCTCTCACTGAATCTCTCTCCCACTCAATCTCTCTCCCACTCAATCTCTCTCCCACTCAATCTCTCACTCACTGAAACTCTCTCACTCAATCTCTCTCCCACTCAATCTCTCCTCACTCAATCTCTCTCCCACTCAATCTCTCTTTCTCTCAATCTCTCTCTCTCGCACTGAATCTCTCTCTCACTCTATCTATTTCTGAATCTCTCCCTCACCTTGTATTTCTGTCTCTGTTTTTCTCACTATTTCTCTGTTCCTCCATCTCTCTCTCTCCCCCTCACTTTGTGTTTCTCTCTCTCTCTGAGTGATTGTGCGTCTTTCTGTCTCAATGGCTTTCTCTGTCCTCTCTCTCAATCTCTCTGTGATTCTCTGTCTTCTCTCTCAATCTCTCTGTGATTCTCTGTCCTCTCTCTCAATCTCTCTGTGATTCTCTGTCCTCTCTCTCAATCTCTCTGTGTTTCTCTGTCCTCTCTCTCAATCTCTCTGTGTTTCTCTGTCCTCTCTCTCAATCTCTCTCTGATTCTCTGTCCTCTCCCTCAATCTCTCTGTGTTTCTCTGTCCTCTCTCTCAAACACTCTGTGATTCTCTGTCCTCTCTCTCAATCTCTCTGTGATTCTCTGTCCTCTCTCTCAATCTCACTGTGATTCTCTTTGTTTTTCTCACTGGCTTTCTGTCTGTCTCTTTGGTGCCTTCAATTTCTTTGTGTCTCTGTTATTTCCCTCCACATTTTTCCCTTCTCTTTTTCTCTCTCTTTCTTTGTATCTTTCTGTCTTCTCTATTTCTCTTTCTATCATTTCTCTCTCTCTTTCCAAATTTTTCTGTCTTTTCCTGACCCTATCCACCACGCTCAATTTATCCACCGCCCTCAATTTATCCACCGCCTGCAATTGTTATCCACCACGCAAATCATTTTCCTGCAATTCCCCCGCCAGAAAACATCCAAACATCCCCCCCTTGTACAGACACCCCCGATCTAAATAATCCTCATCTGCAGACAACTGTCTGATATCCCCTGTTAAATGACCCCCATCTAATACCCTCATTATCAACAGACCCCCATCTAATTATCCCCTTCACTCTGTTACAAGACAACCCATCAAACTACCACCCGCCCAGGACAGATTCCCATCTAAATGGACCCCGGGAACAAACACCCATTGAAATTCCCTCCCGGGAACAAACTCCCATCTAAATACCCCCACCCCGGAACAGACTGCCATCTAAATACACCCCCCAGAACAAACTGCCATCTAACTACACCCCCAGTAACTGACTCCCATCTGAATAACACCCCCCAGGAACAGACCCCCATCTAAATACCCCCCGGGAACAAACTCCCATCTTAATACCCCCACCCTGGAACAGACTGCCATCTAAATACACCCCCAAGATCAAACTGCCATCTAACTGCACCCCAGGAACAAACTCCCATCTAAATACCCTCCCAGGAACAAACTCCCATCTAAATACCCCCCTGGAACAAACGCCCAACTGAATACATCCCCAGAACAAACTCCCATCTAAATACACCCCCAGGAACAAACTCCCATCTAAATACCTCCCCATGAACAAACTACCATCTAAATACCCCCCCCCCCCCCCCCCAGGAACAAACTCCCCTCTGAATAAACCCCAGGAACAAACTCCCATCTCAATACGCTCCTGGAACAAACTCCCCTCTGAATAACCCCCCAGGAACAAACGCCCATCTAAATACCCCCCGGGAACATACTCCCATCTCTATACCCGCCCGCAACAGACCCCCATCTAAATACCCACCGTTCTGTGAACAGACTCCCATCTAAATACCCCCCCATTAACTGAACCCAATCTAATTCTCCCCCCGCTCTCCACTGTAAACTCTCCCGGTTACTAAATACCCTCCCTGTCCTGTAAAAGCTTCCCCTCTACTAATTCACAACCTGTATCATCACCCCCGTGAACAGCCCCCTACCCCCCTCACTCCCCACCGTGTTATTCCCACCTCCATCACTTTCCTGGGTTTGGCTCCGTCTCCCGACAATCTTCTGTTCATTTTAATTCCAGATCTGGATAAGCCACTGGAATTCCAACAACTTGCTCCCAGATCCCCGGCACCTTTAACTGCTGTCCGGCCAACATCAGGGCCGGGCATAGAGCAAGGACCTTCAGAGGCTAACTGGCATTCTGAGCCTTTAACGCAGAGGACACAGACCTCTCTGCAGAAAGGTCTTTCACCTGCTCTCCCCATCGGCTTCAGGGAATCAAACAGAGGGAGACACACACAAACACTCACACATTGATTCTGCACAGTGACGGGAAGAGGCCATTCAGCCCTTTGATCCTGTCCCACCCATGTTAGATAATGGCTGACTTGTCCCTTCCCCCATTGAACCACAAGGAGACAGACAGAGACAGTCGGGGAGCAGATACACAGAGAGTCAAAGAAACACTGGGCTGGACTTGGACTTGGTGCCAATGGTGCAAACCAGGGTGGAGGGGAGGAGGGTGGTTGTGTATCGGCTGTCCGTTCAGAATCTCTACCCTGTTTCTACCTCAATGGGAGCAAAACTGGGCAGAGATGGAAAGCAGGATCCCACTTCACAATCACCCTGTACAACACAAAGGCTGTGAGTTCAAATCCACCACCTGACAGAGGGACAGAAACACAGAAAACAAATCCCAGGATTAGGACAGAACAGAGAGAGAGAAAAATAAATGGAAAGGGAGATGGAGAATGAGATGCAGGGAGTCCGACACCAGTGAGAGAAACTGAGAACAGAGGGTCGGAAATACTGAGCAGGGCAGAGAGAGAGAGAGAAATGGAGATATTGAGAAAGATCCCAGACCAAGAGAGAGACGCAGAGACAGAAAGATATGGAGGGGCAGAGATACAAAGTAAGATGCGTTTACAGAATAGAGAGGGATGCTGCGGGATGGGGGAAATGCAGAGATAATCTTGCAGGAAAGGAGGAGCAGAGATGGAAAGATTCAGGGATTTCGAAGTGAGTGAGAGAAGAAATGGAGTGAGAGAGAGACAGATAAAGATGCAGAGAGTCGCAGAAAGAGAATGACAATGGAAACCTTTGAGACTCTGGAGAGAGGCAGAGATAGAAAGGATGTTGAGAGATACAGAGATAGGGATTTAAAGATGTGAAGAAACAGAGTTAGGAACAAGGAGGAAGGTGCAGGGAACAGGTTGCAGCAAGAGATGGAGAGAGGGAAATCTATGGGATTACATTGACTTCTGGAGCAGCGATTCCCAAACTATTCCCTTCGGAGCACCCTCCAGCCACCTCCCTTGTGGTAAAAAAAATCCACAGACCCCCGAAAAAACAAAATCAAAATACTGAGGATGCTGGAAATCTGAAATAAAAACTGTTCTGGAAATACTGAGCATTTCCAGCACTTTGTTTTTCTATCAGCCCCGAAATCACAAACAGTTTTCTTTTCTGTATTTAGAAATTAATTTGACAATGACAAATATATATTTATTATTATTTTCCCTCCCTGGTTAAAGCTCTTGTTTGCGAATTCCACGTGGCCAAAAGATTCTCCCTCTGCATCATCACAGCTGCAGCTTCCGAAAAGATTCTCCTTGGGAAGAAGAGAAATAAAATTGATTCAAACGAAGCAAAGCATTTTTGAACAGAAATAAAACGCAGCAAGAGCCCAGGACTCTCTCTCAAACTCACTGACATAAAACAATCTCTCAGTGACTTACGAACACATCCCCTGACACAGAGCCAGAGACTGGGAAGTGTGGATGTGTTTACCCTGTCATTTCCTGCTGTCTCTCTCTCTATTTCTCTCTGTGTGTCTCTACATCTGTTTCTGCCTCATTGTAAAAACACACAAACACTGGAGACCCCCATCCCCTCTCCTGTGGAAGGATAGAGAGAGTAATCCACATTCCCATCCCTGAAAAACTGAATTCAAATGGTCTCCCCGTGTTTCATTTCACTGTCAAATTCAGCCCACGGCCGAAAACACCAGCAATATTCGGGAATGAGAACAAGCCTTTACAAACCTTCACATTTCACCCATTTCATTGCTGATTCACAGAAGTATTTGACACTCAACGAATTAATTTTTAAAGTGCTCGTCACTGTTGCAATGTTGGAAATACAAACAAAGAACAAAGAACAAAGATAATTACAGCACAGGAACAGGCCCTTCGGCCCTCCAAGCCTGCGCCGATCCAGATCCTCTCTCTAAACATGTCGCCTATTTTCTAAGGTTCTGTATCTCTTTTCTTCCTGCCCATTCATGTATCTGTCTAGATACATCTTAAAGGACTCCATCGTGCCCGCGTCTACCACCTCCGCTGGCAACGCGTTCCAGGTGCCCACCACCCTCTGCGTAAAGAACTTTCCACGCATATCCCCCCTAAACATTTCCCCTTTCACTTTGAACTCGTGTCCTACAGTAATTGAAACCCCCACTCTGGGAAAAAGCCTCTTGCTGTCCACCCTGTCTATACCTCTCATGATTTTGTTCACCTCAATCAGGTCCCCCCTCAACCTCCGTCTTTCTAATGAAAATAATCCTAATCTACTCAACCTCTCTTCATAGCTAGCGCCCTCCATACCAGGCAACATCCTGGTGAACCTCCTCTGCACCCTCTCCAAAGCATCCACATCCTTTTGATAATGTGGCGAGCAGAACTGTACGCAGTATTCCAAATGTGGCCGAACCAAAGTCCTAGACAACTGTAACATGACCTGCCAACTCTTGTACTCAATGCCCCGTCCGATGAAGGAAAGCATGCCGTATGCCTTCTTGACCACTCTATTTACCTGCGTTGCCACCTTCAGGGAACAGTGGACCTGAACATCCAAATCTCTCTGGACATCAATTTTCCCCAGGACATTTCCATTTACTGTATAGTTCACTCTTGAATTGGATCTTCCAAAATGCATCACCTCGCATTTGCCCTGATTGAACTCCATCTGACATTTCTCTGCCCAACTCTCTAATCTATCTATATTCTGCTGTATTCTCTGACAGTCCCCTTCACTATCTGCTACTCCACCAATCTTAGTGTCGTCTGCAAACTTGCTAATCAGTCCACCTATACTTTCCTCCAAATCATTAATGTATATCACAAACATCAGTGGTCCCAGCACGGATCCCTGTGGAACACCACTGGTCACACGTCTCCATTTTGAGAAACTCCCCTCTACTGCTACTCTCTGTCTCCTGTTGCCCAGCCAGTTCTTCATCCATCTAGCTAGTACACCTTGGACCCCAAGCGCCTTCACTTTCTCCATCAGCCTGCCATGGGGAACCTTATCAAACGCCTTACTGAAGTCCATGTATATGACATCGACAACCCTTCCCTCATCAATCAACTTTGTCACTTCCTCAAAGAATTCTATTAAGTTGGTAAGACATGACCTTCCCTGCACAAAACCATGTTGCCTATCACTGATGAGCCCATTTTCTTCCAAATGGGAATAGATCCTATCCCTCAGTATCTTCTCCAGCAGCTTCCCTACCACTGACGTCAAGCTCACCGGTCTATAATTACCTGGATTATCCCTGCTACCCTTCTTAAACAAGGGGACAACATTAGCAATTCTCCAGTCCTCCGGGACCTCACCCGTGTTTAAGGATGCTGCAAAGATATCTGTTAAGGCCCCAGCTATTTCCTCTCTCGCTTCCCTCAGTAACCTGGGATAGATCCCATCCGGACCTGGGGACTTGTCCACCGTAATTCCCTTTAGAATACCCAAAACTTCCTCCCTCCTTATGCCGACTTGACCTAGAGTAATCAAACATCTGTTCCTAACCTCAACATCCATCATGTCCCTCTCCTCGGTGAATACCGATGCAAAGTACTCGTTTAGAATCTCACCCATTTTCTCTGAGTCCAAGCATAACATTCCTCCTTTGTCCTTTAGTGGGCCAATCCTTTCTCCAGTTACCCTCTTTCTCCTTATATATGAATAAAAGGCTTTGGGATTTTCCTTAACCCTGTTTGCTAAAGATATTTCATGACCCCTTTTAGCCCTCTTAATTCCTCGTTTCAGATTGGTCCTACATTCCCGATATTCTTTCAAAGCTTCGTCTTTCATCAGCCGCCTAAACCTTATGTATGATTCCTTTTTCCTCTTAGCTAGTCTCACAATTTCACCTGTCATCCATGGTTCCCTAATCTTGCCATTTCTATCCCTCATTTTCACAGGAACATGTCTCTCCTGAACGCTAATCAACCTCTCTTTAAAAGCCTCCCACATATCACATGTGGATTTACCTTCAAACAGCTGCTCCCAATCTACATTTCCCAGCTCCTGCCGAATTTTGGTATAGTTGGCCTTCCCCCAATTTAGCACTCTTCCTTTAGGACCGCTCTCGTCTTTGTCCATGAGTATTTTAAAGCTTACGGAATTGTGATCACTATTCCCAAAGTAGTCCCCTACTGAAACTTCAACAACCTGGACGGCCTCATTCCCCAACACCAGGTCCAGTATGGCCCCTTCCCGAGTTGGACTATTTACATACTGCTCTAGAAAACCTTCCTGGATGCTCCTTACAAATTCTGCTCCATCTGGACCTCTAACACTAAGCGAATCCCAGTCAATGTTGGGAAAATTAAAATCTCCTATCACCACCACCCTGTTGCTCCTACATCTTTCCATAATCTGTTTACATATTTGTACCTCTATCTCACGCTCGCTGTTGGGAGGCCTGTAGTACAGCCCCAACATTGTTACCGCACCCTTCCTATTTCTGAGTTCTGTCCATATTGCCTCACTGCTCGAGCCCTCCATACTGCCCTCCTTCAGCACAGCTGTGATATCCTCTTTGACCAGTAATGCAACTCCTCCACCCCTTTTACCTCCCTCTCTATCCCGCCTGAAGCATCAATATCCTGGGATATTTAGTTGCCAATCATGCCCTTCCCTCAACCAAGTCTCAGTAATAGCAATAACATCATATTCCCAGGTACTAATCCAAGCCCTAAGTTCATCTGCCTTACCTACTACACTTCTTGCATTAAAACAAATGCACCTCAGACCACCAGTCCCTTTATATTCATCATCTGCTCCCTGCCTGTTCTTCCCCTTAGTCACACTGACTTCATTATCTAGTTCCTTACAGGCTTTTGTTACTACCTCCTTACTGTCAACTGACCTCAATTGGTTCCCATCCCCCTGCCACATTAGTTTAAACCCTCCCCAACAGCGTTAGCAAAAGCACCTCCAAGGACATTGGTTCCAGTCCGGCCCAGGTGTAGACCGTCCAATTTGTAATAGTCCCACCTCCCCCAGAACCGGTCCCAATGTCCCAAAAATCTGAACCCCTCCTTCCTGCACCATCTCTCAAGCCACGCATTCATCCTGACTATTCTTTCATTTTTACTCTGACTATCACGTGGCACTGGTAGTAATCCTGAGATTACTACCTCTGAGGTCCTACTTTTTAACTTGGCTCCTAACTCCCTAAACTCTGCTTGTAGGACCTCATCCCGTTTTTTACCTATATCATTAGTGCCTATGTGCACAATGACAACTGGCTGTTCACCCTCCCCATTTGGAATGTTCTGCAGCCGATCTGAGACATCCCTGACCCGTGCACCTGGGAGGCAACATACCATTCGGGAGCCTCGTTTTCGACCACAGAACCGCCTATCTACTCCCCTTACAATCGAATCCCCTACGACTATAGCCCTTCCACTCTTTTTCCCGCCCTTCTGAACAGCAGAGCCAGCCACGGTGCCATGGACCTGGCTACTGCTGCCTTCCCCTGGTGAGCCATCTCCCCCAACAGTATCCAAAACGGTATACTTGTTTTGGAGGGAGATGACCGCAGGGGACTCCTGCGCTGCCTTCCTGCTCTTTCTCTGCCTTTTGGTCACCCATTCCCTGTCTCCCTCAGCAATCCTAATCTGCGGTGTGACCAATTCACTAAACGTGCTATCCACGACCTCCTCAGCATCGCGCATGCTCCAAAGTGAGTCCATCCGCAGCTCGAGAGCCGTCATGCGGTCTAACAAGAGCTGCAGTTGGACACACTTCCTGCACGTGAAGGAGTCAGGGACATCAGCCGTGTCCCTGCGCTCCCACATTGAGCAAGAGGAGCATGACACGGGTCTGAGATCTCCTGCCATTTTTAATCTTAAGCTTAACTTAGTTAAATGAAAAAGGAACGAAAAGTTTTTACCAATCACAATAAAACCAGAGAAATCGAAAAAGCCTTACCTTATAAACACCCCACCGAGTCCTTTTTTTTTTTGGTTAGAGAAGGAGGGCGGGTGGGAGACACGACAAGTGTGGTGTCTCGGGTTCAGAAACCGCCCAAATATATAGTGTTTTACTTACCCAGCAGCCCCCTGGCCTCCGCCGAAAAACAAAAGGAAATTAAATTTACTTTCAAACTGACCTTCCCAGCTGCTCACTCGCTCACTCTCTGCTCCCGAAAAAGCTGCTGCAATGAAAGGAAAGTTATTTTAAACCGCCCAAATATATAGTGTTTTACTTACCCAGCAGCCCCCTGGCCTCCGCCGAAAAACAAAAGGAAATTAAATTTACTTTCAAACTGACCTTCCCAGCTGCTCACTCGCTCACTCTCTGCTCCCGAAAAAGCTGCTGCAATGAAAAAATGCTGCAGGTCATTGGTACACAGCAAGATCCCACAAGCAGCGGTGTGATAACAGCCTGCAAGCTGTGCACAGCAAGATCCTAGCAATGGTGACACTTCAACCAAGGTTTGAGTGTGGATTTCTCTCTCTGTCTTTCTCCATCTTTCTCTGCCTTCCCTCCCTCACCCACACTCCGCATGTCTCTCTCTCTCTCTCTGTTTAACCTGCCACCTCCAGCTGTTTCCCTCTCTCCCTCTTTTTCTTTCCATCTGTTTCTGCCTCAGAGTTGTAATGTCGAAATTGATGCAGGGAATGTATGCACAGCGGGATCCCACAATGCGATTATATCCAAATATCCCATCACAGTCCTCAGAAAATGCTAAACTCCATCTTTAAACTGAAAACAACCTTTATACAGCTTCACGTTCAGCTCTTGTAAATATTGGCCCTCAGGAGCAGTTGACACTCAATGAATTAATTTTGAAAGTGGTCCACTGTTGCAATGCAGGAAACCTGCAGGCAGTGTGTGCACAGCAACATCCCACAGGCAGAAATCTGATATGCAGATAATCTGCTTTTAGTGCACAGCAAGATCCCAGCAATGGTGACACTTCAATATTCAGTTTACCAAGGTTTTGAGTGTAGATTTCTCTCTCCCTCTCGTTCTGTCTCTGTCCATCTTTCTCTGCCTTCCCTCCCTCACTCACCTGTCTGTCTCTCTCTCTGCATTTAACCTGCCACCTCCAGCTGTCTCTCACTCTCCCTCTTTTTCTCTCGATCTGTTTCTGCCTCAGTGTTGTAATGCAGGAATTGATGCAGGGAATGGATGCACAGCAGGATCCCACAATTGATTAAAAGGCATTGTTAAGCAAAATCGCACAGCAAGAGCCCAGGAATTGCCCTCAGTGACACAGACACTCTCAGCAACACCCAAATACAGACAAATCACAGTTAATAAACCAAAGGATAAAAGGGTTCAGACAACAACCTCCACCTCTCTGTGTCTGTCTCTGTATCTCTCTCCCCTTTCTCTGTATCTCTCTCCCCTGTCTGTGTATTTCTCTCCTCTGTCTTTGTATCTCTCTCCCTGTCTCTGTATCTCTCTCCCTGTCTCTGTATCTCTCTCCACTGTCTCTGTATCTCTCTCTGTTCCTGTCACATTCGTCCCGTCTCTCTTTCTCTTTGTCCATATCTGTTTTTGTCCCTCTATCTCATATGTAATCTTGACTGCAAATAGCTATGAAATATTTCTGTCTCACCATTTAAACCAACAACAAATCACACAGCTGTGTGTTTTTAACTATTAAAGGTTTAAATAGAGAGACAAAGGGAAAGAATTCTGGAGAAAGGCAGAGAGAGTTCGAAACTCAGAACTTCAGTAAACTGAATTGTTTGAATCGGGAACATTTGACACTCAGTGAACTGTTTAAGTGCTCGTCACTATTGCAATGTTGGAAACACTGCATGCCATATGTGCACAGCAAGATCCCACAATTTATTTCACCCTCAAATTCACGTCACTGCCCTAAATACCAGCATCACTCTGGAATTATACCGGCTCCAAGCTCAGGACTTTAATTCCAGGCCTTCAGGGGAGCTTTGCACAAAATGAATTCACTTCTAAAATGGTGTGACAGGGAGGGAAGTGTCCTCATTGTTGTCATGTAGGAAATGCTGCAGGCCACTAGATGCACTGCAAGATCCCACAAGCAGCAATGTGATAATAGCCAGATTTCAGTCCCTGGAAAGGGTGAAACTCCCTCTTTAAACTGGGAACAAGCTGCTGATTCCGTCTCACCATTTCAAATAACGACAAATCACATTGCTGTGTGTGGTATGTTTATTTTTATTTATTAAAGGTTTAAGTGGCGATGGAGAGTGTGTAACCGAGACAGAGAAGAGAAAGCATGGGGGGAGATGGAGACACAGGGAAAGAATGTGGAGACAGAGGGAAAGCTAACCTCATAACTACAGTAGAATGAATTAAAATGGGCACCATGCATCTTGTTTCACTAAGTTCACGAAGCATTGTCCAAAACATCAGCAAACCACACAGACAGGGCTGGATGGAGCAAGTGCAAATGGGACTCCTTCCTGGGGCTGCTCCTTTAACCCCAGGCTTTCAACATGTTTAAAACTCCAGGGCCCTAATCCGACAGGAACTAATTGACCCAGGGCCCCAGAGAGGATATTAAACCTCGGGCTAATAAACAGACACAACCCACGTGGGCCCTTTGGGTGCAGCTTGTCCCCTCGGGAGGAAGCTCCAGTCCAAGGATTCCTCGTCCAAACGTTCCCTCTTTTCAACTTCACGGTGCAGTTTTCAGAATGAAAATTCCTCAGAGGAATGAAGGAGAAAAAAATGGATTAAAATACAAAGCGAGGACATATTTCAACAAAATAGGATAGCAAGAGCCCAGGGTTTCCTCTCAGTTACACAGACAATCAGCAATATTCAAATACAATCAAATCACAGTTATAAACCAGATTGAGACAGAGAGAGCACACACACAGATACACAGACACACACACTGAATCAGACTGGGGAATGTGTCCACTCTCTCTGGAGAGAGAGTGAAAGGTGGGTTTTGTGATTGGAACTGAGATCTTCAAACCCAGTTTATCTCCTGAGTGAGCTGTTTGCAAACTCCACCCCTTGAGCCTCTGACATGTTGGGCTGTCTCTCAATCTGCTGCCTCGGGGGCGGGGGAGGGGGCCTGTCCATTGATATGTTAATCCCAGGTCAGGACCATCCGGACTTTTCCAGTCCATTGATATGTTAATCCCAGCACAGCAATGCTTTCAGCCATCTCTTAGTTAACTTCAAACCTTTAATTCTTTCCCTGCAGTTTGAACATATCAAACATTGTTACTGAGCTTGTGATTGGGGATTTTTACTGACATCAGAGTGGATTGTAAAGTGTCTCCCCTTCCCTCACTTCTAAAGTCTCTCAGGGTTGTTGTTGTGTGTTGACAGTTTTTTCAGTGTCCAGTCCCTTTCAACTTGTAATTAAATCTGTGGAACACAAATAAATGTAAACTTTCTCCTACAAGCTGTTTTGTCCTCCTCCTTCCAAGGTCTCTCTCCGTTACTCCCTATCTCTCGCTCTGTCTTTCACAGGACTGGGCAGACACTGGGGATTGTTACTGAAGTTCTGTTGGCCATTTTTACTGTCATCAGTGTGGATTGTAAAATCTGTGTGTGTGTGTGTGTGTGTGTGTGTGTGTGTGTGTGTGTGTGTGTGTGTGTGTGTGTGTGTGTGTGTGTGTGTCTCTCTGTGTGACTTTGTGTGTGTCTATGTGTGTGTGTCTGTGTGTCCCTTTATGTGTGTGGCTGCATGTTTGTTTGTGAGTGAGAGAGAATCTCAGGGTCACCTCTCTGCATCTCTATCTCTCCTTCTCTCTCTGTTTCTCCTTCTCTCTCTACCTCTCCCTCTCCCAGTCCGCTTCTCTCATAGAAACATCGAAAATAGGAGCAGGAGCAGGCCATTCGGCTCTTTGGGCCTGCTCCGTCATTCAATAAAGATCATGACCGATGGTCTAATTCAGTACCCTGTTCCCACTTTCTCCCCATACCCCTTGATCCCTTTGACATTAAGAAATATATCTCTCTCCTCCATGAATATATTTAATAACTTGGCCTCCACTGCCTTCTGCGGTAGAGAATTCCACAGGTTCAGCACCCTCTACCCCATCCATCTCTCCCCCTCTATCTCCGTCTCCACCCTCTATCTCCCTCTCCCCCTCTATCTCCCAATCCCCCTCTATCTCCCAATCCCCGTCTATCTCCCTCTCCCGCTCTCTCTCCCTCTCCCCCCTCTATCTCCCTCTTCCGCACTATCTCCCTCTCCCCTCTATCTCCCACTCCCACTCTATCTCCCTCTCCCCCTCTATCTCCCTCACCCCCTCTATCTCCCTCTCCTCCCCCTCTATCTCTCTCCTCCCTCTCTATCTCTCTCCTTCCCCTCTATCTCTCTCCTCCCCTCTATCTCTCTACACCCCCTCTATCTCTCACTCCCCCTCTATCACTTTCTCCCCTCTCTCTCCCGCTCTCTCTTCCCCGTCCAACTTTCTCTCCCCCATATATCCCTCTTGTTGTCTTTTGCTATCACTGTCTCTGTCTCTCTCTCTTTCTCACTGCCGCTGCCTCTCTCTCTGTTTCTCTCTGTGTCTCTATCTCTCCCTCTGTCTGTGTGTCTCTCTCTCTCTGTGTTACTCTCTCTCTCTCTCTTTGTCACTGTCTCAGTATTTTCCTCTCTATATCTCTGTCTCCCTCTCTATTTCTGCCTCTTACTAACTGTCGCACTATCTGTCCCTCCATCTGTCTTTCCCTCCCTAACACTCCACCTCTTTCCTTCTCTCTCGGTCCCTCCATCTGTCTTTCCCTCCCTGTCACTCCCTCTCTCTCCTTCCATCTCCCTCTCCTGTCTCTCTCTCTCTTTATCTCCATCTCTCCCTCTCTCTCTCTGCCTCTGTCCATAACTCTGTCTGTGTCTCTGACACAATTTCTCCCTTTCTCTTCCCCCTCTCTCTTTTCATCTCTCCCGTCCTCCCTCGCTCCCAGGATAGCAATGGTTTAAACCATTTTTCCTTCCTTCATTATCCCTCCCTCTCTGTCCCTCTCTCTCCCCCTCTCTCTGTCTCTGCCTCTCTCTCTGTCTCGATCTGTCCCTCCATCTGTCTTCCCTCTCTGCCATTCCTTCTCTCTCCTTCTATCTCTGTATCTCTCTCTCTCTATACCTCCATCTGTCCTTCCCTCCCTGTCACTCCCTCTCTCTCGTCTCTCTGTCTCTCTCTCTCTGTCTCTCCATATGTCTTCCACCACCCCCCGTCACACCTTCTCTCTCCTTCTATCACTGTCTCTGCTGCTCTCTCTGTCTCTCTCTCTCTCTGTCCCTCCATCTGTCTTTCCCTCCCTGTCACTCCCTCTCTCTCCTTCCATCTCTGCCTCTCCCTCTCTATCTCCCCATCTGTCTTTCCCTCTCTATCTCTCCATCTCCCTCCTTCTCTCTCTGTCTCTCCATCTGTCTTCCTTCCCCTGTCACTCCTTCTCTCTCCTTCTATCTCTGTCTCTCCCTCTTTCTCTCTGTCCCTCTATCTGCCTTTCCCTCTCTGTCACTCCCTCTCTCTCCTTTTATCTCTGTCTGTCTCTTTCGAACGGTCCATCTGTCCTACCCTCCCTGTCACTCCCTCTCTCTCCTTCTATCTCTGCCTCTCTCTGTCTCTCTGTCTCTCCATCTCTCTTTCCCTCTCTGTCACTCCCTCTCTCTCCTTCTATCTCTGTCTCTGCCATTATCTCCGTCTCTCCATCTATCACTGGCTCTTCCTCTAATTTTGCATCTCTCTCTCTCTGTCTCACCCTCTCTCCCAATCCCTGTCTCTCCCAATCCCTGTCTCTCTTCCTCTGTGCATCCCTCTCTCGCTCTCTCGACCTCTGTCTCTCCCTCATTCTGTCTCATTCTCTCTCTCTTTCTGTATCCCTCCCTATCTGTTCCATTCTATCCTTCCATCTCTTTGTGTCACTCCATCTGTCTTTCCCTCTTTCTCACTCCCTCTCTCTCTCCTTCGAACTCTGTCTCTCTCTATATACCTCCATCTGTCTTTCCCTCCCTGTCCATCCCTCTCTCTCCTTCCATCTCTGTCTCTCTCTCTCTGTCCCTCCGTCTGTCGTTCCTTCTCTCTCACTCCCTCTCTCTCCTCTCTCTGTCTCTCTGTCTCTCCCTCCATCTGTCTTTCCCTCGCTGTCACTCCCTCTCTCTCTCACCTTCGATCTCTGTCTCTCTCTGGCATTATCTCTGTCTCTGCATCAATCAATGGCTGTTCCTCTATCCTTCTCTCTCTCTCTGTATCTCCCTCTCTGTTCCATCTGAATCCCAGTCTCTGCCTCTCTGTTATCCTCTGAATCCCAGTCTCTCCTTCCCTGTTACCCTCTGAATCCTAGTCACTCCCTCTCTGTTAACCTCTGTAACCCTCTGAATCCCACTCTCTTCTCTCTGTTACCCTCTGAATCCCAGGCTCTCTCTCTCTCTGTTACCCTCTGAATCCCAGTCTCTTCTCTCTGTTACCCTCTGAATCCCAGTCTCTCACTCTCAGTTTCCCTTTGAATCCCAGTCTCTCTCTCTCTGTTGCCCTGTAAATCCCTGTCTCTCCCTTTCTGTTACCCTCTGAATCCCAGTCTCTCCCTCCCTGTTACCCTCTGAATTCCAGTCTCTATATTATCCTCTGAAACCCAATCTCTCCCTCTCTGTTACCCTCTGAATCCCAAACTCTGCCACTCTGTCACCCTCTGAATCCCAGTCTCTCTCTCTCTGTTGCCCTGTAAATCCCTGTCTCTCCCTTTCTGTTACCCTCTAAATCCCAGTCTCTCCTTCCCTGTTACCCTCTGAATCCCAGTCTCTCGCTCTGTTTCATTTTGAACCCAGTCTCTCCCTCCCTGTTATCCTCTGAATCCCAGTCTCTCCCTGTCTGTTACCTTAAGGAATCAGTGAACATTCACTCCAAGGTCCCGCTGTTCACAGACACAGAGAGAATGTTGGAGACAGTCACGTTGTTCGGTTAGATCGAAAGGGCAAATGTCAAATACAATCATAGTTTGATGCAATCCTGTGTACACGGAGGTACAAGAAATAGGCATAGAGTGTGAACGATCAGGAGAGGGGGAGAAATAAAGATGGAGAGAGTGTAACAGTGAGAAAGGGAGAGATATACATGGGGAGAGAAGTGGAAAGCGACTCTGACTGGTAATCTCTCTCCATCTCCGTCTTCCCCTCTCCCTTACTCATTCAATCGCTAGTTCCCCACACTGCTACTCTCTCCATGTTTATATGTCTCCTCTTCTCTCTCTATCTCTATCTCCCTCTGTCCCCTCTCAATCCCAATCTTCGCTGTGTCAAATCTTCCAGTCTGCTGAACACAGCTTTGCAGGAACACTGACCGACACTCTCCATCCCAATCTCTTCCTCTTTCTCACTGATACTTCCTCCCCATTGCTATCCTTCCCTCTCTCTGTTTTACTCTCTCTATATCTATCCCTGTCTCTCTCACTGTTACTCTCTCCATCTGGATGGAGGAAGGGAAAGAGAGGCACATATCGAGCCAGCTTTACTCTGTATATACCCCCACACTGTACCTGCCCTGGGAGTGTTTGGTGGAACAGTGAGGACAGAGATTTACTCAATAGCTAACTAATAGCTTGGCAGCATTTGATGGGACAGTGTAGATGGAACTTTACTCTGTATCCTTGGAATTTAGAAGGTTAAGGGGTGATCTAATCAAAGTTTAAAGTTGTGGATGCGTTGCCAATCAAGTGTGCTGCTTTGTGCTGGATGGTGTCGAGCCTCTGGAGTGTTGTAGATGTTACACTCATCCAGGCAAGTGGAGAGATACCATCACACACCTGACTTGTGTCTTTCAGGTGGTGGAAAGGCTTTGGGGAGTCAGGGGGGAGTCACTTGTAGCCACAGTACTGATGTGATTTCTTCAATTCAGTTCCTGGTCACTTTCTCCCCAGGATGTTGATGCTGGAGGATTCAGCGATGGGATAATGCTTTGAATGCAAAGGGGAGGTGGTTGGATTCTCTCTTGTTGCAGATGCTCATTGCCTGTCTGTGTTTTTTTCTGTGCTCTGGGACCAAGTTCCTTATGGGGACGTCTTAATGGTGCCTCATAATTGACTAGTTGGCAATATGAATGCTCATGGAATTAATGGGACAGGGACAGAGTGGATACAACATTGGCTAAGGGACAGAACACAGAGAGTAGTGGTGAATGGTTGCTTCAGACTGGAGGACGGTGTCTATGCCTGACATCATCTTATCCAATTCTTTTCAATCTCCCCTCAATCTCCTTTGTTCCAAGGAGACCAAACCCAGCTTTTCCAACCTAACTTTGTAGCTAAAATCCCTCATCCCTGGAACCATTCTGGTAAATCTCCTCTGCACCCTCTCAAGGACCCTCACCTCCTTCTTAAAGTGTGGTGACCAGAACTGGGCACAATTTTCCAGTTGGGGCCGAATTAGAGCTTGATAAATGATCAGCATAACCTTCCTGCTTTTGTAGTCACGATGTACAGAATCCATTGTGGTACAGGGATATTCCCCAAGGGTTCGGATTCGGACCACTGATCTTTTTGATATATATGAATGACTTGGACTTGGGTTTACAGGGCATAACTTCAACATTGTGCCATCTGCAATGTAATAAACAGGGAAGGGAAAGTAGTTGACTTCAGGCGGATAGACAGAGCCTGGTGAAATGGTCAGACACATGGCAGGTTAAATTGAATGCTGAGAAATGTAAAATGATGCATTTTGGAAGGAAGGCTGAGCAGAAGCAATATAAACTAAATGGTATAATGTTAAATTGGGTGCAGGGACAGAGAGATCTGGGATTTCATTTGTGTCAATTTTTCTCTCTTCAAGATTCAATTTGCGGCTTGCAATCTGTAAGTTGAATTTAGCTCCACCCTGAAACGTGTCAGCAGACATGTTGGGAAATGTGTCAAAACTGTTTCCATTCAGAAATTCCGACATTGTGGAAGTGTGAGCTGTCTTTGCAGAGACAGGAAATCGGGGTGTTTGAATGGACCTGCAGGTTTTGGTTATTGCAATAAGGTGAGAATTTGAATTGTGTTCCTTGCAGATGCACAGAATTGAAGGCATTTGCAGAACACCACATGAAGTAGTTTACCAAAGTCTGACAAACTTCAAAGACTTCAGACACATGGAAGAAGAGGAAAAGGGAACAATATACAAAACCTGAGACAGTCCGATAACAGCAGTAGGAAAATTAATCTATTTTTATGGGTTTTAATTTGTAGGCCTGAGCTGAGAGTTACAAGCTCGCCAGGAAGGATCTAAAGGGAGAGCTAAGAAGAGCGAGGAGAGGACACGAGAAGTCATTGGCGGATAGGATCAAGGAAAACCCTGAGGTTTTCTACAGGTATATCAGGAATAAAAGAATGACTGGAGTTAGATTAGGGCCAATCAAGGATAGTAGTGGGAAATTGTGAGTGGAATCAGAGGAGATGGGGAAGCGTTAAATGAATATTTTGAGTCAGCATTTACAGTAGAGAAAGAAAATCTTGTCGAGGAGAATACTGAGATTCAGGCTATTAGGCTAGATGGGATTGAGGTTCACAAGGAGGAGGTGTTAGCAATTTTGGAAAGTGTGAAAATAGATAAGTCCCATGGGCCAGATGGGATGTATCCTAGGATTCTCTGGGAAGCTAGGGAGGAGATTGCAGAGCCTTTGTCCTTGATCTTTATGTCGTCATTGCCGACAGGAATAGTGTCGGAAGACTGGAGGATAGCAAATGTTGTCCCCTTGTTCAAGAAGGGGAGAAGAGACAGCCCTGGTAATTTTAGACCTGTGAGCCTTACTTTGGTAGCGGGTAAAATGTTGGAAAAGGTTATAAGAGGTAGGATTTATAATCATCTTGAAAAGAATACGTTCATTAGCGATGGTCAGCACGGTTTTATGAAGGGTAGGTCGTGCCTCACAAACCTTATTGAGTTTTTTGAAAAGGTGACCAAACAGGTGGATGAGGGTAAAGCCGTGGATGTGGTGTATATGGATTTCAGTAAGGCGTTTGATAAGGTTCCCCATGGTAGGCTATTGCAGAAAATACGGAAGTATGGGATTGAAGGTGATTTAGTGCTTTGGATCAGAAATTGGTTAGCTGAAAGAAGACAGAGGGTGGTGATTGATGGCAAATGTTCATCCTGGAGTTTAGTTACTAGTGGTCCACCGCAAGGATCTGTTTTGGGGCCACTGCTGTTAGTCATTTTTATAAATGACCTGGATGAGGGTGCAGAAGGGTGGGTTAGTAAATTTCCGGATGACACGAATGTCGGTGGAGTTGTGGATAGTGCCGAAGGATGTTGTACGTTACAGAGGGACATAGATAGGCTGCAGAGCTGGGCTGAGAGATGGCAAATGGAGTTTAATGCGGAAAAGTGTGAGGTGATTCAATTTGGAAGGAGTAACAGGAATGCAGAGTACTGGGCTAATGGGAAGATTGCTGGTAGTGTAGATGAGCAGAGAAATCTTGGTGTCCAGGTACATAAATCCCTGAAAGTTGCCACCCAGGTTAATAGGTCTGTTAAGAAGGCATATGGTGTGTTAGCTTTTAATAGTAGGGGGATTGAGTTTCGGAGCCACGAGGTCATGCTGCAGCTGCACAAAACTCTGGTGAGACCGCACCTGGAGTATTGCATGCAGTTCTGGTCACCGCATGATAAGAAGGATGTGGAAGCTTTGGAAAGGGTGCAGAGGAGATTTACTAGGATGTAACTTTCATTTTTAGTCATTTTTAGTTATTTTTTCTTCCTTTTTTTTGCATTCCTTTTTACATTTTTTACAATCTTTTTTTGCATTTATTTCATTTCATCTTAGTTTGTTAAGTTTGCTTTCCCACTGTTTTTTTCAGGTTGTTTTTCTTCAGGTTTGCACTTGCTGATGTTCAATATTTAGTATATTCACACCTAATCTGTACTCATGCTTTGTCTTTCAACACACCATTAACATATTGTTTGCCTTTGCTCCGTGACCTTTTGGTCAGCTATGTGGCCTGGTCCAATCTGCACCTTCTCCTTTGTTATCTCTTGCCCAACCCCCACCTCACTTGTTTATAATCTGTGACTTTTCTAATATTTGTCAGTTCCGAAGAAGGGTCGCTGACCCGAAACGTTAACTCTGCTTCTCTTTCCACAGATGCTGCCAGACCTGCTGAGTGAATCCAGCATTTCTTGTTTTTGTTTCAGATTTCCAGCATCCGCAGTATTTTGCTTTTATTTTAGTGTTTAATTCACTGCCACTTCTCTTCCAGGAATGCCTACCTTGAAGAAGTTCTGCTCTTCTCTCCGACGGGATTTTCGTTTGTCTCTTTTACCTTGTTCACCTTCATTGCTTTCTATTTCCCTCCTGGTGTTTGATAAGGTATCTACCAAAACTCGTTTTCACAGCCACATCTCCTTCCTCAGTGACTGTCTCCGGCTCCGACTGATTCCACGTGGATTCCAACTGCAGTTTCACCCATCATGCTTTGAAACCACCCAGGATCACAGGTATCTCCGAGAAATACAACGTTCCTCGGACTGCTACTCTCGCCGCATCCTGAGATCCACACTCAGTGCTATGCGCCGCCATATGCACACACTGGACCTCTCTCTCCAGCAGCACCGTCTCACCTTATCTCAAATCTGTTCTACTCCGCAGTTTCATCTCATCTTACGTCTCATCCGACGCATTAACAAAAAACATTTTTTCTTCCTTTCAGGTGTTAAGGAACGCAAGCTCCAGCGGCTGATGGGGACTAATGCCCCTCCAGATCCTCCTTCTGCTTCACTTCCCTCTGACCCCACCCCTTCTGATCTGACCCCTTGCCGTGTATTCACTACACCCTCTGACCTCCCCCTCTCTGATGCTGAGCGTTCTGTACTCAGCAAAGGTCTCCGTTTTATCCCCTTACGCCCCCACCTCAATGAATTTCGCGCTCGGCATGACGTTGAGCTCTTCTTCCGTCGCCTCCGCCTCCGGGCTCACTTCTTCGACCAGGAGTCCTCCCCCCGACCAGCAGACCCATTCACCCGCCTCCAGCATTCTCCCTCTACCTGGACCCCTCACCCACTCTTGATCTCTTCATTGAAAACTGTCGGCGAGACATTGGTCGTCTCAATTTCTCTGCCCCCCTCACTCACTCTAACCTGTCCCCCTCTGAACTTGAGGCACTCCGTTCTCTCAGGTCTAACCCCGACATGGTCATCAAACCTGCAGACAAGGGTGGTGCTGTTGTTGTATGGCGTACCGACCTCTACCTTGCAGAAGCTCAACGCCAACTCACAGACACCTCTTCCTACCTCCCTCTGGACCATGACCCCACCACCGAACATCAAGCCACCGTCCAAAGGACTGTCACTGACCTCATCTCCTCTGGAGATCTTCCCTCCACAGCTTCCAACCTCATAGTCCCGCAACCCCGGACAGCCCGCTTCTACCTCCTTCCCAAAATCCACAAACGGGACTGTCCCGGCAGACCCATTGTGTCAGCCTGCTCCTGCCCAACTGAACTCATTTCTTCCTATCTAGACTCTATCTTTTCTCCGCTGGTCCAGTCTCTTCCCACCTACATCCGTGACTCTTCTGACGCCCTACGTCATTTTGACAATTTCCAGTTTCCTGGTCCCAACCGCCTCCTCTTCACTATGGACGTCCAATCGCTCTACACCTCCATCCCCGACCAGGATGGTTTGAGGGCTCTCCGCTTCTTCCTGGAACAGAGGCCCAACCAGTCCCCATCCACCACCACCCTCCTCCGCCTGGCTGAACTTGTTCTCACATTGAACAACTTCTCCTTCAACTCCACGCACTTCCTTCAAGTAAAAGGTGTCGCTATGGGTACCCGCATGGGTCCTAGTTATGCCTGTCTTTTTGTGGGATATGTCGAGCATTCTTTGTTCCAGTCCTACTCAGGCCCCCTCCCCCAACTCTTTTTCCGGTACATTGATGACTGTATCGGTGCCGTTTCCTGCTCCCGCCCCGAACTAGAAAACTTTATCAACTTTGCTTCCAATTTCCACCCTTCTCTCACCTTTACATGGTCCATCTCTGACACTTCCCTTCCCTTCCTCGACTTCTCTGTCTCCATCTCTGGGGATAGGTTGTCTACCAATATCCATTATAACCCACTGACTCCCACAGCTACCTCGACTACACTTCTTCACACCCTACCTCCTGTAAGGACTCCATTCCATTCTCCCAGTTTCTCCGTCTCCGACGCATCTGCTCTGATGATGCTACCTTCCATGACGGTGCTTCTGATATGACCTCCTTTTTCCTCAACCGAGGATTTCCCCCCACTATGGTTGACAGGGCCCTCAACCGTGTCCGACCCATTCCCCGCACCTCTACCCTCACCCCTTCCCCTCCCTCCCAGAACCGTGACAGGGTTCCCCTTGTCCTCACTTTTCATCCCACCAGCCTCCATATCCAAAGGATCATCCTCCGCCATTTTCGCCACCTCCAGCGTGATGCCACTACCAGTCGCATCTTCCCCTCCCTTCCCCTGTCAGCATTCCGAAGGGATCATTCTCTCCGCGACACCCTGGTCCACTCCTCCATTACCCCCACCACCTCGTCCCCGTCCCAGGGCACCTTCCCTTGCAATCGCAGGAGGTGTAATACCTGCCCATTTACCTCCTCTCTCCTCACTATCCCAGGCCCCAAACACTCCTTTCAGGTGAAGCAGCGATTTACTTGTACTTCTTTCAATGTAGTATACTGTATTCGCTGCTCACAGTGTGGTCTCCTCTACATTGGGGAGACCAAGCGCAGACTGGGTGACCGCTTTGCGGAACATCTCCGCTCAGTCCGCAAGCAGGACCCTGAGCTTTCAGTTGCTTGCCATTTCAACACTCCCCCCTGCTCTCATGCTCACATCTCTGTCCTGGGATTGCTGCAGTGTTCCAGTGAACATCAACGCAAGCTCGAGGAACAGCATCTCATCTACCGATTAGGCACACTACAGCCTGCCGGACTGAACATTGAGTTCAATAATTTCAGAGCATGACAGCCCCCCACTTTACTTTCATTTTTAGTCATTTTTAGTTATTTTTTCTTCCTTTTTTTTTGCATTCCTTTTTACATTTTTTACAATCTTTTTTTGCATTTATTTCATTTCATCTTAGTTTGTTCAGTTTGCTTACCCACTGTTTTTTTCAGGTTGTTTTTCTTCAGGTTTGCACTTGCTGATGTTCAATATTCAGTATATTCACACCTAATCTGTACTAATGCTTTGTCTTTCAACACACCATTAACATATTGTTTGCCTTTGCTCCGTGACCTTTTGGTCAGCTATGTGGCCTGGTCCAATCTGCACCTTCTCCTTTGTTATCTCTTGCCCAACCCCCACCTCACTTGTTTATAATCTGTGACTTTTCTAATATTTGTCAGTTCCGAAGAAGGGTCGCTGACCCGAAACGTTAACTCTGCTTCTCTTTCCACAGATGCTGCCAGACCTGCTGAGTGAATCCAGCATTTCTTGTTTTTGTTTACTAGGATGTTGCCTGGTATGGAGGGAAGGTCTTACGAGGAAAGGCTGAGGGACTTGAGGTTGTTAACGTTAGCGAGAAGGAGGAGGAGAGGTGACTTAATAGAGACAAATAAGATAATCAGTGGGTTAGATATGGTGAATAGTGGGAGTCCTTTTCCTCGGATGGTGATGGCAAACACGAGGGGACATAGCTTTAAGTTGAGGGGTGATAGATATAGGACAGATGTGAGAGGCAGTTTCTTTACTCAGAGAGTAGTAGTGGCGTGGAACGCCCTGCCTGCAGCAGTCGTAGACTCGCCAACTTTAAGGGTATTAAAGTGGTCATTGGATAGACATATGGATGAAAATGGAATAGTGTAGGTCAGATGGTTTCACAGGTTGGTGCAACATCGTGGGCCGAAGGGCCTGTACTGTGCTGCAATGTTCTATGATGATTGAAAAAGCAGTTCGAATCCCACACTGGGCTGTTGTGAATTTGAATTCTGTTTTTATCCAAGTAAAAAACCCATAAATCTGGAATTGAAAAATCTCCCGGATGGAATGATTCACTCCTGTCCACTGGTGCAAAGTCCGTGTGTGCCTCAGTTTTGCTGTATTTATTAACGATTTAATATGATGGGGTAGAATGCCACATACCCATGTTTACCAATGACACAAAATAGGCAGTATTGTAAGCAGTGTAGCTGGAGGCATCAAATTACAGCATAGTAGCGCAGTGGTTAGCACTGCAGCCTCACAGCTCCAGTGACCCGGGTTCAATTCTGGGTACTGCCTGTGTGGAGTTTGCAAGTTCTCCCTGTGTCTGCGTGGGTTTCCTCCGGGTGCTCCGGTTTCCTCCCACATGCCGAAGACTTGCAGGTTGATAGGTAAATTGGCCATTATAAATTGCCCCTTGTATAGGTAGGTGGTAGGGAAATATAGGAACAGGTGGGGATGTGGTAGGAGTATGGAATTAGTGTAGGATTAGTATAAATGGGTGGGCCGAAGGGCCTGTTTCAGTGTGGTATATCTAAACTAAACTAAAGATATTAATATCTTAAATAAATGGGCAATACTGTGGTAGATAGATTTCAATGTCAGTAAAAAAGACGAGAACAGAGTATTTTATAAATGGTGAAAAACTAGAAACACTGGAGGTCCAAAGAGACTTGGGGGTGTCCATGTCCATTTGAGTGCTATGTAGATTTACCAGAATGATAACTGGACTCCAAGGATTAAATTACGAGGTGATATTACACAAACTGGGGAGGTATTCCCTGTAATTTAGGAGGATCAAGGTGATTTGATCAAAGTTGTTGAGATTTTAAGGGGAGCCATGCCCACAAATCCCACCTCCATACACCAATTCCCCTTTTGATCCCTAATTCTCTATCCTTAGTTATCCTCTTGTTCTTCGTGTATTTATAAAACATCTCAGTGCTTTCCTTGATTTTACTTGGTTATATTATTTTCTGACTATCTCTTTGCTTTCCTAATTTGCCTTTTAATTTCACTCCTGCACTTTCTTCACTCCTCTCGGCTTTCTGTGGTATTGAGCTATCTGTATCTGACATAAGCTTCCCTCCTCTGATCCCCCTGAAGGACCCTCACATCCTTCCTAATGTGTGGTGACCAGAACTGGATGCACTATTCCAGTTGTGGCCTAACCAGAGCTTTGGAAAGGTTCAGCATAACCTCCATGCTTTTGTACTCAACACCTCTATTTATGAAGCCCAGGATCCCATAGGCTTTACTGACTACTCTCTAAATATGTCCTACCACCTTCAAAGATGTATGTACATGTAACCCCAGGTCGCTCTGTCCCTGTACACTCTCTAGGATTGTGCCATGAAGTCTATATTGCCTCTTCCTATCACTTCTGCCAAAATACATCACCTCACATTTCCCTGTATTAAATTCCATCTGCCACTTGTCTGACCATTCTGCTCAACTGTTAATGTCCTGTTGCAGTCGATTGGTGTCATCCTCACTCTTTGCATCTCCTCCAAGTTTGGTATCATCGGTAAATATTAAAAAATTACTCAAACACTAATACATTCCAAAAAGTGGGGCTCTCAAATTTAACACAAGTTTCCTTTTCTGAGTCTCGCTGGTCAGTTCTGAATTTCTGTTGGGTGGCATCAGACTAGATTTTGTGTTCTGACCTGAACCCACAGACGTATCACTCAGAGGCAGGATTATTACCCACGGAGCCACTGCTGGCTCCAATGTTCCCAGAAAATTTAGTTGTTGTGCAGGGTCAGTTATTTTTTCGTGTGCTGTGCCTTTAAATATTTGAAGAATCTTTGAAGACGGCTTTGTAAATAGAGGCTTAGAGTATAAAAGCAAGGAGGTTATGAGGAAGCTTAAAAAAGACACTGGTTCATCCTCATCCAGTATTGTGTCCAATTCTGGACACCGTACTTTAGGAAGGATGTGGTGGCATTGGAGAGGGTGCAGAAAAGATTCACGAGCAAGGTTCCAGGGATGAGGGACTGCAGTTACGTGGATAGATTGGAGAAGCTGGTGTTGTTCTCCACAGGGAAGAGAAACTGAGATTAGATTTGTTAGAGGTGTTTAAAATCATGAGAGATCAGGACAGAGTAGATGTAGGAGTAGGAATGCAGCACATAGGACATTCCAGATCCAATTGTGTTGCGTGTTTACTTGTACAAGTGAATTGACCATTTAATATTTTTAACTTACTTAACCCTTGTGTTCCCACAAAGATCAAGCTCGCAAATTCGACAGTGCCCACTTTGACTTCATCCCATCGTGTCTTATGTACATTCTCACAGGATTGCAGGTATAACTGTAGTCATAGTATTAACCGAAATTTGATCAGTTACATTGGTATTTCAGTCCATATTTACAGTACAGGCGGTACCATACTGTTGTAATATAGTCATATAGTATCTATTCATCCCACTGCGGCAAAATTCTACTGGCTCAACATTCTCACCAATACTCAAACATTCCACAATACAAGGCTCACAAATTCAATAGAAGTTTACTTTTCTGAGTCTCGCTGGTCTGTTCTGATTCTCTGAGGGATCATTGATGCTTATCAGTACCAAAGGTATTAAGAGATAAGGGGCAAATGTGGGATATATGGTGTTAGTTAGATCACAGATCAGCCCTGATCTCACCGAATTCCAGAGGGTTGAGGGGTTAAATTGCCTCCTCCTCTGCCTATGTCCGATGTTAAATATCCCTCTTTCACTCTCAGCCACCCTGTCTTTCTGTGTCTCTCTATTTCTCTCTTTCCATCTCTCTCTCTCTCTGTTTCGGAGAGCGCAGAGTGAGATTCACTCTGTATCCACCCCATGATGTTCCTGCCCTGGGAGTCATCTCTGCTTATGCTGCATTTCACCCGGTCTCAGTTTGTACTGCACAAGACCATTTCTCTGTTTATGATACAATAGGCCCTGTCTTTACTCTATTTCTCACCCCATGCTGCTCCTACCCTGGGAGTGTTAGATGGGACAGTGCAGAGGGAAATTTACTCTGTGTCAAACCCACACTGTGCTTGGCTTGGGAGTGTTTAATGGGACAGTGTAAATGGAGCTTTACTGTGTATCCCTGTAATTTAGAAGGTTAAGGGGTGATTTGAAACCCTGTCCCCAGGCCATCAGGTTGGGCCTCTGGATTACGTGACAATTGATATTATCACTACCCAACTGCCTCCCAAATGGATGCGTACAGTGTCTGTCCCGTAATATCACTCACAGTATTTTCTGGGCTGTAACCCTGAACATGGTCCCGAATCAGAGAGTCAAATTTCAAATTTTAACTGGGAAAAGGGAGGAACAGAGTGAAGCGGGATTGCTTTTGTCACTGGATTCAGTGTCCACTGCAGACGGATCAGTTACATTGACAATAGAAATGCCAGGAGTGAACAAGGTCAATGCAATAATATGGAAAATGTAAATGAAGCCTCTCATAATTGTAGCATCCGTCCAGTATGAGTACAGATTTCAGGGTTATTCCGAGAGAGGTCTTACTCAGAAAATGTCATTGACATTGAAATGATTGTGTTTTATCCACCACATTATTTCCATCAGAGACAAAGCTGCTGATGTAATGTGTTTGTTCAGGTGAGTGTAACTGATCGCAATGATCAGGGGTATAACCGTGTCAGTGGAGACGTATCCCCTGTAGTGGGCATGTTCAAAAAGATTGCAAACGATACAAAAAAAATGGCCGTGTGGTTGAGAGAGCAGAATAGCTGTGGACTGCAGGAAGATGTTAATAGACTAGTCAGGTGGGTAGACAAGTGGCAAATGGTATTCAACGCAGAGACCTGTGAGGTGATGAATTTGGGGAGGTCGAGTGAGGCAAAGGAATGCACAATTAATGGGAGAATGCTTCCAGGTGTAGAAGAAGTGTGGGACCTTGGAGTGAATGTTCATAGATCCATGAAGATAGCAGGACTGGTCGCTAAGTGAGTTAAGAAGACATAGGGAATACGTTTCCTTTATTAGCTGAGGTGCAGAATAGGAGAGAGGTTATGCTGTTAGTATATAAGTCATTGGTTGGGCCACACCGTGAGTACTTTGTGCAGTTCCGGTCACCACATTACAGAAAGGATTTAATTGCACGAGAGAGGATACAGAACAAATTTACGAGGATGTTGCCAGGTCTGGAAAAAAAACTGTTGCTGTGAGGAAATATTGGATAGGCTGGGACTGTTGTGCTTGGAACAGAGATGTCTGAGGTGAGGTGATATATGAAATGTCGTACGTTTTGAGGGGCCCGGATAGAGTGTACGTGATTGGCCTATTTACCTTCGCACTGAGGTCAGTGACATGTGGGCAGAGATGTAAAGTGAAATAAAAGCAGAAAATGCAGGAAATATTCAACCGGTCTGGCAGCATCTGTGGAGAGAAAAACTGAGTTAGCTTTGCATGATGGTGACCCCTCATCAGAACCTTCATCACTGACCTAAAACATGAGACAGGGAAGGTTGTCGGGGTGGAGGAGGTTACAGAGATCAGGAGGGTTGTAGGGCTGAGGACGTTAGAGATAGGGAGGGTTCAAGAGCCTGGAGTAGGTGACAGCGTTAGGGAAGGTTGTCGGGCCTGGAGAAGGTGACAGAGATAAGAAATGTTGTAAGGGCTGGAGGAGGCAGCAGAGATGCGGAGTGTTGTAGGGTGTGGTCGTGGTTACAGAGAGAGGGAAGGTTGTGGTGCTGGAGGAGGTGACAGAGATGAGGAGGGTTGTGGGGCTGAGGACGTTACTGAAAGGGAGGGTTGTAGAGCCTGGAGTAGGTGACAGTGTTAGGGAAGGTTGTCAAGCCTGGAGAAGGTGACAGAGATAGGAAATGTTGTAAGGGCTTCAGGAGGCAGCAGAGATACGAAGTGTTGTAGGGGGTGACGGTTACAGAGATCGGGAATGTTGGTCTGCTGTAGAAGGTGACAGAGATCGGGAGGGCTGTATGGCCGGGAGGAGATTGCAGAGAAAGGGTGTGCTGTCACGGCTGGGGGAAGTTACAGAGATCGGGAGGCTTGTAGGAACTGGAGAGTAACACAGAGGTAGGGGGGCTGTCGGGGCTGGGGTCGGTGACAGAGCTAGAGAAGGTGGAATGGGCTGGAGGAGTTTACAGAGATAGGGAGGGTTGTAGGGGCTGAGAAGGTGACAGAGTGAGGGAGGGTTGCAGGAGCTGAGGAGTTTATGGAGTAGGGAGGGTTGTCGGGACTGGAGTAGATGACAGATCTAGGGATGCTTTAGGGGATGGAGGAGGTTACTGAGATAGTGAGGGTTGTAGGGGCGGGAGGAATTCACAGAGATACGGAGGGTGGTAGGTGCTGTACGAGGTTACAGAGATAGGGAGGGTTTTCCAGGCTGGAGGAAATTAGAGATAGGGAGTGTTGGGGGCTCTGACGAAGAAGCAGAGATAGGGAGGTTTGTACGGGCTGGAGGAAGTGACAGAAAGAGGGGGGGTTGACGGGGCAGGAGGAGGTTACAGATGTAGGGAGTGTTGTGGGGCTGAAGAGGTAACGGAGATAAGAGAGGGGTGTCGGGGATGGGGGAGGTTACAGAGACAGGGAGGGTTGTCTTGGTGGAGAAGGGTACAGAGATCGAGAGGGTTGTCTTGGTGGAGGAAGTTACAGAGATAGGGAGGTTTGTCGGGGCTGGTGGACGTTGAAGAGCGAGGGAAGGTTGTCGGGGCTGGAGGAGATTACTGTGATTTGGAGGGTTGTATCTGGTGGAGGAGTTTACAGAGATATTGAAGGTTGCAGAGGCTGGAGGAGGTTAGAGAGACAGGAAGGAATATAGAGGCTGGAGGAGGTTACAGATAAATGGATGGTTTTAGGGGCTGGAGGGGGTTATAGTTCAGGAGGATTGTAGGGGCTGGAGGGGGTTAAAAAGGTAGGGAGGGTTGAAGGAGCTGAGGAGGTAATAGGGATAGGGAGAGTTGTAGGGACTGGAGGTGGTTACAGAGCTAGGCAGGGTTGTAGGGACTGAGGAGGTTACAAAGAGGGGAGGTTGTAGGAGCTGAGGAAGTAATAGCGATAGGGAGTGTTGCAGGGGCTTGAGGAAGTTACAGAGATGGGGTGTTGGACGGGCAGGATGAGGTTACAGAGATAGGGAGGGTTGTGGAGAGTGGAGGAGGTGACAGAGATAAGGAGATTTGTAGGGGATGGAGGAGGTTACAGATATAGGGAGGTTTGAAGGGGATGGAGGATGTTAGAGAGATCGGGAGGGTTGTATGTGCTGGAGGGGAGTACAGTGATAGGGAGAGTTACAGGCACTGGAGGCTGGGACAGTTTTATGGAAGCTTCCAGGGGATGGAGGACGTTACAGAGATAGGGACGGTTGTCGGGGTGGAGGAGATTACAGAGATGTTGAGTGTTGAAGGGCTGGTGGAGTTTGGAGAGATACGAAGGGATGTAGAGGCTGGAGGAGGTTACAGAGATAGGGATGGTTTTAGAGGTTGATGGAGGTTGCATTTAGCGGGAGGATTGCTGGGGCTGGAGGAGTTGTTTAGTTTAGTTTAGAGATACAGCACTGAAACAGGCTCTTCGGCCCACCGAGTCTGTGCCGACCATCAACCGCCCATCTCCACTAATCCTACAGTAACTCCATATTTTTACCACATCCCCACCTTCCCTACCACCGACCGATACTAGGGGCAATTTATAATGGCCAATTAACCTATCAACGAGCATGTCTTTGGCATGTGGGAGGAAACGGGAGCACCCGGAGGAAACCCACGCAGACAAAGGGATAATGTGCAAACTCCGGACAGGCAGTACCCAGAATTGAACCCGGGTCGCTGGAGCTGTGAGGCTGCAGTGCTAACCACTGCACCACTGTGCTGCCCAAAGTTAGTGGAGTTAGGGAGGGTTGTCGCTCTGGAGGAGGTTACTGTGATAGGGAGCGTTGTTGGTACTTGAATAGGTGCCAGAGATAGGGAGGGTTGGAGGGGCTGGAGGAGGTTGCGGAGATAGGGAGGATTGTCGGAGGCTGCACAGATCGGGAGGGCTGTAGGGACTAGAGGAGATTACAGAGCTAGGGAGGGTTGTAAGGGCTTGAGGAAATGACAGAGATAGGGATTCTTCTAGGGGCTGGAAGACGTCACAGAGTTAGATAGTGTTATAGGGGCTGAGTGGGTTACAGAGATAGGCAGGTTTATCATGTTTGCAGTATGTGACAGAGATTGGGAGAGTTGCAGGGGCTGGAGTAGGTTACAGAGATAAGCGGGAGGGAGTTGTGGGTGCTGGTGGAGGTCACAGAGATAGGGAGGGTTGCAGGGGCTGGAGGATGTGATCAGATAGGGATAGTTGTGGGGACTGGAGGACATAGCAGAGATAGGGAGGTTTATACGGGCTGGAGGAGGTTACAGAGTTCGGGAGTGTTGTCTCGTCTGAAGGAAGTTACAGATCGAGGGAGAATTGGGGTGCAGAGGAGGTCACAGAGCTCGGGAGGGTTTTAGGGGCTGGAGGAGACCACAGTGATAGGGAGTGTTGTGCAGCTGAGGAGCTAACAGAGATTGGGAGGGCTGTGGAGGATGGAGGCGGTTACAGAAATAGGGAGGGTTTTAGGGGCTGGAGGAAGTTACCAGGATAGGGAGCATTGTATGGGCTGGAGCAGGTTTCAGAGACAGTAAGGGTTGTGGGGGCTGGCGGAGGTGACAGAGGTAGGGAGTTTAGGTGCTCTTTGGACACAGGTGTGGTACTGGAGTATTGGGGAACAGCTGACATTGTACCTCTGTTTAAAAAGGGAGCGAAGGATAAACCGATTAATTACAGGCCAATCGGTATAACCTCAGTAGTGGGCAAATAATTGGAATATTTTCTGAGAGACAGGATAAACTGTCACTGAGAAAGGCATAGCTTAATCACAGATAGTCAGCATTGATTCATTAAGGGAAGATCTTGTTTGACCAACCTGAATGAATTTTTTGAAGAAATAACAAGAAAGATAGATGAGGGTAGTGCAGTTGATGTGGTCTACAAGAATTTTAGCAAGGCTTTTGATAAGGTCCCACTGGACAGACTGGTTAAAAAATTAAAATCCCATGGGATTGAGGGAAATGCAGCAATGTGGATACAGAAGTGTCTCAGTGGCACGACACAAAGGGTAATTGTTGCCGGGCGTTTTAGCGAATGGAGGGATGTTTCCAGTGGCCTTCTGCAGGCCTCAGTACTGAGTCCCCTGCTTTTTGTGGTATATATTAAAGTTTTGGATGGAAATGTAGGGGTCATGATCAAGAAGTTTGCAGACAACACAAAGATTGGCCTTGTAGTAGAGAGCGAGGAGTATAGTTGCAGGCTGCAGGAAGATATTGATGATCTGGTAAGATGGGAAGAAAAGTGGCAAATGGAGTTCAACAGAGAATTGTGAGGTGATGCATTTCGGGAGGTCAAACAAGACAATTGAATGTACAATTAATGGGGAAATACTGAGAAGTACAGAGGGAGTGAGTGACCTTGGAGTGAATGTCCACAGATCCCTGAAGGTAGAAGGACAGGTCGATAAGGTGGTTAAGAAGGCATATGGAATCCTCTCCTTTATTAGCCGAGGTATAGAATATAAGAGCAGGGAGGTTATGTTGGAACTGTATAATTCATTAGTTAGGTCACAACTTGAGTACTGTGTGCAGTTCTGGTCACGTCACTAAGAAAGGATGTAACTGCACTGAAGAGGGTACAGAGGGAATTTACGAGGATGTTGCCAGGACAGGAAAAATGCAGCTATGAGGAAAGATTGGATAGGCTGGGTTTGTTCTCCTTGGAACAGATCTGATTGAAATGTACAGGATGTTGAGTGGATGTGAAGGTTCAATTCTGCTCAGCAGAGAGTTCAGTGACTCGGGGGTATAGAAGTAAAGTGATTTCCAAAATAATCAGAGGGGAGATGAGTCAAAATGTTTTCACCCAGAGGCTGATGTGGGCCTGGAACTCGCTGCCTGAAAAGGTAGTTGAGGCAGAGACCCTCAACTCATTCAAATGGAGTCTGGATATGCATATCAAGTGCCGTAATCTGCAGGGCAACGGACCAAATGCTGGAAGGTGGGATTAGAATAGGTGGATCGTTTTTTGGGCTGGCACAGACACAATGGGCCAAGTGGCCTCTTTCTGTGCATTAAACTTTCTCTGATTCTATTTCTATGATTCAACGTTTCAGATCAATTAGCCCAGAACTGACGATCTCTGATTAATATTTAACCCTCCAGCCAGAATAATACCTTTGCTGCAATAAACGTAGCATCGAATTCCAATGATCAGTTCCAGCTCCTCTCTCTGGTCCAGATAACAGACAGTTCCACAATTCGGGAATGAACAACTCAGAACTTCCCCATTTCCAATGATCAACCCCAGCTTCTCTCTATCTCTCTTGCCCAGTAACAGGGCAATTCTGCAATGTGGGAATGAACATATATCAAAACTCCATTTAACTATGCAACCTGCTCTCTCTGGCCCAGAAAACACGCAGTTCCAAAAGATAAATGACAAAAGTCTACAGTGTGTATTGTACAATGGGAGATCCTCTCTCTGGCCCAGATAAAAGGCAGAGCCACAATGTGACAATGTATGGTTAACAAAAAAATGAGAGAGAGAGAGAGAGAGAAAGACAGACGGGGTGCCAGACCGTATGTACGAAGGAGACAGCTTTCCAGACCACATGAACGAAAGAGGCGAGGTGACAGAGAGTGAGTTAAAGGAAGCAGACAGATTGATATAGAAATACAGACAGGGAGTGAGAGAAAGGATTGAAGAAAGAGAGAGAGAGTAGAAAAGTACAGAGCACCAAACAGTGAGGGAGAGAAACAAAAACAAGAAATGTTGGATACACTCAGCAGGTCTGGCAGCATCTGTGGAAAGAGAAGCTGAGTTAACGTTTCGGGTCAGTGACCCTTCTTCGGAACTGACAAATATTAGAAAAGTCACAGATTATAAGCAAGTGAGGTGGGGGTTGGGCAAGAGATAACCAAACACCAGGAGGGAAATAGAAAGCAATGAAGGTGAACAAGGTAAAAGAGACAAACGAAAATCCCGTCGGAGAGAAGAGCAGAACTTCTTCAAGGTAGGCATTCCTGGAAGAGAAGTGGCAGTGAATTAAACACTAAAATAAAAGCAAAATACTGCGGATGCTGGAAATCTGAAACAAAAACAAGAAATGTTGGATACACTCAGCAGGTCTGGCAGCATCTGTGGAAAGAGAAGCAGAGTTAACGTTTCGGGTCAGTGACCCTTCTTCGGAACTGACAAATATTAGAAAAGTCACAGATTATAAACAAGTGAGGTGGGGGTTGGGCAAGAGATAACCAAACACCAGGAGGGAAATAGAAAGCAATGAAGGTGAACAAGGTAAAAGAGACAAACGAAAATCCTGTCAGACAGAAGAGCAGAACTTCTTCAAGGTAGGCATTCCTGGAAGAGAAGTGGCAGTGAATTAAATACTAAAATAAAAGCAAAATACTGCGGATGCTGGAAATCTGAAACAAAAACAAGAAATGCTGGATTCACTCAGTGAGGGAGAGACGTTGGGGAGACAGTGGGGGGGGGGGAGGGGGGGCGGAGACGAGGAGGGGGAGAGATGGGAAGTGACAGTGAGTCAGACAGAGCACAAAACCAAGAGATAGATAGAGAGAGAGGGAACAAAAGAGGGCGAACGAAAGTTGGACTGGTGGAGCATGAACTAAAGAGAAAGAGACTGACGTGGAATGAGAGAGTAAATCAGACACGGAGAGAGACAGACATAGAACGAGTGAGAGAGAGGGGGAGTGACAATGAGACAGACAGAGCATGGGAGAGAGACAGACAGACACAGAGAGAAAGTCAGACAGATGGATCTGAATTTGTTCAACGTGAGTTTTGAGCTGAGGTTGGAATTGACATGTGTCACTGCCTCCAGAACATTCCCCAATCCCTGTGTGGGGCCTGAAAGGGGGATCAGACATTTTCAAACTGCAGTAATGTTCCCGACAAGAGCTTAGAGTTAAATGTTTTACAACAACAAAACAGGTCCCCTGGTCAAACTGGTTCTGTCCTCATTGTGCTGAATTAACATGTCAATGGAAAGGACCCCAAGGAACATATTGAACAACATCACAACGAGTAACATTTTTAAAAATTCTTTCATCGGATGTGGGCGTCGCAGGCCAGGCCAGCATTTCTTGCCCATCCCTAATTGCCCTTGAACTGAGTGGCTTGCGAGGCCATTTCGAGAGCATGTAAGAGTTAACCACATTGCTGTGGATCTGGAGTCACACGTCGGCCAGACCAGGAAAGGACAGCAGATTTCCTTCCCTAAAGGACATCAGTGAACCAGATGGGTTTTTACAACAATTGACAATGGTTTCATGACCATCATTAGACTAGCTTTAAATTAAAACATATTCACTGGTGAAGCAAACTGCTGAGCTGGGTTGTGTCTGGGTGGAAATGAGACCCAGTTCAAATCCCAAACCCTCTCCCTCCCTGTCTCTCCAGTGGAAGGGATATTTCCCTCAGTCTGGTGTGTGTGGGTTGTGTGCTCGCATTGTGAGCTCAATCGATATCACTTTTGATCCTTTGCTTTCTAACCAGCATTTGTTTGAATTGGGATGTTACTGAGAGATTGTCAGTACAACTGAGAGAAAACGGTTTTGGGATCTTGCTGCACCTATTCCTGAGAATCGTTTGCTTTGATTGATCCAATTTAATTTATTTTACTGCTCTGCTCCTGGGGGCATCTGTTTTACTTTGAAAACTATAATGACAATAAATGAAGAGAGTGAGAGAGTTTTGGGATGAGAAATGCTATTGGACAGGCTGTCCATCCGCCTTGGACAGTGTCCTTCACCCAGAGGCAGAATTCAATGTGTCTTCCTGCATTTGTGTCTGGCTTTTGATCTCTCATTTCAACATGCGCCTGTTGGGTGGTGGTCCTTGTGTTTTAAAATGGATTAAAGTTTTGGTTAATTTAGGCCTAGCCCATCATTACGACACGAACATGTCAATCCTCGATGCAGTCGTTTAGGATAGGTGGAGGGGAAAAGGAGGTGTGATAGTGCTGTTAATGAAGGATGAGACAGTACATTAGTGAGACAGTATCTTAGATCAAAGGAGCAAGATGTACAATCAGTTTGGGTGGAACTAAGAAACAGCAAAGGGGCAGCAAACATTGGTGGGAGATGTTTTGTAGACCACCAAACTACAGTGGTAATGTTGGAGACGGTAAACATCAGGAAATTACAAGTGCATGTGACATGGGCAATACAGTAACAATGGACATCTTCAATTTTCAGATAGATTGTCTCATCCGAATTAGCACTAATTCTCTGGAGGATGAATTCCCAGTATGTGTATGAGATGGATGACTGGAGCAGTATGTTGAAGAACCATCTAGGGATTGAACTATTTCAGATTTAGTATTTTGTAATGAGAAAGGGCTAATTAATAACCTTGTTGTAAAGGAGCCATTATGAAATCATGACCATAATATGATCGAATTTTACATTTGAGAAAAACGATATAGTTCATTCTGAAACTAGGCTTTTCAATCTGAACGATGGAAACTATGAAGATATGAAGGGCAAGTTGCCTATGGTGTATTGGGAAAATGCATTGAACGATTTGACAGTAGCCAGACAATGGCTAGTAGTTAAAGAAGTTATTTCATGGTTGACAGCAAATGTATATTCCTCTCAGAAACAAAAACCCAACAGAAAATGTGAATCAATCGTGGCGAACAAAATGAGTTTGTTATCATTAGGGGTCCAGTTAAATCACAGACAAAATAAACACTTCACCGTCGGCATAAATAGCAAAATTTGTGGCTATTTTATGTCTGTATTCAGACAATATAGACAGCAAAGAATATTATATGGTGGGATGCTGCAGTACGGTCGGAAAATCAACTTAAAAACAATTATTCACAAGTCTAGTCCAACTTAACTGCAGCTTCGACACGATAAGGTAATAAATGCCAACACTCCTGAGTTTGTTGGAGTACCTTAAGCTTTACTCTGTATGGTTTTCAGAAATTAACATTACACATGTACTACAAGATTAAAGGTTACACGTAGGCTAGGTTACATAGAACTCCAGGAAAATAGCACTAAAATCCCAGTGAATATTCCTGGAAAAATCAATGCTGGAAATGATCCCCACAGACTCTCACCTAGTCTGTGTCTTCAATTTCACCAAGGCCCACTGACCAATGATCAGTCGTTCAGGAGGGATCTTCTTCCAATAGCTGGCCCGGCTATCTGGACTGCAGTGTCAGATAAAGGAAAGGGTCCCCCTTATATCCAGGACTGACCTTCACTCTCCCCTCGTACACCATGTCACTGGGCTCAGTGTTAGGGTCTTTCCCTGCATGATCAATCCCTGTGTGTGATCAATATATTTTCCTATACTGCCTGGACCACCCCACACACACATTGCATTTGCTTCTACATTCCAAACCTCACCCGTATCTAATTTCTTGTCATTAAAAGACTCCATTTTATTCTCCATATCCTGCCTTCTTGTAATTCCAGGCCTTTGGTCATTCACTGTCCATATCTTGCCTTAGGAATGCAGCACCTAGGAAATTCCAGACCCATTTCTGTTGAGTGTTTACTTGTCCAAGTGAATTGAACATTTAACATTTTTAACGCTTGTGTTCCCACAAAGATCAAGCTAACAAATTCAACAGTGTCCACTTTGACTTCATCCCATCGTGTCTTATGTACATTCTCACAGGATAGCAAGTATAACTGACCAGTGGTGCACCGCAGGGATCGGTGCTGGGACCCTTGCTGTTTGTAGTGTACATTAATGATTATTATGTGAATATAGGAGGTATGATCAGTAAGTTTGCAGATGACATGAAAATTGGTGGTGTCGTAAATAGTGAGGAGGAAAGCCTTAGATTACAGGACGATATAGATGGGCTGGTAAGATGGGCGAAGCAGTGGCAAATGGAATTTAATCCTGAGAAGTGTGAGGTGATGCACTTTGGGAGGACTAACCAGGCAAGGGAATATATAATGGATGGTCGGACCATAGGAAGTACAGAGTGTCAGAGGGACCTTGGTGTACTTGTCCATAGATCACTGAAGGCAGCAGCAGAGGTAGATAACGTGGTTAGGAAGGCATATGGGATACTTGCCTTTATTAGCCAAGGCATAGAGTATAAGAGCAGGAAGGTTATGATGGAGCTGTGTAAAACACTAGTTCGGCCACAGCTGGCGGACTCTGTACAGTTCTGGGTGCCACACTATAGGAAGGATGTGATTGCACTGGAGAGGGTGCAAAGGAGATTCACCAGGATGTTGCCTGAGCTGGAGCATTTCAGCTATGAAGAGAGACTGGATAGGCTGGGTTTGTTTTCCTTCGAGCAGAAAAGGATGAGGGGGGACATGATTAAGGTATACAAAATTATGAGGGGCATTGATAGGTTAGACAGGAAGAAACATTTTCCCTTAGCTGAGGGGTCAATAACCAGGGGGCACAGATTTAAGGGTAAGGGGCAGGATATTTAGAGGGGATTTGAGGACACTTTATTTCACCCTGAGGGTGGTTGCAATCTGGCACGTTCTGCCTGAAGAGGTGGTAGAGGCAGGAACCCTCACAACATTTAAGAAGTGTTTAGATGAGCACTTGAAATGCCGTAGCATACAAGGCTACAGGCCAAGTGCTGGAAAATGGGATTAGAATTGGTAGCTGCTTGATGGTGGGCACGGAACACGATGGGGAGAAGGGCCTGTTTCTGTGCTGTATAACTCTATGACTCTAACTGTCGTCACAGTATTCAGCTGAAAATTGATCAGTGACATTGTTATTTCAGTCCATATTTACAGTACACACGGTACCTTACTGTTGTAATAAAGTCATTTAGTATCTATTCATCCCACTGGGGCAAAATGTCACTGGCTCAACAATCTCACCAAATGCTAAAACATTCCACAATGCAAGACTCTCAAATTCAACATAAGTTTCCTTTTCTGAGTCTTGCTGGTCTGTTCTGATTCTCTGAGGGATTACTGATGCGTATCCTCCACATGAGCAGTCGTCCTAATCCCATGTGCCTGTCCTGCTCCGAAACCCGGCATCCACTTATATTAAGACAAGTGATACAGGAGCGTCTCAGTGACTGAGGCAGGTGAGTCTTGAGCCTGAGCCAGGCACAGTGAGTGACCCGGGTTAATCCGACACTCCAGGGAATGTTTAAACGGAGCTGTACTCTGTATCTAACCCGTGGTGTACCTTCTCTGAGTGTATTCGATGGGACAGGGTAGATGTGCAGAAGTTATCCCTTCATTTCATCTCTGGGAAATTTGAGAAGCCAGGGTTGTTCTCTGTGTCTCTCTCTGTCTTCCTCTCTATATCTCTCCCTCCTGCTGTTTCTGACACTGGGAGAGACACAGAGGGAGAGAGGGTTAGATATGCAGACAGAGACAGGGCTGTAGAGAGGGACAAGGTTGCAGAGAGAGAGATTGATGGGATGGATTGAAAGGGAGAATGTAAGATGTATTAATTTGATATCATCCTTCACTGCTGTGCGCACAGACATATAAGAGATAGGTATGGAGAGAGAAACATCAGGAGAGATACAGAGGGAATATCCTCCATTTTAAACGTCAATCAGGTTATTCCACTGTGGGAGCCATCACACCATCATGATATTGGTTGTGTTCATTTTGAAATCTATGTCCCCGCTTATGGACCTCTGTGCTAAGGGAAATATCTACTTCCTATCCACTCTATCGAGGCCCCTCATAATTTTATACACCTCAACACAATCTCCCTTCACCCTCCTCTGTTCCAAAGTAAACAACCCCAGCCTGTCCAATCTTTCCTTTGGATTTCTTTGCAATTTTGGAACTCTGTTCTGAAAATAGGATTTCATGCTGGCTTAATTGTTAATTTTTAAATCTGCAATTGATAGATTCGTGTTAACCAAAGGTATTAAGAGATAAGGGGCAAAGGTGGGATATATGGTGTTAGTTAGATCACAGATCAGCCTTGATCTCACTGAATGCTGGAACAGGGTTGAGGGGTTAAATTGCCTCCTCATCTTCCTATGTCTGATGTTAAGTATCCTTCTTTCACTCTCAGACACACTGTCTGTCTGTGTCTCTCTGTTTCTCTCTTTTTATCTATTTCTCCATCTGTTTCAGACTGCGTAGAGCTAGATTCACTCTGGATCCAACCCATGATTTTATTGCCCTGGGAGTGGTCTCTGCTTATGCTGCGTTGCACCCGGTCTCGGTTTGTCTTGCACAAGACCATTACTCTGTTCATAATACAATAGGCCCTGTCTTTACTCTGTGTCTCACCCCATACTGCCCCTGCCCTGGAAGTGATTAATGGGACAGTGTAGATGGAGCTTTACTGTGTATCTACGGAATTTAGAAGGTTAAGGGGTGATTAGATCAAAGTTTTCAGAATAATAAGTGAAACTGATAGGGTAGACAGAGATAAACTATTCCCACTGGCTGCGGAGTCTAGAACTTGTGGGCATAATCTAAAAATCTAAACATCGTCTAAAAACATTCAGGAGTGAAATGAAGAAACACTTCAACACACCAAGTGTGGTATCAGTTTGGAACTCTCTTCCACAAACAGCAATTGATGCTGAGACACTTGTTCATTTTTAAATCTGGGATTGATAGATTCTTGTTAACCAAAGGTATTAAGAGATCAGGGGCAAAGGTGGGATCTATGGTGTTAGTTAGATCAGAGATCAGCCCTGATCTCACTGAATGCTGGAACAGGGTCGAGGGGTTAAATTGCCTCCTCATCTTCCTCTGTCTCTTTGGTGTACATGGTCTACCAGAGGGCATTTGATACAGAGCCGCACAAAATTACAGCTCAGTGAATAAATGGGACGGTAGCAACATGCATACAAAACTGGCTGAGAGACGGGAAACAGGGAATAGTTATACATGGATGTTTTTCGGTCTGGAAGATGGTTTGTCGTGGAATTCCCCAGGGATCAGTGTTGGGACCCTTGCTTTTCCTGATATATATTAATGACCTAGACCTCTGTGTACAGGGCACAACTCCAAAGTTGGAAGATGATACGAAACTTGGAAGCATTGTGAACTGTGAGGAGGATAGTGTAGAACTTCAAAAGGACATAGACAAGTTGGTGGCATGGGTGGACAAGTGACACATGAGGTTCCATGTGGAGAAATGTGAATGATTAATTTTGGTAGGAAGAACATGGAGAGGCAATATAGAATAGAGGTTACAATTCTGAAGGGGTTGCAGGAGAAGAGGGAGCTGGGTGTATATGTGCATAAGTCATTGAAGCTGGCAGGACAGGTTGAGAGAGTGGTTGATAAAGTGTACAGTATCCTGGGCTTTATTAATAGGGCATAGATTACAAGAGCAAGGAAGTTATGTTCGACCTTGTATAAGACAATAGTTTGGATTGTAACCAGAGAGGATTGGAAAATGATGGTCAGAGCCTCCTCTATTTCCTCCCTTACACCTCTTAACAACTTGGTAAATTATCAGCTTTCAAAGATGTTGAACCCCTTAATGTGACCTCTCAATATGTTGATCCCAGCCAATATTTCAAACTCCTCCTCCTTGACTACAATGTCTGTGTCGTTCCCTCTTTGGTGAAGATAGATACAATGTATTCAGTCTGAACCAGGCCCACATCTTCCATCTCCACAGGCAGGAAGAAGGAGGAGAGGCAATCTAAACTAAAGAATACAATTCTAACAGGGGGTGCAGAAACAGACAGATCTGGGGGGGTATTTATGCACCAATCACTGAAGGTGGCGGGGCATGTTGTGAAAGTGGTTAGAAGGCATAAGGGGTCAGTCCTGGGATTTATAAATAGAGACATAGAATACAAAACAAGAGAGATATGATGGACCTTCGTAAATCATTGCTTTCACCTCAACTGGAGTATGGTCCAATTCTGGACACCACACTTTAGGAAGGATGTGGGGGCATTAGAGAGGGTGCAGAAAAGATTCACGAGCAAGGTTCCATGGATGAGGGACTTCAGTCACGTGGATAGATTGGAGAATCTGGGGGTTTTCTCTGTGTCTCTCTCTGTCCTCCTCTCTGTCTCTCCCTCCTGCTATCTCTGACACTGGGACGGAGACGGAGGGAGAGAGGGTGAGATATACAGACAGAGAGAGTGCTGGAGAGAGGGACAAGGTTGTAGAGAGACAGATTGTTGGGATGGATCGAAAAGGAGAATGTAAGATATATTAATTTGATGAAATCCTTCACTGCTGTGTGTACAAACATCTAACAGACAGGTATGGAGAGAGAAACATCAGGAGAGATCCAGAGAGAATGTCTTCCATTTTAAACATCCAGAAAGCTATTCCACTGTGGGAGCCATCAAACCATCATGTTTTTGGTTGTGGAAATTTTGAAATCTATGTCCCCGCTTATGGACCTCTGTGCTAAGGGAAATAGGTCCTTCCTATCCACTCTATCGAGGCCTTTCATAATTTTATACACCTCAACTCAATCTCCCTTCAGCCTCCTCTGTTCCAAAGAAATCAACCCCAGCTTCTCCAATCATTCCTTTGGATTTCTTTGCAATTTTGGAAATCTCTTCTGCAAACAGGAATTCATGCTGGCTTAATTGTTAATTTTTAAGACTGGTATTGATAGATTCTTGTTAACCAAAGGTATTAAGAGATAAAGGGCAAAGGTGTTAGTTAGATCAGAGATCAGCACTGATCTCATTAAATGCTGGAAGAATGTTGAGGGGTTAAATTGCCTCCTCCTCTTCCTATGTCCGATGTTAAATATCCTTCTTTCGCTCTCAGTCACCCTGTCAGTCTGTGTCTCTCTGTTTCTCTCTTTCTGCCTCTCTCTGTTACGGACAGTGCAGAGCGAAATTCACTCTGTATCCACCCCATGATGTTCCTGTCTTGGGACTGTTGGATGGGACAGGAGCATTACTTTGTATCTAATCCATGCTGTACCAGTCCAGGAAACGTTGATGGGAGAGTAGAAACAGAGAGGTCTGGGACGAGTGTCCTCATTGGGGAGGACTCAATGGTGCCTCCTAATTGACTAGTTAGCAATATTGGTGCTCCATGGATGAAAGGGGCTGTGGCTGAGTGGATACGACATTGGCTGAGAGAGTGGACAATGGTTGATTCAGACTGGAGGGAGGTATACAGTGGAGGATCATATTAGGACCACTGATCTTTTTGATATATACTAATGACTTCACTTGTGTTTACAGGGCATAACTTCAACATTTGCCAATGTTTGTGACATCTGCAATGTAATAAACATGGAAGGGACGAGTAGCAGACTTCAGGAGGATAGAGGCAGTCTGGTGAAATGGAACACACAAGAACACAAAACGCCCAACACTGGTTTGGACAGAACATGGGGATATTTTATGATGGTTCTGTTGGGTGATGTTTACTAAAGTGCAGATTGTACAGTCTCTGTGTGTCGGTTTGTGTGTGTATCAGTGCCTGTATCTGTGTTCGTGTCTCTGCTTCTGCTGCATTTCACCCGGTCTCAGTTTGTGCTGCACAAGACCATTTCTCTGTTTATAATACAATAGGCCTTGTCTTTACTCTGTATCTAACCTCATGCTGCCCCTGTCCTGGGAGTGTGTGATGGGACAGTGCAGAGGGTAAATTACTCTGTGTCTAAGCCCACACTGTGCTTGGCTTACGAGTGTCTAATGGGACAGTGTAAATGGAGCTTTACTCTGTATCCCTGGAATTTCGAAGACTAAGGGGTGATTTGATGAAGGTTTTCAGAATGTTAAGGGAAACTGATCGGGTAGACAGAGAGAAACTATTCCCACTGGCTGCGGAGTCTAGAACTTGGGGACATAGTCTAAAAATTTAAACGTAGACTAAAAACCTTTCAGAAGTGAAATAAATAAACACTTCAACACACAAGGTATGGTATCGGTTTGGAACTCTCTTCAACAAACAGCAATTGATGCTGAGACACTTGTTAATTTTTAAATCTGAGTTTGATAGATTTTTGCTAACAAAAGGTATTAAGTGATATGGGGCAAAGACAGGCACATGGAGTTAGATCACAGATCAGCCATGATCTCTTTGAATGACAGAACAGAGTTGAGGGGCTAAATGGTCTCCTCGTACTCTGTCCTCTGTCAAATATCCTGCTATCACTCTCTCTGTCTGAGACACCCTCTCGGTCTGATGTCTCCCTCTTTCCCTCCTCTCACAGAACATCAGTCAGCTATTTTAGGTTTGTTTACAGTGGATATTTCATGATACAACACCAACACTGGGGCATTTATTACAGAGACTGACTCCTCACTAATGTAAGGTTAGTGCTTTAAACTTGACAGAGAAACAGATCCTGGCATTCAGTTGAATGTAGCTTCATCCTGAAAAGTGTCAGTACACGTGTTGAGAAATGTGTCAAAAGCTGTTTCCATTCAGACATTCCTGCATTGTGGAAGTGTGAGCGATCTTTGCAGAGACAGGAAATAGTGGAGTTTGAATGGACCTGCAGGTTTTGGTTGATGCAATAAGGTGAGAATTTGAATTGTGTCCTTTGCAGATGCTCAGACTTGAAGGTATTGACAGAACACCACATGAAGTAGTTTACCAATGTCTGACAAACTTCAAAGACCTCAGACACATGGAAGAAGAGGAGAAGGAAACAATATACAGAACCTGAGACAGTCAGACAACAGCAGTAGGAAAATGAATCTCTTTTTATGGGTTTTAATTTGAAGGCCTGTGCTGATGATTGAAAAAGCAGGAGTTCACACTGGGCTGTTGTGAATTTGAATTCTGTTTTTTCTTTAAATAAACATAAATCTTGAATTCAAAAACCTCCAGGATGGAATGATTCACTCCTGTCTACGAGTGCAAAGCCTGTGTGTGTCTCAGTTTTGCTGTATTTATTAACGATTTAAGATGATGTGGTCGAATGCAACATACCCAAGTTTACCAATGACACAAAAATAGGCAGCATTGTAAGCAGTGTAGCTGGAAGCATCAAATTACAAAGAGATATTAATATCTTAAATAAATGGGCAAAACTGTGGAAGAGAGATTTCAATGTCGGTAAAAAAAATACTGGAACAGAGTATGTTATAAACGGTAAAAAGTTAGAAATACTGGAGGTCTAAAGAGACTTGGGGGGGGGGTGCGGAGTCTGTGTGCATCTGAGTGCAGTGTAGATTTACCAGAATGATAACTGGACTCCAAGGGTTAAATTACGAGGTGATATTACACAAACTATGGATTTATTCCCTGGAATTTAGGAGGATCCAGGTGATTTACTCAAAGTTGTTGAGATATTAAGGGGAACTGATGGGGTAGCTTGGAAGAAACTATTTCAGCTGCTTTGGAACATAGGGAGAGGAGTAGGCCATTCAGCCCATCGAGCCTGCTCTGCCATTCAATACTATCATGGTTGACCATCCTCTTCAATGTCTTTTTCCCACAATATCCCCACATTCCTTCATGTCATTTGTATTTCGAAATCTGTCAATCTCTGCTTTAAACATACTCAATGACTGAACTTCCACAGCCTTCTGGAGTAGAGAATTCCAAAGATTCACAACCCTCTGAGTAAAGAAAATTCTCCTCATCTCTGCCCTAACTGGCTTGCCCCTTATTTTGAAATTATGTCCCCTGATTCTGGACTCCTCAACCAGGAGAAACATCTACCCTGTCTATCCCATTAAGTATGTGTTGGTTTCAATGAGATGACCCCTCATTCTTTGAAACTCTAGAGAATACAGCCTTAGTTTCCCCAATCTCTCTTCATAGGACAGTCCCGTCATCCTGGGAACAGGTCTGGTGAACCTTCATTGCACTCCCTCTCTGGCAGTAATATCCTTCCGAAGGTAAGGGGACCAAAACTGCACACAGTGCTCCAGGTGCGGTCTAACCAAGGTTCTATACGATTGAAGTAAGACTTCACTACTCCTGTACTCAAATCCTCTTGTGATAAAGGCTAACATACCATTAGTCTTCTTAATTGCTTTGTGCACCTGCATATTAGCTTTCAGTGACTTATTGACGGGGACACCCAGGTCACTTTGTACATCTACACTTTCTAATCTCTTACCATCTAACAAATATACTGCACATCTATTTTTCCTTCCAAAATGGATAACCTCTCATTTTTCCACATTATATTCCATCCACCACGTTCTTGCCCACTCACTAAGTCTGACCAAATCCCCTTGCAGCCGCTTTGCATCTTCTTCACAACACACATTCCCAACTTTTGTCATCTGAGCACTTGGGAATATTACATTTGGTCCCCACATCCAAATCATTGAAGTATATTGTGAACAGCTGGGGCCCGAGTACTGATCCTTGCGGTCACAGTCTGCCAATGGGAGAATGACCCGTTTATTCCCACTCTCTGTTTTCTGCCTGTTAACCAATCCTGCATCCATGCCAGTATATTACCTCCTGTCCCATGTGCTTTAATTTTGCTAACCAGTTTTCTGTGGGAGACTTTATCAAAAGCCTTCTGAAGATCCAAGTACACAACGTCCACCTTTATTAATTCCGCTGGAACATCCTCAAGAAACTCCAACGGGTTCGTCAAACATGATTTCCCATTCCTAAATCCATGTTGACGATGCCCACTCAGATCATTATTATACAAGTATCCATTTATCACATCCTTTAGAAGAGATTCTATCCTTTCCCCAATCACTCTTCCCCTCTCTCACTCTTCCCCTCTCTCAATCTCCCCCTCTATCTGTCTCTCCCCCTCTATCTGTCTCTCCCCCTCTATCTCACTCTCCCCCTCTATCTCACTCTCCCCCACTAACTCACTCTCTCCCTCTATCTCACTCTCTCCCTCTATCTGTCTCTCCCCCCTCTATCTCACACACCCCCTCTATCTCACACACCCCCTCTATCTCACACTTCCCCTCTATCTCACTCTTCCCCTCTATCTCACTCTTCCCCTCTATCTCACACTCCACTTCTATCTCTCACACCCCCTCTATCTCACACACACCCTCTATCTCACACACCCCCTCTATCTCACACACCCCCTCTATCTCATACACCCCCTCTATCTCACACACCCCCTCTATCTCACTCTTCCCCTCTATCTCACACACCCCCTCTATCTCACACACCCCCTCTATCTCACACACCCCCTCTATCTCACTCTTCCCCTCTATCTCACACACCCCCTCTATCTCACACACCCCTCTCTATCTCATACACCCCCTCTATCTCACACACCCCCTCTATCTCACTCTTCCCCTCTATCTCACACCCCCCCTCTATCTCACACACCCCCTCTATCTCACACACCCCCTCTATCTCACACACCACCTCTATCTCACACACCACCTCTATCTCACACACCCCCTCTCTCTCACTCTCCCACTCTATCTCACTCTCCCCCTCTATCTCCCTCTCCCCCTCTAGCTCCCTCTCCCCCTCTATCTCACACACCCCCTCTATCTCACACACCCCCTCTATCTCACACACCCCCTTTATCTCACTCTCCCCCTCTATCTCATTCTCCCCCCTCTATCTCATTCTCCCCCTCTATCTCATTCTCCCCCCTCTATCTGTCTCACCCCTCTATCTCCCTCTGCCCCTCACACTCCCTCTCTCTCTCTCTCCCCCTCTCTCTCTCTCCACGTCTATCTCTCTCCCCCTCCATCTCTCTCTACCCCCGCGATCTCTCTTTACCCCTTCTATCTCTCTCTCCCCCTCTATCTCTCTCTCCCCCTTCTATCTCTCTCTCCCCATCTCTCTCTCTCGTTGTCTTTCGCTATCATTGTCTATGTCTATCTCTCTCTCACTGCCGCTCCCTCTCTCTCTGTTTCTCTCTCTGTGTCTCTATCTCTCTCTCCCCCTCTATCTCTCTCTCCCCCCTCTATCTCTCTTTCCCCATCTCTCTCTCTCGTTGTCTTTCGCTATCATTGTCTCTGTCTATCTCTCTCTCACTGCCGCTCCCTCTCTCTCTGTTTCTCTCTCTGTGTCTCTATCTCTCTCTCCCCCCTCTATCTCTCTCTCCCCCCTCTATCTCTCTTTCCCCATCTCTCTCTCTCGTTGTCTTTCGCTTTCATTGTCTCTGTCACTCTCTCTCTCTCACTGCCGCTCCCTCTCTCTCTGTTTCTCTCTCTCTGTCTCTATCTCTCTCTTTCTGTCTGTCTCTCTCTCTTTCTGTCTGTCTGTCTCTCTCTCTGTTGCTCTCTCTCTCTGTGTGCCTCTGTCCATGACTCTATTGTGTCTCTCTCACACACTCTCTGCCTTTCCCTCACTCTGTATCTCTGTCTCTCTCACTGTGCCTCCATCTGTCTTTCCCTCTCTGTCACTCCCTCTCTTCTTCTCTCTGTCTCTCCCTCTCTCTCCTTCTCTCTCTCTGTCCCTCCATCTGTGATTTCCTCCCTGTCATCGTCTCTCTCTAATTCTATCTCTCTCTCTCCCTCTCTTTCTCTGCCTCTGCCCATAACTCTGTCTGTGTCTCTATGACACCATCTCTCCCTTCCTCCCTCACTCCCAGGATAGCAATGGTTTCAAACATCTTTCCTTCTTTCTTTATCCCTCCCTCTCTTTCCCACTCTCTCCTTCTTTCTCTGTCTCCCTCTGTCCCTCCATCTGTCTTTCCCTCTCTGTCACTCCCTCTCTCTCCTTCTATCTCTGTCTCTCCATCTGTCTTTCCCTCTCTCTCCTATCTCTCTCTGCCTCTCCATCTGTCTTTCCCTCCCTGTCACTCGCTCTCTCTCCGTCCATCTCTGTCTCTCTGTCTCTCCATCTGTCTTTCGATCTGTGTCGCTCCCACTCTCTCCTTCTCTCTCTGCCTCTCTCTCTCTAACCTTCCATCTGTCCTTCCCTCCCTGTCACTCCATCTCTCTCCTTCTCTCTCTGTCTCTCACTGATCCCTGCGGAACACCACTAGTCACATCCCTCCATTCAGAAAAACAACCTTTGACTGCTACCCTCTGTCTTCTATGACTGAGCCAGTTCTGTATCCATCTTGCAGCCAGTTCTGTATCCATTTTGTCTTTCCCTCTCGTGTCACTCCCTCTCTCTCCTTCTATCTCTGTCTCTCTCTCTGTCTCACCATCTGTCTTTCCCTCCCTGTCACTCCCTCTCTTTCCTTCCATCTCTGCCTCTCTCTCGGTCTCTCCATCTCTATTGCCCTCTCTGTCTCTCCCTCTCTCTACTTCTATCTCTGCCTTTCTCTCTGTCTCTCCATCTGTCCTTCCCTCTCTGTCACTCCATCTCTCCCTCTCTCCTTCTCTCCCTCTCGCTCCTTCTCTCTCTCTCCGTCCCTCCATCTGTCTTTCTCCCCCTGTCACTCCCTCTCTCTCCTTCTATCTCTGTCCCACTCCATCTATCCCCAAATCTGTCTGTCCCTCGCTGACACTCCCACTCTCTCCTCCCATTTCTGTCTTTCTCTCTGTCTCTCCATCTGTCTTTCCCTCCCTGTCACTCCCTCTCTTTCCTTCCATCTCTGCCTCTCTCTCTGTCCCTCCATCTGTCTTTCCCTCTCTGTCACACCCTCTCTCTCCTTCTCTCTCTGTCTGTCTCTCTCTGTCCCACCATCTGTTTTTCCCTCTGTCACTCCCTCTCTCTCCTTCTATCGCTGTCTCTCTCTCTCTCTCTGTCTCTCCATCTGTATTTCCCTCCCTGCCACTCCATCTCTCTCCTTCTCTCTCTCTCTCTCTCCCTCTGTCCCTCCATCTGTCTTTCCCCCCCGACATTCCCTCTCTCCTTCTATCTCTGTCTCTCTCTCTGTCTCTCCATCTGTCTTTCCCTCCCTGTCACTCCCTCTCTTTCCTTCCATCTCTGCCTCTCTCTCTGTCTCTCCATCTCTATTGCCCTCTCTGTCTCTCCCTCTCTCAACTTCTATCTCTGTCTTTCTCTCCATCTGTCCTTCCCTCTCTGTCACTCCATCTCTCCCTCTCTCCTTCTCTCCCTCTCGCTCCTTCTCTCTCTCTCCGTCCCTCCATCTGTCTTTCTCCCCCTGTCACTCCCTCTCTCTCCTTCTATCTCTGTCCCACTCCATCTATCCCCAGATCTGTCTGTCCCTCCCTGACACTCCCACTCTCTCCTTCCATCTCTGCCTCTCTCTCTGTCCCTCCATCTGTCTTTCCCTCTCTGTCACACCCTCTCTCTCCTTCTCTCTCTGTCTGTCTCTCTCTGTCCCACCATCTGTTTTTCCCTCTGTCACTCCCTCTCTCTCCATCTATCGCTGTCTCTCTCTCTCTCTGTATCTCCATCTGTATTTCCCTCCCTGCCACTCCATCTCTCTCCTTCTCTCTCTTTCTCTCTCTCTCTGTCCCTCCATCTGTCTTTCCCCCCCGACACTCCCTCTCTCCTTCTGTCTCTGTCTCTCTCTCTGTCCCTCCATCTGTCTTTCCCTCCTTGTCATTCCCCCTCTCTCCTTCTATCTTTGTCTCTCTCTCTGTCCCTCCATTTGTCTTTCCCTCTCTGTCACTACCACTTTCTCCTTCTATCTCTGTCTCTTCCTCTCTATCCCTCCATCTGACCTTCCCTCCCTGTCACTCCATCTCTCTCCTTCTCTCTCTGTCTCTCACTCTGTCTTTGTCTCCCTGTCACTCCCTCACTCTCGTTCCATCTCTGGCTCTCTCTCTCTCTGTCTTTCCATCTGTCTTTCCCTTCCTGTCAGTCCCTCTCTCTGCTTCCATCTCTGTCTCTCTCTCTGTCTATCTCTCTGTCTTTCCCTCTCTGTCTCTCCCACTCTCTCCTTCTCTCTCTCTCTATCCCTCCATCTGTCTTTCCCTCTCTGTCAATCCATCTCTCTGCTTCTATCTCTGTCTCTCTCTCTCTCTATCCCTCCATCTGTCTTTCCCTCCCTGACACTCCCTCTCACTCCTTCTATCTCTGTTTGTCTCTCTCTATCCCTCCATCTGTCCTTCCCTCCCTGTCAATCCATCTCTCTCCTTCTATCTCTGTCTCTCTCTCTATCCCTCCATCTGTCTTTCCCACCCTGACACTCCCTCTCCCTCCTTCTCTCTCTCTCTATCCCTCCATCTGTCTTTCCCTCCCTGTCAATCCATCTCTCTCCTTCTATCTCTGTCTCTCTCTCTCTATCCCTCCATCTGTCTTTCCCTCCCTGACACTCCCTCTCCCTCCTTCTCTCTCTCTCTATCCCTCCAGCTGTCTTTCCCTCCCAGTCACTCCCTCTCTCTCCTTCTATCTCTTTCTCACTCTCTGTCTCTCCATCTTTCTTTCCCTTTCTGTCTCTCCCTATCTCTCCTTCTAGCTCTGTCTCTGCCTCTCTCGCTGTCTCTCCCTCTCTGTCCCTCCATTTGTCCTTCCCTCACTGTCAATCCATCTCTCTCCTTCTCTCTCTTTCTCTCTCTCTGTCCCACCATCTGTTTTTCCATCTGTCACTCCCTCTCTCTCCTTCTATCGCTCACTCTCTCTCTCTCTCTGTCTCTCCATCTGTCTTTCCCTCCCTGCCACTCCATCTCTCTCCTTCTGTCTCTGTATTTCTCTCTCTATCCCTCCATCTGTCTTTCCCTCCCTGACACTCCCTCTCTCTACTTCTATCTCTGTCTGTCTCTCTCTGTCCCTCCATCTGTCTTTCCCTCCCTGCCACTCCATCTCTCTCCTTCTGTCTCTGTCTTTCTCTCTCTATCCCTCCATCTGTCTTTCCCTCCCTGACACTCCCTCTCTCTCCTTCTTTCTCTGTCTCTCTCTCTCTATCCCTCCATCAGTCTTTCCTCCCTGACACTCCCTTTCTCTCCTTCTATCTCTGTCTCTCTCTCTCTACCCCTCCATCTGTCTTTCCTCCCTGACACTCCCTCTCTCTCCTTCTATCTCTGTCTCTCTCTCTCTCTCTCTGTCTCTCCATCTGTCTTTCCCTCCCTGCCACTCCATCTCTCTCCTTCCATCTCTGCCTCTCTCTCTCTCTGTCCTTCCACATGTCTTTCCCTCTCTGTCTCTTCCTCTGTCTCCTTATCTCTCTCTCTCTCTCTGTATTTCCATCGGTCGTTCCCTCGCTGTCTCTCCCTCTCTCTCCTTCTATCTCTGTCTCTCTCCTCTATCTCTCCATCTGTCTTTCCCTCCCAGTCACTCCCTCTGTCTCCTTCCATCTCTGCCTCTCCCTCTCTCTCCATCTCTCCAACTACCTTTCCCTCTCTGTCCCTCCCAATCTCTCCTTCTCTCTCTGTCTCTGCCCCTCCATCTGTCTTTACCTGCCTGTCACTCCATCTCTCTCCCTGTCTCTCTCTCTCTGTCCCTCCATTTGTCTTTCCCTCCCTGACACTCCCTCTCTCACCTTCTCTCTCTGTCGCTCTCTCTGTCTTTCCATCTATATTTCCCTCCCTGACTCTCCCTCTCTCTCCTTCCATCTCTGTCTCTCTCTCGCTGTCTCTCCATCTGTCCTTCCCTCACTGTCACTCCATCTCTCTCCTTCCATCTCTGTCTCTCTCTCTCTGTCTCTCCATCTGTCCTTCCCTCACTGTCACTCCATCTCTCTCCTCGCTCTGTATCTCACTCTGTCCCTCCATCTGTCTTTCCCTCTCTGTCACTGCCTCCCTCTCCTTCTATCTCTGTCTCTCTCTCTGCTATCACTGACACAGGGAGAGAGACAGAGGGTCGGAGTGTTAGATGTGAAGGCATAGAGAGAGCTGGAGAGAGGGACAATCTTGGAGAGAGAGAGGGATTGTTGAGTTGGATGAAGAGGATAATGTAAGATATATTAACTTGATTTAATCCTTCACTGCTGTGTACACAAACATATTTGAGATAGGTATGGAGAGAAAAAAAACAACGGGAGAGAGAAGAATGCAGATGAAGTTGGGGCCCAGGCGGACACTTTTGATGATCCAGAAGGAATAGCCTCCATTTTAAATATTCAGCCAACTCTTCCACTGTGGGAACCATCACACCCTCATGATGTTTGTTGTGCAAATTTCATGCTGGCTTACTGGTTAATTTTTAAACCTGTGATTGATAGGTTCTTGTTCACCAAAGGTATTAAGAGATAAGGGGCAAAGGCAGGATATATGGTGTAAGATAGATCACAGATCAGCCATGATCTCATTGAATGCAGGAACAGAGTTGTGGGGTTAAATTGCATCCTCCTCTTCCAATATCCCCTGTCAAATATCCTACTTTCTCTGTCAGTCACCCTGTAACAACACTTCCCTACTTTGATATTCTATTCACCTTGCAATAAACAACAACATTTCATTTGCCTTCCTAATCACTCACTGTAGCTACACGGTAACATTTTGTGATTCATGTCCCAGGACACCCAGATCCCTCTGTACCGGACAGTTCTGCAGTCTCTCTCCATTTCAATAATATACTGATTTTTATTCTTCCTTCTAAAGTGGACAAGCTCACATTTTCCCACATTGTACTCCATCTCCCAATTTTTTGCTCACTCACTTCACCTCTGGAAATCTTTGTCGACACTTTATGTCCTCTTGACAGCTTACTATCCAACCTATCATTGGACAGACACAGGGCAGGTTAACTTCAATGCTGAGAAATGTGAAGTGATGCATTTTGGAAGGAAGACTGAGTGATATAAACTAAATGGTACAATGTTAGAATGGGTGACAGGACAGAGAGATCTGGGATTTCATCAATGTTCCCTGTTCTGCCCAAAAGCTCAATTTGACACTTGGAATCTGTGAGTTGAATTGAGCTTCATCCTGAAAAGTGTTAGCAAACGTGTTGGGAAATGTGTCAAATGCTGTTTCCATTCAGACGTTCCTGCATTGTGGAAGTGTGAGCTATCTTTGCAGAGACAGGAAATAGAGTTGTTTGAATGGACCTGCAGGTTTTAGTTGATGCAATAAGGTGAAAATTTGAATTGTGTCCCTTCCAGATACACAGAATTGAAGGTATTTACAGAACACCACATGATGTAGTTTACCAATGTCTGACAAACTTCAAAGACTTCAAACACATGGAAGAAGAGGAGAAGGGAACAATATACAAAAACTCAGTCAGTCAGACAACAGCAGTCGGAAAATGAATCTCTTTTTATGGGTTTTAATTTGAAGGCCTGAGCTGATGATTGAAAAAGTAGGAGTTCAAATCCCACACAGGGCTGCTGTGAATTTGAATTTTGTTTTTTCTAAAAAATAAACATAAATCTGGAATTAAAAAACCTCTAGGATGGAATGATTCACTCCTGTCTACTAGTGCAAAGCCCGTGTGTGTCTCAGTTTTGCTGTATTTAATAAGGATTTAAGATGATGAGGTAGAATGCAACATAACCAAGTTTATCACTGACCCAAAAATAGGCAGCATTGTAAGCAGTGTAGCTGGAAACAGAACAATGCAAAGAGATATCTGAAGTGAATGGTTAAAACTGTGGTAGATAGATTTCAATGTCAGTAAAAATGACTGGAACGGAGTACTTTATAAATGGTCTCTCACTGTCTTCCAACTTTTTCCCTCTCTCTCCATTTCCCCATTTGTTTACGTTTCCCTCTCTCCTCTTTCCTTCATCACCCCCAACTTTATAAATGGAGGGGGTGCTCCTTCTACTTTATAAATAAAGATGGAGCTCCCTCCACTTTATACGTAGCGGCGGACCTCCCTCCACTTTATACACTGAAAGGGAGCTCCCTCTGGTTTATATAGCTGCCGTGGGGGGATTTGAACCCCTGTCCCCAGGCCATCAGATTGGGCCTCTGGATTACGTGACCATTGATATTATCACGACCCAACCGCCTCCAAAATGGATGCGTACAGTGTCTGTCCCATAATATCACTCACAGTAGTTTCTGGGCTGTAACCCTGAACATGGTCCCGAATCAGAGACTCAAAGTTCACATTTTAACTGGGAAAAGGCAGGAACAGAGTGAAACGGGATTGCTTTTGTCCCTGCATTCAGTGTCCACTGCAGACAGATCAGTTACATTTACAAAAAAAAATGCCAGGAGTGAACAAGGTCAATGCAATAATATGGAAAATGTAAATGATGTCTCTCATAATTGCCATCCGTCCAGTATGAGGACCAATTTCAGGTTTATTCCAGAGAGAGGCCTTACTAAGAAAATGTCATTGACATTGAAATGATTGTGTTTCATACACCGCATTATTTACATCAGAGTCAAAGCTGCTGATGTAATGTGTTTGTTCAGGTGAGTGTAATTAATAACAATGATCAGGGGTATAACCGTGTCAGTGGAGACTTATCCCCTGTATAAATCAGGACCCATTGGAATGGATCAGCTCAGAGTGCCTGATGGAGCTGTGGATTCCAGGCTAATAGAAGTCTCTGCTTCTCACAGAAATGGGATATCCAGTATTCGTTCAGTTCATATTCATTTACTATCCTGTACTTGCAGCAATTGGAGTTCCTGGTAAGCAGTATCTCAGATGTTAATGGTCTAAATCAATGTTAACTGTGCTGCTGTACTCCGTATTAATTCCCTCTGTGTGTGTTCCACAGCCACCTGTTCTTTTCCAGCAATTTACTGATGGAATCTCCTCATTGTCTACTCTTTACATTCTTGCAGGAACAGTATTCTGTATTTAATGATATTGTTTTAAGTAACTGTGGCATTGTTACTGGATTATTCTGTGTATTGAATGTATTGGAATGAGATGTTTCAGTGAGGATCATACCATTAGGAGTTTTTAACATTTTCATGATGTGGATCTAACCGTTCCTGGAATATTTTTATGATTTTTTTTTCAGTGATTGATAATGAGACATCTCACAATCTCAGTGTTACAAGGGGACAGAACAATGTCCTCCCTCCCCAATAACATGGCTCAGTTTAACTGTGATTTCAATGTGTTTATTGATGATCACTGTTATCAAATATTATTTCACTCTGTGTGTCTGACGCTGCTTCAGAAGTCTGGCTACTGAACTGAGTTTGCTGCTGACACTTTCACTTCTCCTTCTCTGCTTCACTGTGGACCTTCACTGTCACTGGACTACATTGTAAAATAGAAAGTATTGATGTGATGTTTTACTGGCTTTCACACTGTCAGTTGGAATCAACAGACTTTCCATTGTTCTGTAGATTATCAGTTGCAGCGCTGATGTTGGTGTTTTATTAATGAAACAATCCCACATTTTAACAGATTACCTTATAATTCCAGGAGAAGGAATTTCAATGATTGTAAGGTTTGTCTGGAAGTAGCTTTCAATCCTGTTTATTCCATGTATTGTAGATGAAGTGAAGAGTGTAGGTGAACAGGTGGAGACTTGAGTGTTCTGTAGATACATTAAATTATTCACAGAGGTTTCACCATTGAACAAACTGACTCTGACAATAAAATCATCGAACCTGGGGCTGGTGAACAGAACACAGACGCAGAATGTGAGGAATAAATCATATGTGAAAAGCAGCATTAAGTAACAGTTTACAGGGTGTGAGTACTCCAGAGAGATAGGGAAGGAGAAAAGGAGCTGGGAGAACGAAACCGAGGGGAAGAGATGAGCAGAAGTAAAGAGAAAGAGAAAGAAGCAGCAGTGTAAATAATTCACTATCATAAAGTGCTGGAATGTCCAGAACAATTAATGAGAGAAACTGTGAGTTGAAGTTGTCTGTTGTCAGATTGTGTTCATTTTCCTTTTGGAATTGATCCTCTGTGTTGATTTCTGTCAGGTCCTCATTTTGTTTTGGAGAAAGTTCCTATTCCTTACTTAGTGACTGAATAAACAGAATAGAATCAGTTCTTCACTGATGGTAATTCATTATTTAAATACTACACTTTAAAATCTCTGTGACTGCTGAATTCAATAAAGAGCGAGGCTGATATCAGAAATATATTTACATTTACATTTAATAGCCTGTACAAACTAAATATATTGACTATATTGTCGAAACAATGAACTGCTCTCCAACACCAATAACCACAGGGATTATTGTTTGAATGTATTAATTGAGTTGCATTACTGGGATCTATAGATTAGATTTCCTCTAACACTCTGCTGCAGTCTCTCCCTGTGAATCTCAGCCTCTCCTCTCACCGAATTGAATCCTCAGTCTCCTCATCCATTGCTTCAGTTTATCCACTTTCCCAAACCATCTGCTCCAGTCTCCCCTCCTGCTCCAACATGTCCTTTTCCTTCTCTCCCTCCCAATCTCACTCACTGTCTCCACCTCCAGCTGCCACGTCCAACCTGATAGGAATACAATAACATGGGAGCAGGTGGAGGCCATTCAGCCCTTCGAGCCTGCTCTGCCATTCTAGATCTTTGCTGATACTCCAACACAGCGCTGCAGTTTTCCCATTTGATAACAGTCTCTGTCGGTTCCCTGAACCCAGAGCAACAAACCAGCTGCACATCCCGCTCTCCCGAAACCTTCCCAACCAACAGTCTGGAGACACAATCCCAATTAACCCATTGGATTCCAGCTCTGTAAAACCCCTTCTCATTTCCCCACTGACACTGCATCCTCACTCAGTACTTCCAGTAGATCCGGTGCTGACTTTATTCACTTTCTGCATCAATTTCCCAATTCATTATTAATAACTGTGTTTACAAACATTTCACTGTGACAAAGCATTGCCCGGGTCAATGAATCAATTTTCACTGCTCGATGCAGCAACAAAGCTGGAAATTTCAGCCCAGATCCTGTCAAACTGCTGCTTTGTCTCCAGGTCTGATCAGTAATTTCTCTGCTTCCTTTTCTCTCTCTCTTCCAGTTAACTTGGTGGCGATTGTGATCCTGTCCCGAGGAAAGTGCGGTCTCTCCAAATGTATCACTGTCTCCCTGGTGGGAATGGCAGTGTCTGATCTCCTGGTCGTTATCACTGAACCCATATTGTACATGACTCTTTCAATTTATTTCCCATATTCATTCCTGAGAATTACTCCTGTGTGTTCTCTCATTCTCTTTCTGCTTTCTGCATCCACAGTTGTTTCTGTCTGGCTCACAGTCACTTTCACCTTTGATCGATTTGTGGCCATTTGTTGTGAGAAGCTGAAAACAAAATATTGCAGAGAGAAAAGGGCAGCTGTGGTTGTGGGAACAGTGAGTGTGCTGGGCTGTTTAGAGTCTCTCCCCTTGTACTTTACACTGAAACAACAATACATTATTGATAATGTTACCATGGGTTGTGTTCATAAACTGAGCTTCTTTAATTCCCCCGTATGGGGGGCATTTGAATTGCTTAACCTCATTTTAACCCCTTGTGTCCCGGTCTTTCTGATGTTGCTGCTCAATGTTCTGACTGTCAGACGGATTTTATTCTCCAGTAAAGTCCGCAGGGGATTCCGGCGCCACTGCAATGCAGAGAATCACAAGGACCCAGAGATGGAGAATCGCAGGAAATCAATTATTTTACTCTTCAGCATATCCGGCAGTTTTATCCTGTTATGGGTGACCCAGGTTGTGTTTAACATTTATAGGAGAATTACAGATATTTATTATTATTCCTCCTACACTGACCCTCTCTTTATCACAGATCAAACATCACAGATGCTGCAGATTCTCAGTTCCTGCACCAACACATGTATTTACATTGTGACCCAGACTAAATTCAGACAGGAGCTGAAGAAGGGGGTGAAATACCCTCTCAATCTCATTGTTAAATTAGTGAAATCATAGAAAGAGCTGAAGGGTTTCAAACACTGGAACTAAATCCCATTCCCCCTCCTCCTCCTCCCCCCAGACCCCCAGCTCCACCTCCCACCCTCCACCCGCCTCTGTGATTATTTGACCGGCGCCATCTTTAGTCCTGGCAGCGAATGAACGTGCAGACCCTGATGGTTCACGGGAATAGGATACGTTTGCGCATGTGCCAGTGCAGCGCCACCTCGTGGTTGCTGTTGTCAACAACAGCAGCCAGTGGACAAAGTTGCAAATCGGAGTGAATGTGAGGTCGTGAGCAGGGCAGTAACTGCAGTGTGTCAGGGACACCAGCAGATGGAGATGGACAGAGGGGAGCAGTAACTGCAGTGAGGCAGTCGCACCAGCAGATGGAGATGGTGAGGAGGGACAGTCGCTGCAGTGAGTTCGGGACACCAGCAGATGGAGATGGACAGAGGGGAGCAGCAACTGCAGTGAGGCAGTGACACCAGCAGATGGAGATGTTGTGTGGGCCAGTAGCTGCAGTAAGACAGGGATACCAGCAGATGACGATGGTGAGAGGGGGCAGGAACCGCAGTGAGGCAGGGACACCAGCAGATGACGATGGTGAGAGGGGGCATGAACAGCAGTGAGGCAGGGAAACCAGGAGATGGAGATGGTGAGGAAAGGACAGGAACTGAAGTGACACAGGGACACCAGCAGATGGAGATGGTGAGAGAGGGACATTAACTGCAGTGAGACAGGGACACCAGGAGATGGAGATGGTGACGAAGGGATATTAACTGCAGTGAGACAGGGACACCAGCAGATGGAGATGGTGAGAGAGGGACATTAACTGCAGTGAGACAGGGACACGAGGAGACGGAGATGGTGAGGAAGGGACAGTAACTGCAGTGAGACAGGGACACCAGCAGATGGAGATGGTGAGAGAGGGACATTAACTGCAGTGAGACAGGGACACCAGCAGATGGAGATGGTGAGAGAGGGACATTAACTGCAGTGAGACAGGGACACCAGGAGAAGGAGATGGTGACGAAGGGACATTTACTGCAGTGAGGCAGGGACACCAGCAGATGGAGATGGTGAGGAAGGTACATTAACTGCAGTGAGACAGGGACACCAGGAGATGGAGATGGTGAGGAAGGGACATTAACTGCAGTGAGACAGGGACACCAGCAGATGGAGATGCTGAGCCATTACTGATGGGAGATTCCCTTGCTGAGTTTGAAAGTTTCCACAAGTCTGAAGAATTTACATTATTTTAAACTTGAGATGCTGAATAAAATAATTTCAATGCAACTTTTGTAAAATGGCTATTTTTCTACTGTGTGAACACTTGTAACATGAAACTCGTTCCTGTTTGGAAAGTTATATTGAGTGATTAAAGGTAATGTATAAATAAAACAACAGGATCAAATAAAACTGAAAGTTACTTATAAATAAAAAATCTCAATATAAGTTGTGTTGAGTTCTTGATCACCTACGTTATGACATCTCTCTCTCTCACACTTCTCTTTCGATGTTGGTATCTTCTCTACTATAACTAAGAGTAGTTGAAATTTTGATCCAATTGACCTTTGAAAGTTAATATTGAATCTGCTTTCAGAAACCTGCCAGACAGTGAATTCCAGACCATAATAACTCCCTGCCTTTTTGTTTCACCCCTCTACTAGTGTAAACATTCTCTCCTCATATCTCCAAAATGAGGGAAAGATTTTGAATGCAATTAATTTCTGCAGGATAGCCGCTGCAGAGGATCTGGAACCTCCTGAATTTGGACAAACAATGAACAAAAATCCCTCTGAATCCCCCAGGAGAACAGAGGATAGAAACAGTCAGGAAGCAAATGGAAACAAGTGACACTTTATTGCAGCAGTAAAAACTCTTTGTCAGAATGTGGAGGGCTTTATTGCTGAACTTTATATAAACTGGAGGTGAAAAGTGGAAGATCTTTCATACCATTTGTGTTAAATGGCCATTTCCCAGCTTTGTGAACCCTTGTAACATTAAACTGGTGAATGTTAAGAAGGTTTTATTGATTGATTACAGTTAATACATAAATACAGCAGCATCAAATACAGGGCAAAGAATCATTGACAAATATAACTGTAAATATGGGTAAGAATTGTTGTGTGAAATGTCACTGGTTATAAAAGTTCTCTTGGCTGCCTCATTAACCTGGCTCTAGTTTCAGTCTTTGTCACACAGTGGAAATGAAAAACCGAATAAAAACCGCATGTTTGTACTGCAGTCAAACAGGCCTCTCCAGCAATAACACTTTGTCAGAATTTCAAGGTAATTGCAATGAGTCATTTTCTGAACTTTCTGTTAACTGGAGGTGAATAGTGAAAGACATTTAATACAATGAGTGTTAAATGGTTATTATCCAAACCGGTCCCTCCAGGTTTTAAATTACAGCAGCTTTTCTGCTCTGTTAATGAGATTTTTGGGGGAGGGAGAGAGAGAGAGAGAGGCAGACAGGTTTCTATCTGGAATGGTCCATTTGGGATATGTCTGGAATATCCCTCTCTCCCCCATTCGCTGTTTACACAGAGACTCACCTTCGACTGTCCCATACCTGGAAGGGAGTGTCCAGATGGATGAAGCTGAGAGCTGGTTGGTTAAGCTGCATTTTGGGTAGACTGTCTGTTTTGAGTGACAGGTTCTGGGAAATATTAGGACAACATCAGACCACATTCTTTCCTTCCATGCAGCTGGTTTCTGAAGGTGAGTTTCTGTGACTCAATCTCTGTGCCCAGGTGAATTGGAACTGATTACAGTTTGTGTGTGTGTGTGAGAGAGTCCAGTCTGAATCCCCCACTCTCTCTGTCCCAGCCCTGATGCTTTTCTCCAAATCCCACCACAATGCCCGTCTCCAGGATCTCTTCCCCATGGATGAGCTGATGGCGGGAAGGTGTTAGAGTCCAACGATGGAAAGCAGACGGTGTGGGATGGTGAGTATCACATCTTTATTGTCTGTTTCTGCTTTTCTCCCTTCTTCTGACTCAGTCTCTTTCAATAAGTCTCTCTCACTGAATCTCTCTCTCACTCCATCTCTCTGTCATTGAATCTCTCTCTGAATCACTCTCTCACTCAATCTCTCACTCATTGAATCTCGCTCTCACTGAATCTCTTTCTCACTCAATCTCTCTCTCACTCAACCTCTCTCTCACTGAATATCTCTCCAACTGAATCTCTCTCCCACTGAATCTCTCTCACACTGAAACTCTCTCTCACTGAAACTCTCTCTCACTGAATCTCTCTTCCACTGAATCTCTCTCTCACTGAATATCTCTCCCACTCAATCACTCTCTCACTGAAACTCTCTCACTCAATCTCTCTCCCACTCAATCTCTCTCTCACTCAATCTCTCCCTCACTCAATCTCTCTCTCACTCAATCTCTCTCTCACTGAAATTCTCTCTCACTCAATCTCTCTCTCACTTAAACTCTCTCGCACTGAAACTCACTCACTGAAACTCTCTCACTCAATCTCTCACACTCAATCTCTCTCTCACTCAATCTCTCCCTCACTCAATCTCTCTCGCACTCAATCTCTCTCACACTCAATCTCCCTCTCACTCAATCTCCCTCTCACTCAATCTCGCTCTCACAGACTCTCCCTCGCACTCAATCTCCCTCGCACTCAATCTCCCTCGCACTCAATCTCTCCTCACTCAATCTCTCCTCACTCAATCTTTCCTCACTCAATCTCTCATCACTCAATCTCTCCTCACTCAATCTCTCCTCACTCAATCTCCCCTCACTCAATCTCTCCTCACTCAATCTCTCCTCACTCAATCTCTCTCTCTCTCAATCTCTCTCTCTCTCAATCTCTCTCGCACTGAATCTCTCTCTCACTCTCTCTGTTTCTGAATCTCTCCCTCACCTTGTATTTCTGTCTCTGTTTTTTACACTATCTCTCTGTTCCTCCATCTCTCTCTCTCTCTCCCTCACTTTGTGTTTCTCTCTCTCTGAGTGATTGTGCTTCTTTCTGTCTCAATGGATTTCTCTGTCCTTTCTCTCAATCTCTCTGTGATGTTCTGTCCTCTCTCTCAAAATCTCTGTGATTCTCTGTCCTCTCTCTCAATCTCTCTGTGATTCTCTGTCCTCTCTCTCAATCTCTCTGTGTTTCTCTGTCCTCTCTCTCTGTCTCACTGTGATTCTCTGTCCTCTCTCTCAATCTCTCTGTGTTTCTCTGTCCTCTCTCTCAGTCTCTCTGTGATTCTCTGTCCTCTCTCTCAATCTCTCTGTGATTCTCAGTCCTCTCTCTCAATCTCTCTGTGATTCTCTGTCCTCTCTCTCAATCTCTCTGTGTTTCTCTGTCCTCTTTCTCAGTCTCTCTGTGATTCTCTGTCCTCTCTCTCAATCTCTCTGTGTTTCTCTGTCCTCTCTCTCAGTCTCTCTGTGATTCTCTGTCCTCTCTCTCAATCTCTCTGTGATTCTCTGTCCTCTCTCTCAATCTCTCTGTGATTCTCTGTGTCTTTCTCACTGGCTTTCTGTCTGTCTCCTTGGTGCCTTCAATTTCTTTGTGTCTCTGTTATTTCCCTCCACTTTTTTCCCTTCTCTCTTTCTTTGTATCTTTCTGTCTTCTCTATTTCTCTTTCTATCATTTCTCTCTCTCTTTCCAAATCTTTCTGCCTTTTCCTGACCCTATCCACCGCCCTCAATTTATCCACCGACCTCAATTTATCCACCGCCCGCAATTTTTATCCACCATGCAAATCTTTTTCCTGCAATTCCCCCCGCCAGAAAACATCCCCCCCTTGTACAGACACCCCCGATCTAAATAATCCTCATCTGCAGATAACTGTCTGATATCCCCTGTGAAATGACCCACATCTAATCCCCTCATTATCAACAGACCCCCATCTAATTATCCCCTTCCCTCTGTTACAAGACAACCCATCAAACGACCACCCGCCCAGGACAGATTCCCATCTAAATAGACCCCGGGAACAAACACCCATTTAAATTCCCCCCCGGGAACAAACTCCCATCTAAATACACCCCCAGTAACTGACTCCCATCTGAATAACACCCCCCAGGAATAGACTCCCATCTAAATACCCCCCGGGAACAAACTCCCATCTTAATACCCCCACCCCGGAACAGTCTGCCATCTAAATACACCCCCCAGAACAAACTGCCATCTAACTACACCCCAGGAACAAACTGCCATCTAAATACCCCCCAGGAACAAACGCCCAACAGGGGCGGCACAGTGGCGCAGTGGTTAGCACTGCAGCCTCACAGCTCCAGCGACCCGGGTTCAATTCCGGGTACTGCCTGTGTGGAGTTTGCAAGTTCTCCCTGTGTCTGCGTGGGTTTCCTCCCACATGCCAAAGACTTGCAGGTTGATAGGTAAATTGGTCATTAGAAATTGCCCCTAGTATAGGTAGGTGGTAGGGAAATATATAGGGATAGGTCGGGATGTGATAGGAATATGGGATTAGTGTAGGATTAGTGTAAACGGGTGGTTGACGGTCGGCACAGACTCGGTGGGCCGAAGGGCCTGTTTCAGTGCTGTATCTCTAAAACTAAAACTACAAAAACTAAAGAATACATCCCCAGAACAATCTCCCATCTAAATACACCCCCAGGAACAAACTACCATCTAAATACCTCCCCATGAACAAACTCCCCTCTGAATAAACCCCCAGGAACAAACTCCCATCTCAATACCCTCCTGGAACAAACTCCCCTCTGAATAACCGCCCAGGAATAAACTCCCATCTAAATACCTCCCCATGAACAAACTACCATCTAAATACCCCCCCGGGAACAAACTCCCATCTGAATAACCCCCAGGAACAAACCCCCATCTAAATACCTCCCCATGAACAAACTACCATCTAAATACCCCCCCCCCCCGGGAACAAACTCCCCTCTGAATAACCCCCCAGGAACAAACTCCCCTCTGAATAACCCCCCAGGAACAGACTCCCATCTAAATACCCCCCCCACCCGCCCGGAACAAACTCCCCTCTGAATAACCCCCCCAGGAACAAACTCCCATCTAAATACCCCCCGGGAACAGACTCCCATCTCTATACCAGCCCGCAACAGACCCCCATCTAAATACCCACCGTTCTGTGAACAGACTCCCATCTAAATACCCCCCCATTAACTGAACCCAATCTAATTCTCCCCCCGCTCTCCACTGTAAACTCTCCCGGTTTCTAAATACCCTCCCTGTCCTGTAAAAGCTTCCCCTCTACTAATTCCCACCCTGTATCATCACCCCCGTGAACAGCCCCCTACCCCCCTCACTCCCCACCGTGTTATTCCCACGTCCATCACTTTCCTGGGTTTCGCTCCATCTCCCGACAATCTTTCATTCATTTTAATTCCAGACCTGGATAAGCCACTGGAATTCCAACAACTTGCTCCCAGATCCCCGGCACCTTTAACTCCTGTCCGGCCAAAATCAGGGCCGGGCATAGAGCAGGGACCTTCAGAGGCTAACTGGCATTCTGAGCCTTTAACGCACAGGACACAGCCCTCTCTGCAGTAAGGCGTTTCACCTGCTCTCCCCATCGGCTTCAGGGAATCAAACAGAGGGAGACACACACAAACACTCACACATTGATTTTGCACAGGGACGGGAAGAGGCCATTCAGCCCTTTGATCCTGTCCCACCCATGTTAGATAATGGCTGACTTGCCCCTTCCCCCATTGAACCACAAGGAAACAGGCAGAGACAGTCGGGGAGCAGATACACAGAGAGTCAAAGAAACACTGGGCTGGACTCGGACTTGGTGCCAATGGTGCAAGCCAGGGTGGAGGGGAGGAGAGTGGTTGTGAATAGGCTGTCCGTTCAGCATCTCTCCCCTGTTTTTACCTCAATGGGAGCAAAACTGGGCAGAGATGGAAAGCAGGATACCGGTTCACAATCACCCTGTACAACACCAAAGCAGCGAGTTCAAATCCACCCCCAGACAGAGGGAGAGAGAGACACAGAAAACAGATCCCAGGATTAGGACAGAACAGAGAGAGAGAGAAATAAATGGAAAGGGAGCTGGAGAATGAGATGCAGGGAGTCCAAAACCAGTGAGAGAAACTGAGAACAGAGGGTCAGAAATACCGAGAAGGGCAGAGAGAGAGAGAAATGGAGAAATACACAGAGATGTAGATATTGAGAAAGATCGCAGACAAAGAGAGAGATGCAGAGACAGAAAGGTGTGGAGGGGCAGAGATACAAAGTAAGATGCGTTTACAGAATAGAGAGGTGTGTCCTGGGATGGGGGAATGCATAGATAATCTTGCAGGAAAGGAGGAGCAGAGATGGAAAGATTCAGGGATTTGGAAGTGAGTGGGAGAAGAGAGAGAGACAGATAAAGATGCAGAGAGTTGCAGAAAGAGAATGACAATGGAAACCTGTGAGGCTCTAGACAGAGGTAGAGATAGAAAGGATGTTGAGAGATACAGAGAAAGGGATTCAAAGCTGTGAAGAAACAGAGTTCGGAACAAGGAGGAAGGTGCAGGGAACAAGTTGCAGCAAGAGATGGAGAGAGGGAAATCTATGGGATTACATTGACTGTTCTAGAGCAGCGCTTCCCAAACTATTCCCTTTGGAGCACCATCCAGCCCCCACCCTATTGGTAAAAAATCTACAGACCCCCGAAAACACAAAATCAAAATACTGAATGGATGCTGGAAATCTGAAATAAAAACCGAGCTGGAAACACTGAGCGTTTCCAGCACTTTGTTTTTCTATCAGCCCCGAAATCACACAGTCTTCTTTTCTGGATCTAGAAATTAATTTGACAATGACAAATATATTTTTATTATTACTTTCCCTCTCCGGTTAAAGCTCTTGTCTGTGAATTCCACGTGGACAAAATATTCTCCCTCTGCATCATCACAGCTGCAGCTTCCGAAAAGATTCTCCTTGGGAATAAGAAATAAAATTGATTTAAAACAAAGCAAAGCATTTTTGAACAGAAATAAAACACAGCGAGAGCCCAGAGCTCTTTCTCTCACTCACTGACATAAAACAATCTCTCAGTGACTCCCTGTCGAAACAAACACATCCCCGGCACAGAGCCAGAGACTGGGAAGTGTGGATGTGTTTACCCTGTCATTTCCTGCTCTCTCTCTCTATTTCTCTGTGTGTCTCTCTGCATCTGTTTCTGCCTCATTGTAAAAGCACACAAACACTGGTGACCCCCATCCACTCTTCCATAGAAGGATAGAGAGAGAAATCCACATTCCCATCCCTGAAAATGTGATTTCAAATGGTCCCCAGGTGTTTCATTTCACTGTCAAATTCAGCCCACAGCCTAAAACACCAGCAATATTCGGGAATGAGAACAAGCCTTTACAAGCCTTCACATTTCACCCATTTCATTGCTGATTCACAGAAGTATTTGACACTCAATGAATTAATTTTTAAAGTGCTCGTCACTGTTGCAAAGTTGGAAATGCTGCTGGCCATTGGTACACAGCAAGATCCCACAAGCAGCAGTGTGATAACAGCCGGCAAGCTGTGTACAGCAAGATCCCAGCAATGGTGACACAAGGTTTTGAGTGTGTATTTCTCTCTCTCTCTGTCTTTCTCCATCTTTCTCTGCCTTCCCTCCCTCACCCACACTCCGCATCATTCTCTCTCTCTGTTTCAACTGCCAGCTCCAGCTGTTTCTCACTCTCCCTCTTTTTCTCTCCATCTGTGTCTGCCTCGGTGCTGCAATGCAGGAATTGATGAAGGGAATGTATGCACAGCAGGATCCCTCAATGCGATCGGAGCCAGATATCCCAATACAGTCCTCAGAAAATGCTAAACTCCATCTTTAAACATATTACAAACCTGTATACAGCTTCATGTTCCCTTCAGGAGCTGTTGACACTCAATGAATTAAATTTTAAAGTGGGCCTCAATGTTTCAATGCAGGAAACCTGCAGGCAATCTGTGCACAGCAAGATCCCAGAGGCAGCAATATGACAATATGCAGGTAATCTGCCTTTAGTGATGCAAGTTTAGAGATCCCAGAGGGAGGAACATTCCTGCTGTTTGAAAACTCAAAGACCCCTCTCCCTGTCTTTCTCCTGCTCCCGCCCCACACCCCATCCACATCTGTTTCTTTTTCTCTTGATCTGGGATTTAATCTGGATTTAAACGCCCTCTGAAGTGTTTCTGTCACCGTTTAAAATAACCACACGTCACATTGTGGCTCCTATTGATTAATGGTTAAAATAGGGAAAGTGCAGGGGAGAGAAAAGCAGAGGAAGATGGAGAGAAAACACAGAGAAATCCACACTTATACCCTCAGGAAGCTGAATTTTAAAGTGTCCTCATTGTTTGAATGTAGGAAATGCGGCAGGGCACTAGATGCACAGCAAGATCCCACAAGCAACAATCTACGGGTGGAGCCAGAGGAAATGGGCGAGGTGCGAAATGAGGACTTTGCATCAGTATTCACCAAGGAGAAGGACTTGGTGGATGATGAGCACCAGGGAAGGGAGTGCAGATAGTCTCAGTCATCTCATTATCAAAAAGGAGGTGGTGTTGGGTGTCTTGCAAAGCATGAAGGTAGATAAGTCCCCAGGGCCTGATGGGATCTACCCTAGAATACTGAGGGAGGCAAGGGAAGAAATTGCTGGGGCCTTGACAGAAATCTTTGCACCCTCATTGGCTACAGGTGAGGTCCCAGAGGACTGGAGAATAGCCAATGTTGTGCCTTTGTTTAAGAGGGGTAGCAAGGATAATCCAGGAAATTATAGGCCGGTCAGCCTTATGTCAGTGGTAGGGAAACTATTAGAGAGGATTCTTCAGGACAGGATTTACTCCCATTTCGAAACAAACGAACTTATTAGCGAGAGGCAGCATGGTTTTGTGAAGGGGAAGTCGTGTCGAGCAAATTTGATTGAGTTTTTTGAGGAAGTGACGAACATGATTGATGAAGGAAGGGCCCTGGATGTTGTTTATATAGACTTTAGTAAAGCCTTTGACAAGGTCCCGCATGGCAGACTGGTGCAAAAGGTGAATTCACATGGGATCAGAGGTGAGCTGGCAAGATGGATACAGAACTGGCTCGGTCATAGAAGACAGAGGGTATCAGTGGATGGGTGTTTTTTCTGAATGGAGGGATGTGACTAGTGGTGTTCTGCAGGGATCAGTGCTGGGACCTTTGCTGTTTGTAGTATAGATAAATGATTTGGAGGAAAATGTAGCTGGTCTGATTAGTAAGTTTGCGGACGACACAAAGGTTGGTGGAGTTGCGGATCGTGATGAGGATTGTCAGAGGATACAGCAGGATATAGATCGGTTGGAGACTTGGGCAGAGAAATGGCAGATGGAGTTTAATCCGGACAAATGTGAGGTAATACAATTTGGAAGGTCTCATGCAGGTGGGAGGTATACAGTAAATGGCAGAACCCTTAGGGGTATTGACAGGCAGAGAGATCTGAGCTTCCAGGTCCACAGGTCACTGAAAGTGGTAACGCAGGTGGATAAGGTAGTCAAGAAAGCATTCGGCATGCTTGCCTTCATCGGTCGGGGCATAGAGTATAAAAGTGACAAGTCATGTTGCAGCTGTACAGAACCTGAGTGAGGCCACACTTAGAATATTGCGTGCAATTCTGGTCGCCACACTACCAGAAAGACGTGGAGGCTTTGGAGAGGGTACAGAGGCGGTTTACCAGGATGTTGCCTGGTCTGGAGGTCATTAGCTATGAGGAGAGGTTGGAAAAACTCGGATTGCTTTCACTGGAACGACGGAGGTGGAGGGGCGACATGATAGAGGTTTACAAAGTTATGAGCGGCATGGACAGAGTGGATAGTCAGAAGCTATTTCCCAGGGTGGAAGAGTCAGTTCCTGGGGACATAGTTTTAAGGTGCGAGGGGCAAAGTTTAGAGGGGATCTGCGAGGCAAGCTTTTTACACAGATCGTGGTGAGTGCCTGGAACTTGCTGCCAGGGGAGGTGGTGGAAGCACATACGATAGCGACCTTTAAGAGACATCTTGACAAATATATGAATAGGAAGTGAATAGAGGGATATGGGCCACGGAAGTGCAGAAGGTGTTAGTTTCGGCAGGCATCAAGATCGGCGCAGGCTTGGAGGGCCGACTGGCCTGTTCCTATGCTGTACTGTTCTTTGTTCTTTGAAGAATGTGGGGGCATTAGAGAGGGTGCAGAACAGATACATGAGCAAGTTTCCAGGGATGAGGGACTTCAGTTACTTGGATAGATTGGAGAAGCTGGGGTTGTTCTCCAGAGAGAAGAGAAACTTGTGATTAGATTTGATTGCGGTATTCCAAATCATGAGGGGTCCGGACAGAACAGATGTAGGAGTAGGAATGCAGCACATAGGACATTCCAGACCCATTTCTGTTGAGTGTTTACTTAAACAAGTGAATTGAACAGTTAATATTTTTATATTACTTAACCCTTGTGTTCCCACAAAGATCAAGCTAGCAAATTCAACAGAGGCCACTTTGACTTCATCCCATCGTGTCTGATGTACATTCTCTCAGGATAGCAGGTATAACTGTAGTCATTGTATTCAGCTGACAATTGATCAGTTACATTGTTAATTCAGTATATATTTTCATTACACACGGTACCTTATTGTTGGAATAAAGTCACATAGTATCTATTCAACTCACTGGGGCAAAATTTCACTGGCTCAACATTCTCACCAAATACTAAAACATTCCACAATGCAAGACTCTCAAATTCAACACAAGTTTACTTTTCTGAGTCTCGCTGGTCTGTTCTGATTCTCTGAGGTATGACTGATGCTTATCCTTCACATGAGCAGTCGTCCTAATCCCGTGTGCCTGTCCTGCTCCCAAACCCGGCATCCGCTTACATTAAGGCAAGTGATACAGGAGCGTCTCAGTGACTGAGGCAGGTGAGTCTTGAGCCGGAGCCGGGGACAGTGAGTGTCCCGGAATCATCCGACACTCCAGGCAAAAGGTGGTAGTACTTTGGAACGGGTCTTCTGCACACGCAAATTGATGCAATATCAATTGTCATTTTTAAATCGAAGGTTGATCTCATCAAATGCCTTTTAAAAATTGAAATATTCTTCTTTCGCGCTCTGTCCCTGAGTCACTCTGTTTCTGTGTGTTTCTGTGTGTGTGTGTGTGTGTGTCTCTACCTGTTTCTCTCCTCACTCAGACATTTTTGAAAACTCCACATATATCAGTTTACCATTTGAAGTCAGCTGCATTTGGTTTCACCACACCTGCAGAGGTTGCACTGCCTTATGCAGGCTGGTAAGAAACCTATATTCCGCAGTTGGGTCCAATGTTCCCGTGAAAATTTAGATGTTGTGCGTGTCCAGTTTTTTTTTTTCCGTGAGCTGTCCCTTGAAATTTTTGAAGAATCTTTGAAGACGTGTGCTATTTATTGTGGAACAGGATCTGCGTGGGACCTCTGAGGCTGCAGCACGCAGATTTGCAGGAACATTGACCAACACTCTCCATCCCACTCTCTTCCTCTTTCTCTCTGGTGCTCACTCCCCATTGCTATCCTTCCCTCTCTCTGTTATTCTCCATATTTATCTCTGTCTTTCTCACTGCTACTCTCTCCATCTGGATGGAGGAGGAGAAAGAGAGGCATGTATAGAGGCAGATTTACTCTGTATCTAATCCCACACTGTACCTGCCCACTAGTTCTAGACTCCCCCACAAGGGGAGCATCCTCCCAGCATCTGCCCTGTAAAGTCCCCTCAGAATCTTGTATGTTTCAATAAGATCACCTCTCATTCTTCTAAACTACAATGTGTATTAGCTGCTTGCCCTGCTCAGTATATCCAGCATTTTCTGCTGGGATCTTAGCTGAAGATGGTTGGGCTGAGGACACTACCCTGATAAGCTCCTGCAGTGAAGGACTGGGACTGTGATGATTGACTCCCAACAACCACAACCATCTTCCTTTGTGCTCGGTTTGATTCCAACCAGTGGAGTGCTTTCCCCCTGATTACCACGGACTTCAGTTTTACTCGGGCTCCTCGATGTCACACTCGTCAAACGCTGCCTTGATATTTAGGTCAGTCTCTGTTCTCAGTAGCAGACAGGAGTGATTCATTCCCATGGACCCGTTGTGCACTGAACATGTTCTGCTTCTGCACAGCCTGATACAGGTCTGTACACGGCTGATTAATGTAGCCCATCAAACACTCCCAGAGCAGGTTCAGCACAGCTGACGAACAGAGCACAGTTCCTTTAACATTCTCTCTGTCTCTCCCACCTACTATCACTGACAATTGGAGAGAGACAGAGGGAGAGAGGGTCAGATATGAAGGCAGAGAGAGGGCTGTAGAGAGGGACAAAGTTGCAGAGAGAGAGATTGTTGAGGTGGATGAAAAGAATAATGTACGATATATTAATTTGATGTAATCCTGCACTGCTGTGTGCACAAATATATAAGAGATAGGTATGGAGAGAAAAAACATAGGGAGAGGGAGAAATGTAGATGAAGTTGGGGCCCAGGTGGACACTTTTGATGATCCAGAAGGAATAGCCTCCATTTCAAACATCCAGCAAGCTATTCCAATGTGGGAGCCATCACACACTCATGATATGTTGTTGTGGAAGTTTCATGCTGGTTTATTGGTTAATTTTTAAACCTGGGATTGATAGATTCTTGTTAACCAAAGGTATTAAGTGATAAGGGGCAAAGGCAGGATCTATGGTGTAAGTTAGATCACAGATCAGCCATGATCTCATTGAATGCCAGAACAGAGTTGTGGGGTTAAATTGCATCCTCCTCTTCCAGTATCCCCTGTTAAATATCCGTCTTTCTCTGCCAGTCACCCTGTCAGTCTATGTCTCTCAGTTTCTCTCTTTCTATCTCTCTCTCTCTGTCTGTGCAGAGTGCGATTCACTCTGTATCCACCCCATGATGTTCCTGCCCTCGGAGTGTGTGATGGGACAGCATAGAGGGAAATTTACTCTGCGTCAAACCCAACATTGTGCTTGGCTTGGGAATATTTAATGGGACAGTGTAGCTGGAGCTTTACTGCGTATCCCTGGAATTTAGAAGGTTATGGGATGATTTGATGAATGTTTTCAAGACAATAAGGGAAACTGAACAGGTGGACAGAGAGTAAATATTCCAACTGGCTGCGGAGTCAAGAACTTGGGGGCATAGTCTAAAACTCTAAACGCAGTCTAAAAACCTTTCAGGAGTAAAATGAAGAAATACTTCAACACACCAGGTGTGGTATCAGTTTGGAACTCTCTTCCACAAACGGCAATTGATGCTGAGACACTTGTTAATTTTGAATTCTGTGTTTGATAGATTTTTGTTAACCAATGGTATTAAGGGGCAAAGATAGGTGCATAGAGTTAGATCACACATCAGCCATGAGCTCATTGAATGACGGCGGAGGGTTGAGGGGCCAAATGGCCTTCTCCTCTTCCTCTTCCCTACGACAAATACCCTGCCATCACTCTCTTTGTCTCGGTCTGTGTCTCTCTCTTTGTCTCTCTTTCTGTCTGTTTGCCTTTCTCTCTCTCCTCTCTCAAACATCTGTGGAAATCCAGAAACATTAGTCAGCCATTTTAGGCTGGTTGTCGGTGGCCATTTTATGTTGCCACAACACTGGGACATTTATTTCAGAGACGGACTCCTCACCAATGTAAGGGTAGTGCTTAAAATGTGACAGAGACACAGACATGGAGACATTGAGACACACAGTACTAGAAAGGAATTAATCATTCCCTTGTGCCCAATTATTTTCCCTCCACTATGATTAGGCTGGGTGGCCTGTAATTACTCAGTCTATTACTTTATCCCTTGTTAATCAACAGTGCAACATATGCAGTCCTCCAGTACTCTGGCAGCAAGACTATAACCAGAGTGGATTGGAAAATGATGGTCAGAGCCTCTGCTATTTCCTCCCTTGCACCTCTTGGCAGTCTGAGCCTGGTGAATTATCAGCTATCAAAGATGCTAAACCCCTTAATATTTCCTCTCTCACTGTTTATCCCATTCAATATTTCAAGCCCCTCCTCATTGACTACAATGTTTGTGTCGTCCCCTCTTTCCTGACGAAAGTCGCAATATATTCATTAAAAACCTCCCACAGCCAAAGACTAGCAGGTGATAGGTAAATTGGCCATTGTAAATTGTCCCTAGTGTAGGTAGGTGGTAGGGAATATGGGATTACTGCAGGGTTACGATAAATGGGTGGTTGCCGGTCGGCACCGACTCGGTGGGCCTAAGGGCCCGTTTCAGTGCTGTATCTCTAAATAAAAATAAATAAATAAACCATGCCCGCATCGTCCGCCTCCACGTGTCGGAAAAAGGAGGGGAGACGATATAAAGAAAAGGATAGAATTCTCAAGGAGGTGCAGGAACAGACTGATCTGGGGGGTATTTGTACACACATCACTGAAGGTGGCAGGGCAGGTTGAGAATGTGGTGAAAACGCATAAAGTGTCCTGGGTTTTATAAATAGAGACATAGAGTACAAAAACAAGGGGGCTATGTTACACCTGTGTAAAACACTGGTTTGGCCTCACTTGAGGAAGGATGTGGAGGCATTAGAGAGGGTGCAGAAAAGATTCACAAGCCTGGTTCCAGAGATGAGGGACTTCAGTTAAGTGGATAGATTGGAGAAGCTGGGGTTGTTCTCTGTGTCTTTCTCTGTCTTCCCCTCTCTCTGTCTCTCCCTCCTGCTATCTCTGACACGAAGAGGGTGTCAGAGGGAGAGAGGGTTAGATATGCAGGCAAAGAGAGGGCTGTCGAGATGGACAAGGTTGGAGGGAGAGCGAATGTTGGGGTGGACTGAAAGGGAGAATGTAAGACATATTAATTTGATTTATTCCTTTACTGCTGTGTGCACAAACATATTCGAGAAGGGTCTGGATAGAGGGAGAAATGGAGATGAATTTGGGCCCAGGTGGCCCCTCTCCCCCTCTCTCTCTCTCCCTCTGAACCTATCCCGCTCGCACCCTCTCTTTAATTCTCTCTCTCCTTCTCTCTCTCCCACTCCCCCACTCTTTCCCTCCCACTCTCTCTTCCTGTCTCTCCCTCCCTACCCCCCTCACTCACCCTCCCTCTCTCCCTCCCGCTCTCTCTCTCCCCTCCCGCTCTCTAACTCTCTCTCGCCCTGTCTCTCTGTGGTTGAATCTCTGTCTCTGTCTCCCACCCCCTCTATCTCTCTCTGTCTCTCACTCTGTCCCTCTATCTCTCTCTCTCTCTTTCTTTTTTTCAGTTCCTTCAGATATATGGATTTATTGGAGAGCATGGGTTGTTCTCATGGTCCTTCCTATCCACTCTATCTGGGCCCATCATCATTTTCCACACCACGATTAAATCTCCCCTCAGCCTCCTCTGTTCCAAAGAAAACAACTCCAGCCTGTCCAAACTTTCATCATAACTAAAATCTCCATTCCTGAAAACATCCTCTGTATCCTCTCTCCTGCAATTACATCCTTCCTGCAATGTGCAAACAGGAATTCATGCTGGCTTAATTGTTAATTTTTATATCTGGGATTGATAGATTCTTGTCAACCAAATGTATTAAGAGATAAGGGGCAAAGGTGGGATATATGGTGTCAGCTAGATCACAGATCAGCCCTGATATCACTGAATGCTGGAACAGGGTGGAGGGGTTAAATTGCCTCCTCCTCTTCCTATGTCCGATGTTAAATATCCTTCTTTCACTCTCAGTCACCCTGTCTGTCTGTGTCTCTCTATTTCTCTCTTTCTGTCTCTCTCTCTGTTTCGGATAGAGTAGAGTGAGATTCACTCTGTATCCTCCCCATGATGTTCCTGTCCTGGGAGTGCTGGATGGGACAGTGTAGAAGGAGCATTACTCTGTATCTAATCCATGCTGTACCTGTCCAGGAAACTTTGATGGGAGAGTGCAAACAGAGAGGTCTGGGACCAGTGTCCTCATGGGGAGGACTTAATGGTGCCTCCTAATTGACTAGTTAGCAATATTGGTGCTCCATGGATGAAAGGGACTGTGGCTGAGTGGATACGACATTGGCTGAGTGGATATGACATTGGCTGAGAGAGTGGACAATGGTTGTTTCAGACTGGAGGGAGGTATACAGTGGAGGATCATATTGGGACCACTGATCTTTTCAATATATAGTAATGACTTGGACTTGTGTTTACAGGGCATAACTTCAAAGTTTGCCAATGTTTGTGGCATCTGCAATGTAATAAACATGGAAGGGACTGGGAGCAAACTTCAGGAGGATAGAGGCAGTCTGGTGAAATGGAACACACAAGAACACAAAACGCCCAACATAGGATTGGACAGAACATGGGGATATTTTATGAAGGTTCTGTTGGGTGATGTTTACTAAAGTGCAGATTGTACAGTCTCTGTGTGTCGGTTTGTGTGAGTATCAGTGTCTGTATCTGTGTGTGTGTCTCTGCATATGCTGTGTTTCACCCGATCTCAGTTTTTTACTGCACAAGACCATTTCTCTCTTTATAATCCAATAGGCCCTGTCTTTATTCTGTATCTTACCCCATGCTGCCCGTGTGCTGGGAGTTTGTGATGGGACAGTGCAGAGGGAAATTTACTCTGTATCTAACCCAACACTGTGCTATTCTTGGGAGTGTTTAATGGGACAGTGTAAATGGAGCTTTACTCTTAACCCCTGAAATTTAGAAGATTAAGGGTGATTTGATGTAAGTTTTAAGAACATTAAGGGAAACTGATAGGGTAGACAGAGAGAAACTATTCCCACTGGCTGCAGAGTCCAGAACTTGGGGACATAGTCTAATAATCTAAACATAGTCTAAAAACCTTTCAGGACTAAAATGGATAAACAATTCAAGACACCAGGGGTGGTTTCACTCTGGAACTCTCTTCAACAAACAACAATTGATCCTGAGACATTTGTTAATTTTTAAATCTGAGTTTGATAGATTTTTGCGAACAAAAGATATTGTGATATGGGGCAAAGACGAGTACATGGAGTTAGATCACAGATCAGCCATGATCACTTTGAATGACAGAACAGGGTTGAGGGGCCAAATGGCCTCCTCCTCTTCCTCTGTCCTCTGACAAATATCCTGCTATCACTCTCTGTGTCTGAGACACCCTCACGGTCTGTGTCTCCCTCTTTGTATTTCTGTCTGTCTCTCTTTCCCTCCTCCCTCAGAACATCAGTCAGCTATTTCCAGTTTGTTTTCAGTGGCCATTTTATGTTACCACAGCACTGGGACATTTATTTCAGAGACTGACTCCTCACTGATGTAAGGTTAGTGCTTTAAACTTGACAGAGAAACTGATCCTGGGATTCAGCTGAATGCAGCTTCTCATCCTGAAAAGTGTTAGCAAACGTGTTGGGGAATGTATCGAAAGCTGTTTCCATTCAGACATTCCTGCATTGTGGAAGTGTGAGCTATCTTTGCAGAGACAGGAAATAGGGGTGTTTGAATGGACCTGCAGGTTTTGGTTGATGTAGTAAGGTAAGAATTTGAATTGTGTCCCTTGCACATACACAGAATTGAAGGTATTTACAGAACACCACATGAAGTAGTTTACCAATGTCTGACAAACTTCAAAGACTTCAGACACATGGAAGAAGAGGAGAAGGGAACAATATCCAAAACCTGAGACAGTCAGACAACAGCAGTAGGAACATGAATCTCTTTATGGGTTTTAATCTGAAGGCCTGAGCTGATGATTGAAACAGCAGGAATTCAAATCCCACACTGGGCGGTTGTGAATTTGAACTGTTTTTTTCTTAAGAAAAACTTAAATCTGGAATTAAAAAACCTCTAGGATGGAATGATTCACTCCTGTCTACTAGTGCAAAGTCCGTGTGTGTCTCAGTTTTGCTGTATTTATTAACGATTTAAGATGATGGGGTAGAATGCCACATACCCAAGTTTTCCAATGACACAAAAATAGGCAGCATTGTAAGCAGTGTAGCTGGAAGCATCAAATTACAAAGAGATATTAATATCTTAAACAAATGGGCAAAACTGTGGTCGATAGATTTCAATGTCAGTAAAAAAAGACGAGAACAGAGTACTTTATAAATAGTAAAAAACTAGAAACACTGGAGGTCCAAAGAGACTTGGGGGGTCCTTGTCCATTTGAGTGCAGTGTAGATTTACCAGAATGATAACTGGACTCCAAGGGTTAAATTACGAGGTGATATTACACAAACTAGGGATTTATTCCCTGGAATTTAGGAGGATCAAGGTGATTTGATCAAATTGTTGAGATTTTAAGGGGAACCATGCCCACATCTCCCACCTCCATACACACATTCTCTTTTTAGAACATAGAACATAGAACAGTACAGCACAGTGCAGGCCGTTCGGCCCACGATGCTGTGCCGAACCTTTAGCCGACTCTAGGATCAAACTAACTACAAACCCTTCATTCTACTATCATCCATGTACCTATCCAAGAGTCGCTTAAATGTCCCTAATGTATCTGCTTCTACTACCACCGCTGGCAGCGCATTCCACGCACCCACCACTCTCTGTGTAAAGAACCTACCTCTGACATCTCCCCGAAACCTTCCTCCAATCACCTTAAAATGATGCCCCCTGGTGATAGCCCTTTCCGCCCTGGGAAAAAGTCTCTGGCTATCCACTCTATCTATGCCTCTTATCATCTTGTACCCCTCTATCAAGTTACCTCTCATCCTTCTTCGCTCCAATGAGAAAAGCCCTAGCTCCCTCAACCCTTCTTCGTAAGACATGCCCTCCAGTCCAGGCAGCATCCTGGTAAATCTTCTCTGCACCCTCTCTAAAGCTTCCACATCCTTCCGATAATGAGGCGACCAGAACTGAACACAATATTCCAAGTGTGGTCCAACCAGGGCTTTATAGAGCTGCAGCATAACCTCGCGGCTCTTAAACTCAATCCCCCATTAATGAAAGCCAACACACCATTCGCCTTCTTAACAACCCTATCAACTTGGGTGGCAACTTTGAGTGATCTGTGGACACTGACCCCAAGATCCCTCTGTTCCTCCACACTTCCACAATGCAGGAATGTCTGAATGGAAACAGCTTTTGACACATTTCCCAACACGTTTGCGAACACTTTTCAGGATGGGAAGCTGCATTCAGCTGAATCCCAGGATCAGCTTCTCTGTCAAGTTTAAAGCACTAACCTTACATCAGTGAGGAGTCAGTCTCTGAAATAAATGTCCCAGAACACAACGGACCAAAGGGAACGATTTACTCCTGTCTGCTACTGGGAAGAGAGACTGACCTTAACATCAAGGCAGCGTTTGACTGAGTGTGCCATCAAGGAGCCCGAGTAAAACTGAAGTCAGTAGGAATCAGCTGGTTGGAGTCACACCGAGCACAAAGGAAGATGGTTGTGGTTGTTGGAGGTCAATCATCTCAGTCTCAGGACATCACTGCAGGCTGACTTAATTGTTAATTTTTAAATCTGGGATTGATAAGATTCTTCTTAACCAAAGGTATTGAGAGATAAGGGACAAAGGTGGGGTAAATGGTGTTAGTTAGATCACAGATCTGCCCTGATCTCACTGAATGCTGAAAGAGTGTTGAGGGGTTAAATTGCCCTCCCCGCTTCCTATGTCCGATGTTAAATATCCTTCTTTCACTCTCAGTCACCCTGTCTTTGCATGTCTCTCTATTTCTCTCTTTCCATCTCTCTCTCTCTGTCTTTGTCGGAGAGCGTAGAGCGAGATTCACTCTGTATCCACACCATGATGTTCCTGCCCTGGGAGTCGTCTCTGCTTATGCTGCGTTTCACCCGGTCTCAGTTTGTACTGCACAAGACCATTTCTCTGTTTATAATACAATAGGCCCCGTCTTTACTCTGTATCTCACCCCATGCTGCCCCTGCCCTGGAAGTGTGTGATGGGACAGTTCAGAGGGAAATTTACTGTGTATCCCTGGAATTTAGAAGGTTAAGGGGTGATTTGAACCCCTGTCCCCAGGCCATCAGGTTGGGCCTCTGGATTACGTGACCAGCGATATTATCACTACCCAACCGCCTCCCAAATGGATGCCTACACTGTCTGTCCCGTAATATCACTCACAGTAGTTTCTGGGCTGTAACCCTAAACATGGCCCCGAATCAGAGACTCAAAGTTCACATTTTAACTGGGAAAAGGCAGGAACAGAGTGAAGCGGGATTGCTTTTGTCCCTGGATTCAGTGTCCACTGCAGACAGATCAGTTACATTTACAATAGAAATGCCAGGAGTGAACAAGGTCAATGCAATAATATGGAAAATGTAAACGACGCCTCTCAGAATTGCCATCCGTCCAGTATGAGTACAGATTTCAGGTTTATTCCCGAGAGAGGTCCTACTCAGAAAATGTCATTGATCTTGAAATTATTGTGTTTCATCCACCACATTATTTACATCAAAGTCAAAACTGCTGATATAATGTGTTTGTTCTGTTGAGTGTCACGAATAGCAATGATCAGGGGTATAACCGTGTCAGTGGAGACTTATCCCCTATAGTGGGCATGATCAAAAAGATTGCAGGTGATACAAAAAAATGGCCGTGTTGTTGAGAGAGAGCAGAATAGCTGTGGACTGCAGGAAGATGTTAATGGACTAGTCAGGTGGGCAGACAAGTGGCAAATGTTATTCAACGCAGAGAACTGTGAGGTGATGAATTTGGGGAGGTCGAGCTAGGCAAAGGAATGCACAATTAATGGGAGAATCCTTCCAGGTGTAGAAGAAGAGTGGGACCTTGGAGTGAATGTTCACAGATCCATGAAGATAGCAGGACAGGTCGCTAAGAGAATTCAGAAGACATAGGGAATACGTTTCCCTTATTAGCCGAGGTGTAGAATAGGAGAGAGGTTATGCTCTAACTATATAAGTCGTTGGTTGGGCTGAACCGTGAGTACTTTGTGCAGTTCCGGTTACCACATTACAGAAAGGATTTAATTGCACTAGCGAGGGTACAGAGCACATTTACGAGGATGTTGCCAGGTCTGGAAAATAATTTTGCTGTGAGGAAATATTGGATAGGCTGGGGCTGTTGTGCTTGGAACAGAGAAGTCTCAGGTGAGGTTAGATTGAAATGTCGTAAGTTTTGAGGGGCCCGGATAGAGTGTACGTGATGGGCCTATTTACCTTCGCAGAGAGGTCAGTGACAAGGGGGCATCGATCTAAAGTGAAACAAAAACAGGAAATTCAGGAAATACTCAGCAGGTCTGGCAGCATCTGTGGAGAGAGAAGCAGAGTTAACTTTGCATGACGGTGACCCCGCATCAGAACCTTCATCACTGACCTGAAACATCAGACAGGGAAGGTTGTTGGGGTGGAGGAGGTTACAGAGATCGGGAGGGTTGTAGGGCTGAGGACGTTAGAGCGTTAGGGAAGGTTGTCGGGCCTGCAGGAGGTGACAGAGATAGGGAGGGTTGTCTTGGCGGAGGAGGCTACAGAGATCGAGAGGGTTGTCTTGGTGGAGAAGGTTTCAGAGATAGGGAGGTTTGTAGGGGCTGGAGGACGTTGAAGAGATAGGGAAGGCTGTAGGGGCTGGAGGAGGTTAGAGATTCGGAGGGTTGTAGCTGGTGGAGGAGTTTACAGAGATATTGAGGGTTGTAGAGGCTGGAGGAGGTTGCAGACATGGCGGGGCGGGTGGTGTTCTAGGGGCTGCAGGGAATTAGAGAGATAGGGATCGATTTAGGTGCTGGAAGTATTGACAGTTATACGGAGGACTGTTGGGCCTGGAGGAGGTTACTGAGATAGGGAGGGTTGTACGGGCTGGAGGAGGTTAAAGAGATAGGGAGGGTTGTCGGGGCTGGAGGAGGTTACAGAGATAGGGAGGGTTGTAGGGGCTGGAGGAGGTTACACATATAGGGAGGGTTGTAGGGACTGGAGGAGGTTACAGAGATAGGGAGGTTTGTAGGGGCTGGAGGAGTTTACAGAGATAGGGAGGGTTGTAGGGGCTGGAGGAGGTTACAGAGATAGGGAGGGTTGTAGGGACTGGAGGCGGTTACAGAGATAGGGAGGGTTGTAAGAGCTGGAGGAGGTTACCGAGATAGGGAGGGTTGTAAGGGCTGGAGGAGGTTCCAGAGATAGGGAGGATTGTACGGGCTGGAGGAGGTTACAGCGATAGGGAGGATTGTACGGGCTGGAGGAGGTTACTGAGATAGGGAGGGTTGTACGGACTGGAGGTGGTTACATAGATAGGGAGTGTTGTAGGGGCTGGAGGAGGTTACACATATAGGGAGGGTTGTAGGGGCTGGAGTAGGTGACAGAGATAGGGAGGGTTGGACGGTCAGGAGGAGGTTACAGAGATAGGGAGGGCTGTAGGGGCTGGAGGAGGTTTCACATATAGGGAGGGTTGTAGGGACTGGAGGAGGTTACAGAGATAGGGAGGGTTGTAGGGGCTGGAGGAGGTTACAGAGATAGGGAGGGTTGTACGGGCTGGAGGAGGTTACAGAGATAGGGAGGGTTGTAGGGACTGGAGGAGGTTACAGAGATAGGGAGGGTTGTAGGAGCTGAGGAAGGAATATCGATAGGGAGGGTTGTAGGGGCTGGAGGTGGTTACCGAGATAGGGAGGTTTGTAAGGGCTGGAGGAGGTTACAGAGATAGGGAGGATTGTACGGGCTGGAGGAGGTTGCTGAGATAGGGAGGGTTGTACGGGCTGGAGGAGGTTACAGAGATAGGGAGGGTTGTCGGGGCTGGAGGAGGTTACATATATAGGGAGGGTTGTAGGGGCTGGAGTAGGTGACAGAGATAGGGAGCTTGGACGGTCAGGAGGAGGTTAGAGAGATAGGGAGGGCTGTAGGGGCTGGAGGAGGTTACACATATAGGGAGGGTTGTTGGGGCTGGAGGAGGTGACAGAGATAGGGTGTGTTGGACGGTCAGGAGGAGGTCACACAGATAGGGTGTGTTGTGGGCGCTGGGGGAGTTTACAGAGATAGGGAGCTTGGAGGGGCTGCAGGATGTTAGAGAGATCGGGAGGGTTGGATGTGCTGGAGGGGAGTACAGTGATAGGGAGAGTTATAGGCACTGGAGGTAGTGACAGATTTAGGGAAGCTTCTAGGGGATGGAGGACGTAACAGAGACAGGGGCAGTTGTTGGGTTGGAGGAGGTTCCAGAGATATTGAGTGTTGTAGGGCTGGTGGAGTTTGGAGAGATAGGAAGGGATGTGGAGGCTGGAGGATTTGGCAGAGTTAGGGTGGGTTGTAGCTCTGGACGAGGTTACAAAGATAGGGTTGGTTTTAGAGGTTGGAGGAGGTTGCATTTGTAGGGAGGATTGTAGGGGCTGGAGGAGTTGGCAGAGTTAGGGAGGGTTGTAGCTCTGGAGGAGGTTACAGCGATAGGGAGCGTTGTCGGCGCTTGAATAGGTGCCAGAGATAGGGAGAGTGGGAGGGGCTGGAGGAGGTTACGATGATAGGGAGGATTGTAGGAGGCTGCACAGATCGTGAGGGCTGTAGGGACGAGAGGAGATTACAAAGATAGGGAGGGTTGGAGGGGCTGGAGGGGGTTAGGGAGATAGGGAGGATTGTAGGAGGCTGCACAGACCGGAATGGCTGTTGGGGCTAAAGGAGATTACAGAGCTAGGGAATGTTGTCAGGGCTTGAGGAAATGACAGAGACAGGGATTCTTCGAGGGGATGGAAGACATAACAGAGTTAGGTAGTGTTGTAGGGGCTGAGTAGGTTACAGAGATCGGCAGGGTTATCAGGTTTGCAGTCGGTGACAGAGATCGGGAGAGTTGTAAGGGCTGGAGGAGGTTACACAGATAAGCGGGAGGGGTGTTGTGCACACTGGTGGAGGTCACAGAGATAGCGAGGGTTGTGGGGACTGAAGGATGTGACAAGATAGGGGTAGTTGTGGGGAATGAAGGACATGGCAGAGATGGGGAGGTTCTTGCAGTCTGGAGGAGGTTACAGAGATAGGGAGAATTGAAGTGCTGAGGTGGTAACAGAGCTAGGAGGGTTTTAGGAGCTGGAGGAGACCACAGTAATAGGGATTGTTCTGCGGCTGAGGTGTTAACAGAGATTGGGAGGGCTGTAGAGGATGGAGGCGGTTACAGAAATAGGGAGGGTTTTAGGGGCTGGAGGAAGTTACCAGGGTTGGGAGGATTGTGTGGGCTGGAGCAGGTTACAGAGAAAGTAAGGGTTGTAGGGGCTGGCGGAGTTGACAGAGATGGGGAGTTTGGGTGCTCACTGGACACAGGTGTGGAACTGGAGTATTGGAGAACAGCTGGCATTGTACCTCTGTTTAAAAAGGGAGCGAAGGATAGACCGATTAATTACAGGCCAGTCTGTATAACCTCAGTAGTGGGCAAATAATTGGAATATTTTCTGAGAGACAGGATAAACTGCCACTTAGAAAGGCATAGCTTAATCACGGATAGTCAGCATTGATTCATTAAGGGAAGATCTTGTTGGACCAAACTGATTGAATTTTTTGAAAAAATAACAAGAAAGATAGATGAGGGTAGTGCAGTTGATGTGGTCTACAAGAATTTTAGCAAGGCTTTTGTTAAGGTCCCACAGGACAGACTGGTTAAAAAATTAAAATCCGATGGGATCGAGGGAAATGCAGCAATGTGGATACAGAAGTGTCTCAGTGGCAGAACACAAAGGGTAATTGTTGACGGGTGTTTTAGTGAATGGAGGGATGTTTCCAGTGGCCTTCTGCAGGCCTCAGTACTGAGTCACCTGCTTTTTGTGGTATATATTAAAGTTTTGGATGGAAATGTAAAGGGGGCATGATCAAGAAGTTTGCAGACAACACAAAGATTGGCCTTGCAGTAGATAGCGAGGAGTATAGTTGCAGGCTGCAGGAAGATATTGATGATCTGGTAAGATGGGCAGAAAAGTGGCAAATAGAGTTCAACTCAGAGAAATGTGAGGCGATGCATTTGGGGAGGTCAATCAAGACAACTGAATGTACGGTTTGTGGGAAAATACTGAGAAGTATCAAGGGACCTTGGAGTGAATGTCCACAGATCCCTGAAGGTAGAAGGACAGATCGATAAGGTGGTTAAGAAGGCATATGGAATCCTTTCCTTTATTAACCGAGGTATAGAATATAAGAGCAGGGTGGTTATGCTGGAACAGTATAATTCATTAGTTAGGTCACAACTTGAGTACTGTGTGCAGTTCTGGTCACGTCACTAAGAAAGGATGTAACTCCACTGGAGAGGGTACAGAGGGAATTTACGAGGATGTTGCCAGGACAGGAAAATGCAGCTATGAGGAAAGATTGGATAGGCTGGGTTTGTTCTCCTTGGAAAAGATCTGATAGAAATGTATAAAATGTTGAGGTGCCTCGATAGAGTGGAGGTGAAGGTTCTATTGTCCTTAGCAGAGAGTTCAGTGACCAGGGGGAGTAGATGTAAAGTGATTGTCAAAATAATCAGAGGGGAGATGAAGCAAAATGTTTTCACCCAGAGGCTGATGTGGGTCTGGAACTCGCTGCCTGAAAGGGTAGTTGAGGCAGAGACCCTCAATTCATTCAAAAGGAGTCTGGATATGCACCTCAAGTGCTATAATCTGCAGGGCTCCGGACCTAATGTTGGAAGGTGGGATGAGAATCGGTGGATCGTTTTTGGGCTGGCACAGACACAATGGGCCAAGTGGCCTCTTTCTGTGCATTAAACGTTCTATGTTTCTCTTTCTATGATATAACGTTTCATTTCAATTAGCCAAGAACTGACGATCTCTGATTAATATTTAGCCCTCCAGCCAGAATAATACCTTTGCTACAATAAACGCAGCATCGAATTCCAATGATCAGTTCCAGCTCCTCTCTCTGGTCCAGATAACAGACATTTCCACAATTCGGGAATGGACAACACAAAACTTCCCCATCTCCAATGATCAACCCCATCTTCTCTCCCACTCTCTCTCTCTCTTTATCTTGTCCAGTAAATTGCAATTCTGCAATGTGTGAATGAACATGTATCAGAACTCCATTTAACGATGCAACCTGCTCTCTCTGGCCCAGAAAACACGCAGTTCCAAAAGGTGAATGACGAAATTCTACAGTGTGTATTGTACAATGGTAGATCCTCTCTCTGGCCCAGGTAAAAGGCAGAGCTACAGTGTGGCAAAGTATGGATAACAAAAAAATGAGAGAGAGAGACGAAAGAGACAGGGTGCCGGACCAGAAGGACGAAAGACACAGGGGGACAGAACGCATGAACGAAAGAGACGAGGTGACAGAGAGTGAGATAAAGGAAGCAGACAGATTGATACAGAAATACAGACAGAGAGTGAGAGAGAGAATTGAAGAGAGAGATAGAGATAGAAGAAAAGTACAGAGCATCAAACAGAGTGAGATGGAGAGGTGGGGAGAGGAATGAAAAAAGACAGTTAGGCAGACGGAATGTGTACGAGAGACAGACATGGAATGAGAGAGAGAGAGAGAAAAAACGAGAAAGGAAGTGAGAGTGAGTCAGACAGAGCACAAAACCAAGAGAGAGAGAGATAGATAGATAGAGATAGAGATATAGAGAGCGAGAGCGAAAGTTAGACAGGTACAGCATGAAATAAAGAGAAAGAGACTGACGTGGAATGAGAGAGTAAATCAGACACGGAGAGAGACAGACATAGAACGAGTGAGTGAGAGGGGGAGTGACAGTGAGACAGACAGAGCATGGGAGAGAGACAGACAGACACAGAGAGAAAGTCAGACAGATGGATCTGAATTGGTTCAACGTGAGATTTGAGCTGAGGTTGAAATTGACATGTGTCACTGCCTCCCCAACATTTTCCAATCCCTGTGTGGGGCCTGAAAGGGGGATCAGACATTTTCAAACTGCAGTAATGTTCCCGACAAGGGCTTTGAGTTAAATGTTTTACATCAAGAAAACAGGTCCACTGGTCAAACTGGTTCTGTCCTCATTGTGCTGAATTAACATGTCACGGTGGATAGCAAGAAGCTTTTTCCCAGAGCGGGTAATTCAATTACAAGGGGACACGAGTTCAAAGTGAAAGGGGAAAAGTTTAGGGGGGATATGCGTGGAAAGTTCTTTATGCAGAGGGTGGTGGGTGCCTGCAACACATTGCCAGCGGAGGTGGTATACGCGGGCACGATAGCGTCTTTTAAGATGTATCGAGACAGATTCATGAATGGGCAGGAAGTAGAGAGATACAGACCCTTAGAAAATAGGCGACAGGTTTAGATAGAGGATTTGGATCGGCGGAGGCTTGGAGGGCCGAAGGGCCTGTTCCTGTGCTGTAATTTTCTTTGTTCGATGTCAATGGAAAGGACCCCGAGGAACATATTGAACAACATCACAACGAGTAACATTTTTAAAAATTCTTTCATAGGATGTGGGCGTCGCAGGCCAGGCCAGCATTTAATGACCATCCCTAATTGCCCTTGAACTGAGTGGCTTGCGAGGCCATTTCGAGGGCATGTAAGAGTTAACCACATTGCTGTGGATCTGGAGTCACATGTAGGCCAGACCAGGTAAGGACAGCAGATTTCCTTCCCGAAAGGAATTTGTGAACCAGATGGGTTTTTACAACAATTAACAATGGTTTCATGACCATCATTAGACTAGCTTTAAATTAAAACATATTCACTGGTGAAGCAAACTGCTGAGCTGGGTTGTGTCTGGGTGGAAATGAGACCCAGTTCAAAGCCCAAACCCTCTCCCTCCCACTCTCTCCAGTGGAAGGGATATTTCTCTCAGTCTGGTGTGTGTTTGTTGTGTGCTCGCATTGTGAGCTCAATCGATATCAGTTTTGATCCTTGACTTTCTAACCAGCATTTGTTTGAATTGGGATGTTACTGAGAGATTGTCAGTACAACTGAGAGAAAACAGATTTGGGATCTTGCTGCACCTATTCCTGAGAATCGTTTGCTTTGATTTATCCAATTTAATTTATTTTACTGCTCTGCTCCTGGGGGCATTTGTTTTACTTTGAAAACTATATTGACAACAAGTGAAGAGAGTGAGAGAGCTTTGGGATGAGGAATATTATTGGACAGACTGTCCATCCACCTTGGACAGTGTCCTTCACCCAGAGGCAGAATTCAATGTGTCTTCCTGCATTTGTGTCTGGCTTTTGATCACTCATTTCAACATGTGCCTGTTGGATTGTGGTCCTCGATTTTTAAAATGGATTAAAGTTTTGGTTAGTTTAGGCATGGCCCATCATTACGACACGAACGTGTTAATCCTCGTTGCAGTCATTTAGGAAGGATAGGTGGAGGGGAAAAGGAGGTGTGATAGTGCTGTTGATGCAGGATGAGACAGTACATTAGTGAGACAGTATCTTAGATCGAAGGAGCAAGATGTAGAATCAGTTTGGGTGGAACTAATAAACAGCAAGAGGCAGCAAACATTGGTGGGAGATGTTTTGTAGACCACCAAACTACAGTGGTAATGTTGAACACGGTAAACATCAGGAAATTACAGCTGTATGTAACATGGGCAATACAGTAACAATGGACATCTTCAATTTACAGATAGATTGTCTCATCCTAATTAGCACTAATTCTGTGGAGGATGAATTCCCAGTATGTGTATGAGATGGATGACTGGAGCAGTATGTTGAAGAACCAACTAGGGATCGAGCTATTTCAAATTTAGTATTTTGTAATGAGAAAGGGCTAATTAATAACCTTGTTGTAAAGGAGCCATTATGAAATCGTGACCACAATATGATCGAATTTTACATTTGAGAAAAATGATATAGTTCATTCTGAAACTAGGCTTTTAAATCTGAACGAAGGAAACCATGAAGATATGAAGGGCAAGTTGCCGATGTTGTATTGGCAAAATGCATTAAACTATTTGACAGTAGCCAGGCAATGGCTAGTAGTTAAATAAATTATTTCACGGTTGACAGCAAATGTATATTCCTCTCAGAAACAAAAAGCCCAACAGAAAATGTGAATCAATCGTGGCTAACAAAATGAGTTGATTATCATTAGGGGTCCAGTTAAATCACAGACAAAATAAACACTTCACCGTCGGCATAAATAGCAAACTTTGTGGCTATTTTATGTCTGTATTCAGACAAGATGAACCACAAAGTATATTATGTGGTGGGATGCTGCAGTCCGGTGGGAAAAGCAACTTAAAAACAATTGTTCACAAGTCTCGTCCAACTTAACTGCAGCTTCGACACGATAAGTTAATAAATGCCAACAATCTTGACCTTGTTGGACTACCTTAAGCTCTACTCTATATGGCTTTCAGAAATTAAACATTACACATGTACTACAAGATTAAAGGTTACACGTAGGTTAGGTTACATAGAATTCCAGGAAAATAGCACTAAAATCCCAGTGAATATTCCTGGAAAAATCAATGCTGGAAATGATCCCCACAGACTCTCACCTCGTCTGCGTTTTTAATCTCACCAAGTTCCCACTGATCGATGATCAGTCGTTCAGGAGGGATCTTCTTCCAATAGCTGGCCCGGCTATCTGGACTGCAGTGTCAGATAAAGGAAAGGACTCCCTTAAATCCATGACTGACCCTCACTCTCCCCTCGTGCACCATGTCACTGGGCTCAGTGTTAGGGTCTTTCCCTGCATGATCAATCCCTGTGTGTGATCAATATCTTTTCCTATACTGCCTGGACAACCCCCCACACACATTGCATTTGCTTCTACATTACAAGCCTCACCCGTACCTGATTTCTTGTCATTAAAAGACTCCATTTTATTCTCCATATCCTGCCTTCTTGTAATTCCTGTCCTTTGTTCATTTACTGTCCATATCTTGTCTTAGGAATGCAGCACATCGGACATTCCAGACCCATTTCTGTTGAGTGTTTACTTGTACAAGTGAATTGAACATTTAATATTTTAAACTAAGTTAACGCTTGTGTTCCCAGACAGATCAAGCTCGCAAATTCAACAGTGTCCACTATGACTTCATCCCATCGTGTCTCATGTACATCCTCACAGGATAGCAGGTATAACTGACCAGTGGTGTACTGCAGGGATCGGTGCTGGGACCCTTGCTGTTTGTAGTGTACATTAATGATTTCGATGTGAATATAGGAGGTATGATCAGTAAGTTTGCAGCTGAGACGAAAATTGGTTGTGTCGTAAATAGTGAGGAGCAATGCCTTAGATTACAGGACGATATAGATTGGCTGGTAAGACGGGCGGAGCAGTGGCAAATGGAATTTAATCCTGAGAAGTGTGAGGTGATGCACTTTGGGAAGACTAACAAGGCAAGGGAATATATAATGGATGGTAGGACCATAGGAAGTACAGATTGTCAGAGGGACCTTGGTGCACTTGTCCACAGATCACTGAACGCAGCAGCACAGGTAGATAAGGTGGTTAAGAAGGCATATGGGATACTTGCCTTTATTAGCCGACGATAAGAGCAGGGAGGTTATGATAGAGCTGTGTAAAACACTAGTTCAGCCACATCTGGAGTATTGTGTACAGTTCTGGGTGCCACATTATAGGAAGGGTGTGATTGCATTGGAGAGGGTGCAAAGGAGATTCACCAGGATGTTGCCTGGGCTGAAGCATTTCAGTTATGAAGAGAGGCTGGAAAGGCTGGGGTTGCTATCCTCAGAGCAAAGAAGGCTGAGGGGGGACATGATTGAGGTGTACAAAATTATGAGGGGCATTGATAGGTTAGATAGGAAGAAACTTTTTCCCTCAGCAGAGGGGACAATTACCAGGGGGCATAGATTTAAGGGTAAGGGACAGGAGGTTCAGAGGGGATTTGAGGACAATTTCATTCACTCTGCGGGTGGTTGGTATCTGGAAAGCTCTGCCTGAAGGGGTGGTAGAGGCAGGAACCCTCACAACATTTAAGACGTATTTAGATGATCGCTTGAAATGCCATGGCATACAAAGCTACGGGCCAAGTGCTGGAAAATTGGACTAGAATAGGTAGGTGCGTGATGGTGGGCAGGAACACGATGGGCCTAAGGGCCTGTTTCTGTGCTGTATAACTCTAAGACTCTATAACCGTCGTCATAGAATTCAGCTGAAAATTGATCAGTTACATTGTTATTTCAGTCCATATTTACAGTACACACGGTACCTGACTGTTGGAATAAAGTCATATAGTATCTATTCATCTCACTGGGGCAAAATTTCACTGGCTCAAAATTCTCACCAAATACTAAAGCATTCCACAATGCAAGACTCTCAAATTCAACACAAGTTTCCTTTTCTGAGTCTCACTGGTCTGTTCTGATTCTCTGAGGGATGACTGATGCTTATCCTCCACATGAGCAGTCGTCCTATACCCGTGTGCCTGTCCAGCTCCCAAACCCGGCATCCACTTACATTAAGGCAAGTGATACAGGAGCATCTCAGTGACTGAGGCAGGTGAGTCTTGAGGCTGAGCCGGGGACAGTGAGTGACCCGGGTTAATCCGACACTCCAGGGAATGTTTAAACGGAGCTTTACTCTGTATCTAACCCGTGCTGTACCTTCTCTGAGAGTGTTAGATGGGGCAGTGCAGACGAGGAGAATTATTCCTTACCCACTTTAAATATGGAGAAGTTAATCCTTCAAGTACATTTCCAAGAGATTGTTTTAAATGTGATGAGGGTTTCAGACTCCACCATTCTTTCAGGTAGTGAGTTCCAGACACCCACCAGCCACTGGGTGAAGAAAATATTGATGTGTTTCGTTCAGTTAAGTTTGATGTCAATGTTTCCTCCAGGATGTTGATGCTGGGGGATTCAGCGATGGGATAATACTTTCAATGCCAAGGGAAGGTGGTTGGATTCTCTCCTGTTGCAGATGGTCGGCCCAAGCCTGAATGTTGTCTGGGTCTTGGTCCATGTGGCTCTTGATTGCTTCATTATCTGAGGCAAAATACTGTGGATGCTGGAAATCTGGAAACCATCGAGTTGAATCACTAATTCTGTTTCTCTCTCCACAGACGCTGCCTGAACTGCTCTGCATTTCCAGCATTTCCTGCTGGGATATCATTATCTGAGGAGGTGAGAATGGAAGTGCAATCATCAGTGAACATCCCTTAATCTGACCGTATGATGGAGGGCAGGTCAGTGATGAAGCAGCAGAAGATAGTTGGGCCTCGGACATTACCCTGATGAACTCCTGCAGTGATGTCCTGGGTCTGAGATGATTGACCTCCAACAAACACAACCATCTTCCTTTGTCCGGGGTATGACTCCAAACAGCGGATTCCTAATGACTTCAGTTTTACTCGGGCTCTTCGATGCCACACTCGGTCAAACACTGCCTTGATGTTAAGGTCAGTCTATCTTCCCAGTAGCAGACAGGAGTGACTCGGTCCCTTTGAGTCATTGTGTACTGAACATGCTCTGCTTCTTCACAGCCTGATACAGGACTGTGCACGGCCGATTAATGTAGCCCATCAAACACTCCGAGCGCAGGTTCAACACAGCTTGGGAACAGAGTACAGTTCCTTCAACATTCTCTCTCTGTCTTCCTCTCTCTGTCTCTCCCTCCTGCTATTTCTGGCACTAGGAGAGAGACAGAGGGAGAGAGGGTTAGATATGCAGACAGAGAGAGGGCTGCAGAGAGAAACAAGTTGGAGAGAGAGAGATTGATGGGATGGATTGAAGGGAGAATGTAAGATATATTAATTTGATATAATCCTTCACTGCTGTGTGCACAGACAGAAAAGAGATAGGTATGGAGAGAGAAAATTCAGGAGAGAACCAGAGGGAATATCTTCAATTTTAAACATCCACTGTGGGAGCCATCACACCATCATGATCTTGGTTGTGGACAATTTGAGATCTGTGTCCCCGCTTATGGACCTCGGTGCTAAGGGAAATAGGTCCTTCCTATCCGCTCTATCGAGGCCCCTCATAATTTTATACACCTCAACTCAATCTCCCTTCAGCCTCCTCTGTTCCAAAGAAAACAACCCCAGCCTGTCCAATCGTTCCTTTGGAGTTCTTTGCAGTTTTGGAACTCTCTTCTGCAAACAGGAATTCATGCTGGCTTAATTGTTAATTTTTAAATCTGGGATTGATAGATTCTTGTTAACCAAAGGTATGTAGAGATAAGTGGCAAAGGTGGGGTATATTGTGATAGTTAGATCACAGATCAGCCCTGATCTCAATGAATGCTGGAACAGGGTTGAGGGGTTAAATTGCCTCCTCCTCTTCCTATGTCCGATGTTAAATATCGTTCTTTCACTCTCAGTCACCCTATCTGTCTGTGTCCTCTATTTCTCTCTTTCTATCTCTCTCTTTGTCTGTTTCAGACAGTGTAGTGCGAGATTCACTCTGTATCCACCCCATGATGCTCCTGCCCTGGGAGTGGTCCTTGCTTATGTTGCATTTCGCCGATCTCTGTTTGTCCTGCTCAAGACCATTTCTCTGTTTATAATACAATAGGTCCTGTCTTTACTCTGTATCTCACCCCATTCTGCCCCTGCCCTGGGCGTGAGTGATGGGACAGTTCAGAGGGAAATTTACTCTCTGTCTAACCCCATACTTTGCTTGGCTTGGGAGTGTTTAATGGGAGAGTGTAAGTGGAACTTTACTCTGTATCCCTGCAATTTAGAAGGTTATGGGGTGATTTGATCAAAGTTTTCATTATAATAAGCGAAACTGATAGGGTAGACAGAGAGTAACAATTCCCAATGGCTGCGGAGTCAGGAACTTGTGGGCATCGTCCAAAAATCTAAACATAGTCTAAAACCATTCAGGAGTGAAATGAAGAAACACTTCAACACACCAGGTGTGGTATCAGTTTGGAACTCTCTTCCACAAACAGCAATTGATGATGAGACACTTGGTAATTTTTAAATCTGAGATTGATAGATTTTTGCGAACAAAAGGTATAAAGTGATATGGGGCGAAGGCGGGTTTGTGGAGTTAGATCACAGATCAGCCCTGATCTCTTTGAATGACTGAACAGGTTTGAGGGGCCAAATGGTGGCCTCCTCTTCCAATGTACTCCGACAAATATCCTGCTATCACTATGTGTCTGGGAGACCCTCTCGGACTGTGTCTCCCTCTTTGTCTCTCTTTCTGTCTGTCTGTCTCTCTCTGTCCTTCCTCTCTCAGAATATCAGTCAGCTATTTTCAGTTTGTTTTCAGTGGCCATTTTATGTTACCACAGCACTGGGACATTTATTTCAGAGACTAACTCCTCACTAATGTAAGGTTAGTGCTTTAAACTTGACAGAGAAACTGATCCTGGGATTCAGTTGAATGCAGCATCTCATCCTGAAAAGAGTTAGAAAACGTGTTGGGTGATGTGTCAAAATCTGTTTCCATTCAGACATTCCTGCATTGTGGAAGTGTGAGCTGTCTTTGCAGAAACAGGAAATAGGGGTGTTTGAATGGACCTGCAGGTTTTGGTTGATGCAAGAAGGTGAGAATTTGAATTGTGTCCCTTGCAGATACACAGAATTGAAGGTATTTACAGAACACCACATGAAGTAGTTTACCAATGTCTGACAAACTTCAAAGACTTCAGACACATGGAAGAAGAGGCGAAGGGAACAATATACAAAGCCTGAGACAGTCAGACAACAGAAGTAGGAAAATGAATCTGTTTTTATGGGTTTTAATTTGAAGACCTGAGCTGGTGATTGAAAAAGCAGGAGTTCAAATCCCACACGGGGCTGTTGTGAATTTGAATTCTGTTTTTTCTTTAAAAAAAAACATAAATCTGTAATTAAAAAACCTCTAGGATGGAATGATTCACTCCTGTCCACTCGTGCAAAGCCCGTGTGTGTCTCAATTTTGCTGTATTTATTAACGATTTAAGATGATGTGGTAGAATGCAACATACCCAAGTTTACCAATGACATAAAAATAGGCAGCATTGTTAGCAGTGTAGCCGGAAGCATCAAATTACAAAGAGATATTAATATCTTAAATAAATGGGCAGAACTGTGGTAGATAGATTTCCATGTCAGCAAAAACACTGGAACAGTGTACTTTATAAATGGTGAAAAGCTAGAAACACTGAAGATCTAAAGAGACTTGGGCGGGTCTGTGTCCATTTGAGTGCAGTGTAGATTTACCAGAATGATAACTGGACTCCAAGGGTTAAATTACGAGGTGATATTATACAAACTAGGAATTTATTCTATGAAACTTAGGAGGATCAAGGTTATTTGTTCAAAGTTGTTGAGATATTATGGGGAACTGATGGGATAGTTTGTGAGAAAATATTTCAGCAGTTTGGGAACAACGGAACAGGAGTAGGCCATTCAGCCCATCGAGCCTGTTCTGCCATTCTATAAGATCATGACTGCTCTGATAGTGACCTTAAATCCACTTTCCTGTCTGCCTCCATAACCCTGGACTCCCTTGTCGATCATAAATTTATCTAACTCAGCCTTGAATATATTCAATGACCCAACCTCCACTGCTCTCTGGGGAAGATAATTCCAAATTCTAACCACCCGCTAAGAGGAATAAAATCCTTCTTAGCTCAGTCTTAAATGGGAGACCCTTTATTTTTAAACTGTGCCCCCTAGTTCTAGACCCCGCCACAAGGGGAACATCCTCCCAGCATCCGCCCTGGAAAGTCCCCTCAGAATCTTGTATGTTTCAATAAGAACACCTCTCATTCTTCTGAATTCCAATGAATATCGGCCCAACCCATTCAACAATTCCTCATAAGACAACACCTTCATCCCAGGAATCAGCCGTTTGAATCTTCTCTGAACTAGTTCCAATGCATCCAGGCCTGACCATTTATCCACTTTCAAAGTTGCCAAACACCTTCATATTTTCCTTGCACTCTGTTTATCCCATCCAATATTTCACTCTCCTCCTCTTTAACTACAATGTCCACATCGTTCCCCCTCTTTTGTGAAGACAGAGACAAAGTATTCATTCGGAGCCATGCCCACATCTCCCACCTCCACACGCACATTCCCTTTTTGGTCCCTAATACTCTATCCTTTAGTTATCCTCTTGCTCTTAATGTATTTATAAAACATATTTGTGATTTCTTTGCTTTTACTTGGTAATATTATTTTCCGACTATCTCTTTGCTTTCCTAATTTGATTTTAATTTCACCCCTGCACTTTCTTCATTCCTCTCGGCATTCCGTGGTATTGAGCTCTCGGTATCTGACATAAGCTTCGCTTTTGTGCCTTATCCCACCCGCTTTGATCCTTGACATCCAAGGGGCTCTAGATTTGGGAGTATCACCCTGTTTGTCTTTGTAGGAAAATATTTGTTCTCAACCCTCAATAACTCTCACTGATTTGACACTCATTTACGTTCAAGTAGCTGTTTCTAATCCACTTGGCGAAACCCACCCCTCCCTGGAACTACCATCTCCTCTAATCCCCCTGAAGGACTCTCACATCCTTCCTAATGTGTGGTAACCAGAACTGAATGCAATATTTTAGTTGTGGCCTAACCAGAGCTTTGTAAAGGTTCAGCATAACTTCTGTGCTTTTGTGCTGTCTTTTAAATTGATTCGAGTGACGTGCGTGTCGCTGGCAAGGCCAGCATTTATTGTCCATCCCTAATTTCCCTTTGAGAGGGTGGTGGTGAGCCATGTTCTTGAACCACTGAAGCCCATGAGTGGTAGGTACGCCCACAGTGTTGTTAGGAAGGGAGTTCCAGCATTTTGAGCCAGTGACAGTGAAGGAATTGCAATATCGTTTAAAGTCAGGATTGTGAGTGACTTCAGTTGTTGTCTGTGGCCATCTTTTTCAGTGCACAGTCCCTTTAAATTTTTAAAATATTTTTAACGCGGTTAGATGTAAAATTTCCCCTCCAATCTGCCTGTCGTTCCCCATCTCTCCTTCCCTCTTTCTGCCTGTCTCTCCCTCCCCCTCTCTCTTTGTCTCTCTGAAGACCAAGATGGCATATGTTTTACTAATTACTCTCTTAATATGTCCTACCGCCTTCAAAGATCAGTGCTCGTGAACCTCCAGCTCCCTCTGTACCTGCACACTCTTGAGAAATATGTCATTGTGTAATATGTATTGCAAAATGTCTTCAAACAAACTTGACATGGTTTCACAAAAGGGAAATCTCCTTTTAATCTTCTCTGCTCGAAGGAGAACAAGCCCAGCTTCTCCAGTCTATCAGTGCAACTGTAATAATCTCATCTAGGAACGGTTTCAGTAAATCTCTTCTATACATTCACCAAAGTCTCCATGTCCTTTCTAAAGTGTGGTCCCAGAATTGGACACAATCCTCCAGCTGGGGACAAATTATTATTTTATACAGGTTGAGCATCACTTCCTGACAGTTATACTCTGTACCTGTTTGTAAACTCAGGATCCCATCTGCTTTATTAACCCATCAACAAAGAGGGAAATTCTACCAGGACCATTGACCAGTTCCCTTGGACATGAATCAATGAGTCGTTCCAAGGCTGGCGGGAGGGTTTAGGGGAGACCAGAGAGAACCCTGACCTGGCCAGCTTTTTTCAAACAGAAATCCATCAATGCATTGGCAGTGATATTAATAAAACCCTTAGGAAGACAGGAGGAGGCCGTTCAGCCCCTCGAGTTTATCCCGCCCATTCATGCAGGTCACGGCTGATTTGTTCCTTCTCCACATCGAGCTCTCTCGGCTCCCTAAACATAAATACCCTTTCCTAACAAATCTCTACCGGCATTCAGGAATGAATATCACAGCCTGATAACACTGGGGAATTCCTTCCCTCAACCTCTCTGCCTCTCTACCTCTCGTACCTGCTTAAAGATATTCCTTAAAATGAACCTCTTTGACCAAGCTTTTGGTCATCAGCCTTAATCGCTCCTGATGTGGGTTTGGTGTCAGATTTTGTTTTATAATGCACCCTGCGTAGTATCTTTGGGACATTTTATTACTCGCCTTCTCCCGCACCCCATCTGTCTTTTTCTTTCTCCCTCTCACCCCGTCTCTCTCTCTCTCTCTCCCCTAACCTCGAAGACAAGAATATCCTTCCTGTACACCAACATTTAACAGTTTTCTCACCATTTGAAAAATGTTCTGTGCTTCTATTCTTCCTGTTAAAGTGAAGAACCTCACATCTCTCCACATGATATTCTAGCTGCCATTTTCTTGCCCACTCACTTAACCGGTCAATCTCCCTTTGCAGTCTCTTTGTGCCCTGCTCAAAGCTTACTGTCCCACCTAACTTTATATCATCAGCCCATATAAACCTAACATAGGCCGTGTTTGAGAGAGGCACTTCTGTCCTGACAAGCTTGAAGATACAACTGCTTGATATTTTGTGGAGGATATTTCTGTCTGTTCATCGGAGTTGTTAAGATGAAATATCTTCAATACGAGATTATAGGAACATAGGAAGATAGGAACAGGAGTAGGCCATTCAGCCCCTAAAGCCTGTCTCACTATTCAATGAGATCATGGCTGATCCGCAGCCTAACTCGATCTACCTGTCTTTTGGCCCATATCCCTTATCATCTTAGTTTTAAATCTGAGATAATGTTTTGTTAAGCAACCGACTGTTCTAGCTTCAACTGCCTTTTGTGGGAGAGAGTTCCAAACCTCTACCACTCTTTGCATGAAGAAGTGCTTCCTAACATCTCTCCTGAATGGTCTGGCCCCAATATTTAGACTATGTCCCCTAGTTTTAGAATCTTCAAAGAGTGGAATTAGTTTATCTTTATATAGCCTGTCTTTTCCTGTTGATATCTTGAAGACTTGGATCGGAACACCCCTTAACCTTCTAAATGCTGGTGAGAACAAGGCTAATTTGTGTAACCTCTCCTAGTAACTTAACCCCTGTAGTCCAGGTATCATTTTTGTAAACCTACGTTGCACTCTCGCCAAGGCCAATATATCCTTCCTAAGGTGAGGTGCCCAGAACTGCTCACAGCATTCCAAGTGGGGGCTAACCAGGGTTTTGTCCAGCTGCAGCATAACCTCTGTGTCTTTATAATCCAATCCTCTAGATATAAAGGCTAGCATTCCATTAACCTTTTTGATTTTTTTCTGCACTTGCTCGTGGCATTTTAAAGATCTGTGTACCTGAACCCCCAAGTCTCGTTGGACATCCACTGTACTTAACCTCTTCCCATTTAGAAATACCCTGCTCTATCCTTTTGTGGTCCAAAATGGATAGCCTCACTCTTGCCCACATTGAAATCCATCTGCCACAGTTTTGCCCATTCACCTAGTCTGTCAATATCTCCTTGTATCCTCTCTTGTGTGATCACATCCTTCCTGTCATGTGCTGACCAGGACTGTGCTCAATACCCTAGCTGTGGTCTAACTCGTGTTTTATGCAGTTCCAGCATAACCTCCCTGCCCTTATATTCTATACATCAGCCAAATTAAGGAACGTACAATCGAAAATACTGCAAGCTAAACAATCCTTATCATTAAAAAAACCTATCAGCAATTGTGACAGTGCAACACAAGTGTGATTTATTGAACTTTAACCCAACAGAATTGTTACTCAGTCGTGTAAAGTGCATTGCACTGTTACTGACCTTTACTTCAGTCCCTCAATCCCACTTCATCTCTGGGAGATTGTTAGAAGACTCGCTCCATCCTTCCAAACATAAATATTACCCTCATCAAACCAGAGCAATTAGAAATTGGACACAGATGCTGATAGCTAGTAACAAGACTGAAGGGAATGTTCAGTCTTCCAGCTCGAACCCAGACAAATATATGTCTTTATTTATATGAATATCTATCTATCTCTTTCTCTATCTATCGAACTGTGTGAATGGAGTCAAATGTAGGCCAGGCCTCTCCCATAAGGACATTGTTCGGCCATTTCACTTTTTTATTAAGAACAGAAGGCTTTCATCTGTCTTGTCTCTATTTCACTCAAATTCTCTGACTGATATGATGTTGTTTTTTTCTTTAGGACTTGCGATGACTTCTCCCGTGACAGAGAATCCACCGACAAGAACATCAGGTGAAACCTTTCTCTCCTGAAATCCGTGTTTACTGTTTGTTTCTTGCTGTCTTGCAGCCAATATCGTCTGGAGGGAGCAGAGTGAAAAGTCTGAGGGGATTTGCGGGGAGCGAGGTATGTTTTTATCACAAACTGTATCGGAGCAAGTGTGTGTTGGTGTAAATAATAGTGAACGGAGGAGGCCAATGGCATCATAGAATAGTACAGCATTGTTGCAGGCTATTCGGCCCATTGAATCTCTGCTGGATCTTTTGACGAGGAATCCAGTTTGTCCAATAATCTATCCTTAGTTGTTCTCTTGCTTTTTATGCATTTTAGCATATTTGGGGTTTCCTTGCTCTTACTTGCTTATATTTCTTCCAGTACTCTCTTTGCTCCCCTAATTTGCTGTTTATTTTCACCCCTGAAGTTTCTACACTCCCCTCAGATTTCTGTGGTATTGAGCTCTCAGTATCTGAGATAAGCTTCCTTTTTGTGCCTTATCCGACCCGGTTTGATACTTGACAAGCTATGCTTCTTCACAGCCTAATGCAGGACTGTGCACAGCCGATTAATGTAGCCCATAAAACACTCCCAGAGCAGGTTCAGCACAGCTTAGGAACAGAGTGCAGTTCCTTCAACATTCTCTCTCTGTCTTCATCTCTCCGTCTCTCCCTCCTGCTATCTCTGACACTAGGAGAGAGACAGAGGGAGAGAGGGTTAGATATGCAGACAGAGAGAGGGCTGTAGAGAGGAACAAAGTTGGAGAGAGAGAGATTTTTGGAGTAGATTGAAAAGGAGAATGCAAGATATATTAATTTAATTTATCCTTCACTGCTGTGTATATAAACATGTAAGAGACAGGTATGGAGAGAAAAAACATCGGGAGAGGGAGACATGTAGATGTAGGTGGGGCCCAGGCAGACACCTGTGAGGATCGAGAATGAATAACCTTAATTTTCACTTTCTAAATGACCATTACTACTGTTTAACTGAATGTATCCCAATCATTTGCCCTGAAGAGAAGTCAGGCTGAGTGGCCTGTAGTTACTCAGTCTATCCCTTTCTCCCTTTTTAATCGGTGGTACAGCTTTAGCAGTCCTCCAGTACTTCCCTTCTTTAATTCTCATTGGTCTCTCCTTCTCTCTCACACCCCCTCTCTTTGTCTCTCTCTCCTTCCCTCTCTGTCTTTCTCTCACCCTCCCTCTCTGTCTCTCTCTCTCTCTCTGTCTCTCCCTATCTGTTTCTCTCTATCTCCCTGCCAGTATATTCCCCCCAATCCCATGTGCTCTAATTTTGTTGACTAACCTCTTCTATGGGACCTTAACAAAAGCTTTCTGAAAATCTAAATCTACCACATCCACCGGTTCCCCTTATCTATTCCGCTGGTTACATGCTCAAAAAACTCCAACAGGTTTCATAAAGATGATTTCCCTTTCATAAATCCATGTTTACCAAGCCCAATCCTACCATTGTTTTCCAAGTGCCTGGCAATCTCATCCTGAATTTCAGATTCGAGCATTTTCCCTATGACTGATGTTCGATGAACAGGTCCGTAGTTTCCCATTTTATCTCTCCCTCATTTTGTAAATAGTGGGGTTACATTTGCTACCTTCCAATCTGCAGGAACCATTCCAGAGTCTATCAAATTTTGAAAGATGACCAGCAGTGCATCAACTATCTCTACAGCCACCTCTTTCAACACTCTGGGATGTAAATCATCAGGTCCAGGGGATTTATTTACTTTAAGACCCATTCATTTGTCAAGTACTGTTTTTTACTCATATTGATATCTTTCAGTTCGTCATTTACACTAGGTCCTTGATTCTCCATTATTTCTGGGAGGTTTTTAGATTTTCCTCTGTACAGACAGACTCAAAGTATTTGTTTAGCTTCTCTGCCATTGTCTATGATGAGAGGCTGAGTAAATAGGACCTGTATTCTCTGGAGTTTAGAAGAATGAGAGGTGATCTCATTGAAACATATCAGATTCTAAAGGGACTGGATAGGGTCGACACTGAGAGATTATTTCCGCTGGTCTGGAAATGAAAGTCTCCCTTATCCCTTCCGAACCAGCTTATCCACCTATCCTGTCAGCCTCAGGAATCAGTGAACATTCACTGCAAGGTCCCGCTGTTCACAGACACAAAGTGAATGTTGTAGACGTCACGTTGTTAGGTTAGATCGAAAGGGCAAATGTCAAATATAATCATGGTTTGATGTAATCCTGTGTACGCAGAGGATTAGGCATAGAGTGTGAACGATCAGGACAGAGGGAGAATTATAGAAGGAGAGTGTGTAACAGTGAGAAAGGGAGAGACAAGCACGGTGAGAGAAGTGGAGAGCTACTCTTACTGGTAATCTCTCTCCATCTCTGTCTTCCCCTCTCCCTTACTCACTCAATCGCTAGATCCCCTCTGCTACTCTCTCCTTGTTATCTCTGTCCTCTTTTCTGTCTATCTCCCTCTGTACCCTCTTAATCTCAATCTCGCACAGCATCGTACCTTCAATGATGCTGCACACAGCTTCGCAGGAACACTGACCGACACTCTCCATCCCAATCTCTTCCTCTTTCTCCCTGGTACACCTCCCCATTGCTATCCTTCTCTCTCTCTGTTCTTGCCTCTCTATAACTATCTCTGTTTTTCTCACAGTTACTCTCTCCATCTGGATGGAGGAGGAGAAAGTGAGGCATATATAGAGGCAGATTTACTCTGTATCTAACCCAACACTGTACCTTCCCTGGGAGTGTTTCATAGAACAGAGAGGACAGATATTTACTCAATAGCTAACTAATAGCATGGCAGCATTTGAGGGGACAGTGTAGACGGAGCTTTACTCTATATCCCTGCAATTTACAAGGTTAAGGGGTGATCTGATCAAAGTTTAAAGTGGTGGATGGGGTGCCAGTCAGTGGGCTGCTTTGTCCTAGGTGTTGTCGAGCATCTGGGGTGTTGTAGGTGCTGCACTCATCCAGGCAAGAGGAGAGATACCATCACACACCTGACTTGTGTCTTGCAGGTGGTTGAAAGGTTTTGGGGAGTCAGGGGGTGAGTCACTTGTAGCCACAGTACTGATGTGATTACTTCAGCTCAGTTCCTGGTCAATGTCTCCCTAGGATGTTGATGCTGGGGGATTCAGCGATGGGATAATGCTTTGAATGCCAAGGGGAGGTGGTAGGATTCTCTCTTGTTACAGTTGGTCATTGCCTGTCTGTGTGTGTTTTTCTGTGCTCTGGGACCAATTTCTTCATGGGGGGGGTCATAATGCTGTGTCATGATTGATGATTTCGCAAAATGAATGCTTGTGGAATGAATGGGTCAGGAACAGAGTGGATACAACATTGGCTAAGGGACAGGACACAGCAAGTAGTGGTGAATGGCTGCTTCAGACTGCTTGACGGTATCTTTGCCTGACATAATCTTATACACTTCTATTCAATCTCCCCTCAATCTCCTTTGTTCTAAGGAGACCAATCCCAGCTTTTCCAACCTAACTTTGTACCTAAAATCCCCCATTCCTGAAACGATCCTGGTAAATCTCTGCACCCTCTCAAGGACCACACCTCCTTCATAAAGTGTGGTGACCAGAACTGGACACAGTTCTTCAGTTGGGGCTGAATTAGAGCTTTATAAATGTTCAGCAAACCCTCCCTGCTTTTGTATTCACTGTATACAGTGTACATTGTGGTGCAGTGGTATTCCCCAGGGGTTTGGATTAGGACCATTGATCTTTTTGATATACATTAATGACTTGGACTTGGGTTTACAGGACATAACTTCAACATTGTGCCATCTGAAATGTAATAAACAGGGAAGGGAATAGTAGTAGACTTCAGGAGGATAGCGGCAGTGTGGTGAAATGGTCAGACACATGGCAGGTTAAATGCAATGCTGAGAAATGTAAAATGATACATTTTGGAAGAAAGGCTGAGTAGAAGCGATATAAACTAAATGGTACATGTTAAAATGGGTGCAGGAACAGACAGATCTGGGATTTCATTTGTGTCACTTTTTATATCTGAAAGATTCTACTTGGGGCTTGCAGTCTGTAAATTGAATTTAGCTTCATCCTGAAAAGTGTTAGCAATCGTGTTGGGAAATGTGTCAAAAGCTGTTTCCATTCAGACATTCCTGCATTGTAGAAGTGTGAGCTATCTTTGCAGAGACAGGAAATCGGGGTGTTTGAATGGACCTGCAGGTTTTGGTTGATGCAAGAAGGTGATAATTTGAATTGTGTCCCTTGCAGATCCACAGAATTGAAGGTATTTACAGAACACCACATGAAGTATTTACAAATGTCTGACAAACTTCAAAGACTTCAGACACATGGAAGAAGAGGAGAAGGGAACAATATACAAAACCTGAGACAGTAAGACAACAGCAGTAGGAAAATGAATCTGTTTTAATGGGTTTGAATTTGAAGGCCTGAGCTGATGATTGAAAAAGTAGGAGTTCAAATCCCACACTGGGCTGTTGTGAATTTGAATTCTATTTTTTCTAAAAAAAAACATAAATCTGGAATTAAAAAACCTCTAGGATGGAATGATTCACTCCTGCCTACTAGTGCAAAGCCCGTGTGTGTCTCAGTTTTGCTGTATTTATTAACGATTTAAGATGATGTGGTAGAATGCAACATACCCAAGTTTGCCAATGACACAAAAATAGGCAGCATTGTAAGCAGTGTAGCTGGAAGCATCAAATTACAAAGACATATTAATATCTTAAATAAATGGGCAAAACTGTGGTCGATAGATTTTAATGTCAGCAAAAAAGACGAGAATGGAGCACTTTATAAATGGTGAAAAGCTAGAAACACTGGGGGTCGAAAGAGACTTGGGGGTGGTTGGGGGTCTGTGTCCATTTGAATTTTAGTGCAGATTTACCAGAATGATACCTGAACTCCAAGGTTCAAATTACGAGGTGATATTACACAAACTAAGGATTTTTTCCCTGGAATTTAAGAGGATGAAGGTGATTTGTTCAACGATGTTGAGATATTAAGGGGAACTGATGGGGTAGTTTGGGAGAAACTATTTCAGCGGCTTGGGAACATCGAAACAGCAGTAGGCCATTCAGCCCATCAATACTATCGTAGCTGATCATCCACTTCAATGCCTTTTTCCCTAACTGAGCTTCCACAGCCCACTGGGGTAGAGAATTCCAAAGATTCACAACCCTCTTAGCAAAGAAATTACTCCCCATCTCTGACCTAAGTGGCTTCCCCCTTATTTTGAAATTGAGTCCCCTGGTTATAAACTCCCGAACCAAAGGAGACATCTTACCTGCATCTAACCTGTCTATCCCTTTAAGTATTTAGTATGTTTCAATAAGATCACCTCTCATTCTTCTAAAGTCCAATGAGTATAGGCCCAACCTGTTCAACCATTCCTCAGAAGACAACCCCTTCATCCCAGGAATCAGCCGAGTGAACCTTCTCTGAACTGGTTCCAATGCATCCAGGCCTGACGTTTTATACACTTTGAAAGATGCCAAACACCTTAATATTTCCCTCTCACTCTGTTTATCCCATCCAATATTTCACACTCCTCCTCTTTAACGACAATGTCTGTATCGTTCCCCCTCTTATAAAGACAGTCACAAAGTATTCCTTAAGAACCCTGGCCACATCTCCCACCTCCATACACACATTCCATTTTGACCCCTCATACTCTATCCTTAGTTAACCTCTTGCTCTTAATGTATTTATAAAACATCTTTGTTATTTCATTGCTTTTACCTGGTAATATTATTTTCCAGCAATTTCTTTGCTCTTGTAATTTGATTTTTAATTTCACCCCTGAGACATGAATCCGTGAGTCGTTCCAAGGCTGGCGGGAGGTTTCAGAGGAAACCCGAAACTGGTCATTTTTTTTTTGAAACAGAAAACCATCAATGCAATGGCAGGGATATTAATAAAGCCCTTACGAAGGCAGGAGGAGGCCATTCGGCCCCTCGAGCCTGTCCCGTCCATTCAGTCAGGTCATGGCTGATTTGCTCCTTCTCCACATCGAGCTCTCTCGGCTCCCTAAACCTTAGTACCCTTTCCTAACAAATCTCTACCTGCAATCAGGAATTAATATCACTGCCTGTTAACACTGGGGAATTCCTTCCCAAAACCTCTCCGTTTCTCTACTTCTCATCCTGCTTAAAGACGTTCCTTCATACTGACTTCTTTGACCAAGCGTTAATCTCTCCTTATGTGGGTTTGGTGTCAGATTTTGTTTTATAATGCACCCTGTGTAGCATCTTTGGGACTTCTTATTCCTTGCCTTCTCCTTCACTCTGTCACTCTCCAGGTGTGGGCTCACCAAACCCTGTCCCATTACAGCAAGACTTCCTCACTATTGTACTCTAACCCCCTTGCAATAAAGGCCAACACTCCATTTGCTGTACCTGCATGTTAACTTTCTGTGATTTGTGTACAAGGACACCCAAATCCCTCTGAATGCCAACATTTAATAGTTTCTCACCATTTGAAAAATGTTCTGTGTTTCTCTTCTTCCTGCCAAAGTGAAGAACCTCACATCTCTGCACATGATATTCCAGCTGCCACTTTCTTGCCCACTCACTTAACCTGTCAATCTCTCTTTGCAGTCTCTTTGTGCCCTCCTCACAGCTTACTGTCCCACCTAACTTTACTTGTGGGCAGCAGAGTGGCGCAGTGGTTAGCACCACAGCCTCACAGCTCCAGCGACCCGCGTTCAATTCTGCCTGTGTGGAGTTTGCAAGTTCTCCCTGTGTCTGCGTGGGTTTCCTTCGGGTGCTCCGGTTTCCTCCCACAGCCGAAAGACTTGCAGGTTGATAGGTAAATTGGCCATTCTATATTGCCCCTAGTACAGGTAGGTGGTAGGGGAATATAGGAACAGGTGGGGATGTGGTAGGAATATGGGATTAGTGTAGGATTAGAATAAATGGGTGGTTAATGTTCGGCACAGACTCTGTGGGCCGAAGGTCCTGTTTCAGTGCTGTATCGCGAAATCTAAATAAATCTGAAATATCATCAGCCCATTTAAACCTAACTGTTGGAGAAATTTTCTTAGCTTTGCTTAACTTTGTAGAAGCAGAAAAGCAGGAGACAGCTTGTAGCTAATCTAACCACAACCAACGGTCAAAAATTGTAGACAGAGCAGCTAACCACAATCAGACATTACGGCCAGATACGGTGTCTGGAGTGGGCATTGAATTAAGGAACTAGCTTGTTAGTGTTGAAACTGATGTTTTGCTGACCTCGGACCCTGCATGGTGCACCGTTACATAGGCAGTCTTGTGGGTGCTTATCTAATTGTGAAACTGTTAGCTCTACCTTTTTTATACTCTATTAGTCCACGGCGATCTGTAGCTCTTTGGGAGTAGGGCAGGACCGCATTTAGGTAAGGTGGTATCCCCCATGATATTCTGCAATAAAGGGTTTGATTCTCAACGTCTGAGTCCGGAGAATTTGTTCAACAATTGGGCGCAATCTGGATTTTCTCCAACAGTTTGGTGTAGTCGGCAGGATCCCTGAGTTCACGGGATCCAAAAGAATCTAGTGAAAAAAAACTAATCGACAGGATCAGGGGTAAGTCAACTTTTCTGCGACCCTCGTGTCTCAATCACCCAGCCTGAGCCGGAATTAAGAGGGCCACTGGGCCCCACGTGAAGGCCAGATAACTGGGAGAGGGGGACTAAAGGGGTCAAGGAAGAATTGGCTGAAACTTGATCAGAAAAGATCTAAAATTCCGCGAAGGGAAGTTGAAAAGGAGATAAGTAGAAAATCCAGTAAAATGTGGCGAATTCGGTGTAGTAGTACCAAATTCCGGGAATTTGGTGATCCTAATTTGAGTTTGCACGAGCTGTTCCTCCACTGGGTGGAGTAAAGAGGCTGTGTGACAAAAGAAGTTAGGACAACCGTCTGGGACGGTGAAGGACTGGGGCTGTAACTAAACTACCAAATTGACCCGACAGGCACGTGATCGTTGCTCCTGAGTGCACGAGCCGGAATCTGGCCCCAGAGAGAGAGGCTGTGGGACGGAGGGAGAACGAAAGAGTGTTGGCCTGAGAGACAGGGGTGTGCCGGTTAGCTGACCTTGAGAATTTAACATTAACTGCGCCTGTTCGTATCCTTGTGTCTATTTGTTTGTTCTGTCTTGTTTGTTTTCCTTTGTTTTAATGCTACTTGATTCATAGAAAAGAACTCGTAAATTTAGAAGGTTTTGAGAAAGTAGAAGTAAGAGTGGACTCAACGGCTTCCAAGAAGGAAGGGTTGCCCCCGGCGACAAGTAAACCATGTCCTCTGGAGAAAGGACACCCGCGTCCGTTTGCCCCCTCGAAGGAGACGCAGAAGCACCACGGTAAATATGTGTTTTAAAGATAGGAATGTTTTAGAGTAAAAACAAGTAACTGTGTCTTTGATTCGACTGTGAGAATGTCGGAAGCTTCCGCGAATGAATTGAATATCTGGGACGAACAGCTTGTATTCTGCAGAACTGACTGTTGTCAACTCTTTGTTGTCTGGCTTTAATGTTAAAAGCATGAGTCTATTAAGTTGTTTGGAATTGAATGAGTGTGCAAAGTGATTGTTGAGTGTGTTCATTTCGATTTAAGATTGTGCACCCAGGAATGGAATATAAAATTTAATTATATTTTAAGTTAAAGTTTTATTTTTAGTTGGTTTTACAACTGTGAAAAGGCAATGAACAATTTTCTGAGGGATAAGCTTCAGCCTTGAAGGTCTGAAGATGTCTGGCAGAAATCTAATTTGGGGTTTGGAACATTGTTTTAATTGGAAACTCTGCTATTGTTTTATTTTACAGTCTAAATTTGAAGACATGTTTTACTGACTGTTATCTTGTTTTAAGGGAAAGAAAGGATAGAAAAGGAGATATAGGAAAGATTCTGTCTGTTTAAAAAGATTAAAGTTTGTGTAAGGACCTAGTGTTAAGTCTTTTGTTGTAAGAATGTTAAATAACTTTTTCTTTAGTTTTTGGTTTTATTACAGTCATTTGAAAAGGCGCCTGAAGAAAGAGCAAGAAAATGATGTAATTTACCTATCTTTTAAAATAAGCACGTGCTATTCTGTTCTGTGTGTCGTTAATAAGTATTAAAAGTTAATAAGTCTGAATTGAATTAATACTGTTAAGGTTAATTGACCTGTTTAAGTTGAAGAACTGGAAATGTCATTTGCAACCACAATGAACTTTCAAGTTTAGCATGTCGAGTTTTGGAGCAGCCTTAAGTTCTGGACAGAGGACTCACTCAAATAACATCGGCTGTTTTGATTTTTAAATATTATTGCAGTGAATTAGAATTGGAATCATCTTTGTTGTAAAAATCCTTGGATTAGGAACCTCTTACAAAAGATACTAAAAAATTTGGAAACAATTGGAGTTTAATCTAAAATGCTATCTTTCCTGATGGAGATGCTTTCCTTTGAAGTTGAAAATGTTAAACATGATTTTGTTGTTTTTAAACCCTAAGGATACCAAAAGGATTGAAAAGGTTTAAAATAGATAGTTCTTTTCGATCAGAAAAAAAAGTTTCGTAAAGTGACGAAGCTGAGAATGTTTTGCTCCGCCCCCTTGGAGACAAACAAAGAACTTAACCCGCTGCAGCTTTTTGCATTGCTGAGAGTCAAATTTATACATATTGGACATTGCCAAACTTTACATTTCTAATAGACAGATAGAATTGGGCAAATTAACCCATTGGGCTCAGGGGCAGAGCCACAATGGATTCTTTTCAAACAGGTGACGGCAGGTTCCAAGGTCACATGAGAACTGATGCCGCAACAAGAGATCCAGCAGCTTAGAGAATTTAAAACTGAATTGCAGACATCAAATATCATAGCATCTTTATCAATGAGACAAAATGCTTGAGAAGGAAAGATAGTTGCAAGCACTTAGAACATAGAACATAGAAAAATACAGCACAGAACAGGCCCTTCGGCCCACGATGTTGTGCCGATCCTTTGTCCTCTGTCAAGGACAATTTAATCTATACCCCATCATTCTCCTTTATCCATATACCTATCTAAAAGCCGTTTGAAAGTCCCTAAAGTTTCTGACTCAACAACTTGCCCAGGCAAGGCATTCCATGCCCCGACCACTCTCTGGGTAAAGAACCTTCCCCTGACATCCCCCTTATATCTCCCACCCTTCACCTTAAATTTATGACCCCTTGTAACGCTTTGCTCCACCCGGGGAAAAAGTTTCTGACTGTCTACCCTATCTATTCCCCTGATCATCTTATAAACCTCTATCATGTCACCCCTCATCCTTCTCCGTTCTAATGAGAAGAGGCCTAGAATGTTCAGCCTTTCCTCGTAAGACTTATTCTCCATTCCAGGCAACATCCTGGTAAATCTCCTCTGCACCCTCTCCAAGGCTTCCACATCCTTCCTAAAATGAGGCGACCAGAACTGCACACAGTACTCCAAATGAGGCCTTACCAAGGTCCTGTACAGCTGCATCATCACCTCACGGCTCTTAAATTCAATCCCTCTGCTAATGAACGCTAACACCCCATATGCCTTCTTCACAGCCCTATCCACTTGAGTTGCAACTTTCAACGATCTATGCACATAGACCCCAAGGTCTCTCTGCTCCTCCACATGCCCAAGAACCCTACCGTTAACCCAGTATTTTGCATTCGTGTTTGTCCTTCCAAAATGGACAACCTCACACTTTTCAGGGTTAAACTCCATCTGCCACTTTTCAGCCCAGCACTGCAACCTATCCAAGTCCCTTTGCAGACGACAATAGCCCTCCTCGGTATCCACAACTCCACCAACCTTTGTATCATCTGCAAATTTACTGACCCACCCTTCGACTTCCTCATCCAAGTCGTTAATAAAAATCACAAACAGGAGAGGACCCAGAACTGATCCCTGCGGCACGCCACTGGTAACTGGGCTCCAGGCTGAGTATTTACCATCTAAGACCACTCTCTGCCTTCTATCAGTTAGCCAATTCTTAATCCAACTGGCCACATTCCCCACTATCCCATGCCTCCTGACTTTCTCCATAAGTCTACCATGGGGGACCTTATCAAATGCCTTACTAAAATCCATGTACACCACATCCACTGGTTTACCCTCATCCACTTGCTTGGTCACCTGCTCAAAGAATTCAATCAGGCTTGTGAGGCAAGACCTACCCCTCACAAAACCGTGCTGACTGTCCCGAATCAAGCAGTGTCTTTCCAGATGCTCAGAAATCCTATCCCTCAGCACCTTTTCCATCAACTTGCCTACCACCGAAGTAAGACTAACTGGCCTGTAATTCCCAGGGTTGTTCCTATTCCCTTTCTTGAACAGGGGCACAACATTTGCCACCCTCCAATCACCTGGTACCACCCCCGTCAGCAGAGAAGATGAAAAGATCATTGCCAGCGGCTCTGCAATTTCATCCCTTGCTTCCCATAACATCCTTGGATATACCCCGTCAGGCCCGGGAGACTTGTCTATCTTCAAGTTATTCAAAAACCCCAACACATCTTCCCTCCTAACGAGCACTTCCTCGAGCTTACCAGTCTGTTTCACACCGTCCTCTTCAGTAATACACCCCTTCTCATTCGTAAATACCGAAGAGAAGTACTCATTCAAAACCTCACTTATCTCTTCCGGCTCAACACACAGTCTCCCGCTATTGTCCTTGACCGGACCTACGGTCCCCCTAGTCATCCTCATATTTCTGACATACGCGTAAAAGGCCTTGGGGTTTTCTTTTATCCTACCCGCCAAGCATTTTTCATGCCCTCTCTTAGCTCTCCTAATCCCTTTCTTCAGATCCTTCCTGGCCATCTTGTATCCCTCCAGAGCTATGCCTGTGCCCTTTTTCCTCAACTTTATATACGCATCCTTCTTCTTCCTAACAAGACTCTCAACCTCTCTTGTCAACCACGGTTCCCTCACATGACCATCCCTTCCCTGTCTGACAGGGACATGCTTATCAATGGCCCCTACTATCTGCTCCTTGAAAAAGTTCCACATTTCGACCGTGCCCTTCCCTGCCAGCATATGCTCCCAACTTATGCTCCTCAGTTCCTGCCTGACAGCATCATATCTACCCTTCCCCCAATTGTAAACCTTGCCCTGTTGCACATACCTATCCCTCTCCATTACCACAGTGAATGCTACAGAATTGTGATCACTATCTCCAAAGTGCTCGCCCACCAACAGCTCTATCACTTGCCCTGGTTCATTACCTAGTACCAAATCCAATATTGCCTCCCCTCTGGTCGGGCAGTCTACATACTGAGTCAGAAAAGCTTCCTGGACATACTGCACAAACACTACCCCATCCAAACTATTCGATCTAAAGAGTTGCCAATCAATATTTGGGAAGTTGAAATCCCCCATAATTACTACCCTGTGACTTCTGCTCCTTTCCAAAATCTGTTTCCCAATCTGCTCTTCCACCTCCCTGCTGCTATTGGGGGAATATTGGTCCTTAACGTACAAAAAGTACAACCAAGTCTGGGCATAAGAAATTGGAATCAATAAACAAAATTTAACTGATATGAGTGGTTATTTTAAAGCACTAAAAAGGAAATCTATCTGATATTTAAGAGGACAATCAAAGTTTTAGAAAATAACAAATCAGTGGTTTACTGTGTTGGACATTAGCAATGGGTTCTGGTCCATACAGTTGGCACAAGAGTGTCAATATAAATTTGCATTTACGTTCAAGGGACAACAGTACATCTGGACGTGTCTCTCCCAGGGATTTTATAATAATCCATCGATATTCCACCTTCCTTCAGAAGGTTAGAGTGAAAGTTAAGCTGAAAATGGCACCGATAATGAAGGAAAAGGTTTCTTATTTGGGAATAGTAATAACACAGGGAAAGCATGAGACAGAGCAAAAGTGAGTGCAGACAATCCTTGAACTCCCCTAGCGCAAGAGATTAAAGCTGTAAGATTAAAAAAAAAGGACAGTTCCTATTTCAGGTTGTGAGAATAAACAGACAAGAAGCACTAACCCCCACGGTTAACCCCACATCCGAATTACTGACGAGTAAGGTTACGACCCAACAGCCACAAGTGACTGGTCTCCCTTGCCCGGTCTTGACTACAGGACTAGAAAATAGACTTGCGATAATAAAACCTAATAAAATTGTATATGATAATATAAAGCTTGAGTTGGTACCGGTAATATTGATTTTCTCAGATATCCAGCTACCTGACTGGTGCCCTGAGAAGACCCGAGAGTTGTACAAGGTATTACTGTAACAATTGTTGAGACAGGAATTTGGTAATGAGAAAATAATAAAGGGAAAGAGCCATAAACGCAGTTTAGTGAATGACGCAGCCACAGTCCTTAATACAGGAACTTCAATTGTCAATACTATAGATTTGGAAAATGTGGACCAGAAGGTTAGAACTCTCAGTCAGCTAGTAAAGGATATTTTTTTAAAAAAGGAACAAAAGGCACAGAAGTGGTGCAGCTAAAGTAGGACAGGATCTGTCAAAAAAAAAGTGACAGGACTGGTGAGAGTACGGGAAGGTCATGCTCATACTATTAATGATATCATAGAAAAGGTAAAGGAGGTCCATGACATTTCAAATAATGAAAGTGTTTGTAGTACATATGGTCCGTGAATGTTAGAACAAACGAAGGAAAATTGGAGGCAAATTGAGGCAGGACAGGTACCAGTTTGGATCAATTACACCCAGTTGCAGGACTTAGCTAGTCACACAAATGATAAAATTATCAGGTACCAACTCAGAAAACTTAAGGTATGGAAAGGTCAGGAATGTGTAAATACAGGATCTATGAGTATTGGAGTAGTGTTGGGAATACCTGTAATTCTGAAAGATAATTTAGGGATACAATTACATGAAGTAGAAAATATAGGAGTGATAAGGGGAAAAGATTATTAAAATACAATGATATTTTACCATATGTTGTGGAAATTGGAAAAGAGGTAATTGGAACAACATTGTCCATTGTCTGAGTGTTGTCTGGAAAACCAGGTGATCATATGTCCTCATCCTATATATAAAACGGCAGAATCAAAATGTGGATTTAATGCCACTGTAAATTGCACCATGGAAACTGGGAAAGCATTGTCAGGACTAACCCATGTGGCCTATATGGGAAAGGGGAGATATCACTTAACCACCACAGCGAAGGAGTACCAGTATGGACATAAACGGACTTGTCCGGTGAGCAACAGTACATTTTGGTTCAACCCACAAATACCAACCCGAGTAGGGAAAATGGAGTTGGTACAGATACATGAACAAAAGACAGAAACAATAACTGTGACAGAAAGTATTAAGGAGGATTTGACAAATTACCTCCGGGACTATGAATATAATGTTCAGCCATTGCTCACACGCTTGGGTAAAGAGAGACAGCAGCTGGAAGCCATTGCAAGCTGGAACAACAGTCGAAGATGCTACAAGATGAGATTGACAAGATAAATGATTCTACCTGGCAGGAGGACTTATGGAACTGGGGTCAGATGTGCAGATACACCCCTGGTTTAGAATTATCTCCCATGTCCTGATAGTGGTTTTGGGTATCATGGCGTCATATGTGACATACTTAATTTGGCAACTTAAGAAATTAATTAGGCAATGCAAGAGGATGTATGAACACAGGTTGGACAGCTACCCGAAAAGCAATTAGTGTTCGAACTTGCTCTGTCAAAGGAGGGACAATTAGTTATGCCATAAAAGGGTAATTGTATAACCTTTTCATATATACTTAAAGTGAGCAAATGAATGATCAGTGTACTTAATGAAATTGTATTATGTTTGTACAATCGATTATGTAACAATGATGTTTAAATGAGATGGTAAATGTACAAGTGTACCACCTTTTATGTTGTAAATAAGTGATTGAAGCCCCTGCAAAACGTATGCCTTTACAGAGTTTCCGCTGCCCCCTTGTGATATAAGCAGGCGACGTATTGAGTGCGACCCCTCTGGGTGTTGAAGGCTCTTTCTCGACAATAGAGACCATTAAAGGCACCAAGGTGGGATCAAGGGAAGGATTCTGAAAAGGGTTGTAGAAGAGTAGAGAGGGGACTGTGAGAACGGAATTTTACAATTTTAAGAACAGAGATTATGGGAACATTTAAGCTGAGATTAATCAATCATGTATTGCTAGCTTGACCTTTCGGCTGGTGCAGCGCGATGGTAGGAAAGATATGATGCTTCAATGATTACTTTAAATACCTCTCCCCTCCACATACGATGATATTGTGTTATCATGGTATGATAAAAGGAGGGATTGTTGGAGAAATTTTCTTAGCTTTGCTAATTATTACTTAACTTTGTAGAAGCAGAAAAGCAGGAGACAGCTTGTAGCTAATCTAACCACAACCAACGGTCATAAATTGTAGACAGAGCAGCTAACCACAATCAGACATTACGGCCAGATATGGTGTCTGGAGTGGGCATTGAATTAAGGAACTAGCTTGTTATTGTTGAAACTGATGTTTCGCTGACCGTTACGTAGGCAGTCTTGTGGGTGCTTATCTAATTGTGAAACTGTTAGCTCTGTCTTTTTTATACTATAGAAGTCCACTGCGATCTGTAGCTCTTTGGGAGTAGGGCAGGACCGCATTTAGGTAAGGTGTGCTCCCCCATGATATCATACAATAAAGGGTTTGATTCTCAACGTCTGAGTCCGGAGAATTTGTTCAACAATTGGGCACAATCTGGATTTTCTTCAACACAGATGGAGGGATAGAGAGAGAGAGACAGGGAGAGAAATGGAGTGACAGGGAGGGAAGGACAGATGGTGGGATAGAGAGAGAGACAGAGATAGGAGAGAGATGGAGTGATGGGGTGGGGGTGGGAAGACAGATGGAGGGACAGAGAGAGAGGCACAGATGGAAGTAGAGAGAGGGAGTTATGGGGAGGGAAAGACAGATGGAGAGACAGAGAGAAAGACAGAGATAGAAGGAGAGAGAGGGAGGGAAAGGCAGACGGAGGGACAAAGTGAGAGACAGATAGAGAAGGAGAGAGAGAGAGAGAGAGAGACAGAGAGGGACAGACAGATGGAGAGACAGTGACAGAAGGAGAGAGAGGGAGAGAGAGAGATTGAAGGAGAGAGAGGGAGAGACTGGGAGGGAAAGCGAGATGGAGAGATAGAGAGAGAGAGACAGAGATAGAAGGAGGGAGAGGGAGAGACAGAGAGGGAAAGACAGATGGAGAGACAGAGAGAGAGGCAGAGATGGAAGGAGAGAGAGGGAGTGACATGGAGGGAAAGACAGATGGAGGGACAGAGAGAGAGACAGAGACAGAGAGAGAAGGAGAGATTGGGACAGACAGAGAGGGAAAGGCAGTTGGAGAGACAGAGAGAGAGTGAGGGGCAGAGATGGAAGGAGAGAGGGAGCGACTGGGTGGGAAAGACAGATGGAAAGACAGAGAGAGAGAGAGGAGATCGAAGGAGAGCGAGGGAGAGACATAGAGGGAAAGACAGATGGAGAGATAGAGGAGAGAGACAGAGATAGAAGGAGAGAGAGGTAGAGATGGCGAGGGAACGACCGATGGAAAGACAGAGAGAGAGAGACAGTGATAGAAGGAGAGAGAGGGAGACACAGAACGGGACAGACAGATGGAGAGACAGAGAAAGAGGCAGAGATGGAAGGAGAGAGAGGGAGTGCCAGGGAGGGAAAGACAGATGGAGGGATAGAGAGAGACAGAGAGAGAGGCAGAGACAGAGAGAGAAGGAGAGATTGGGAGAGACAGAGATATAAAGGCGCTTGGAGAGACAGAGAGAGAGATAGGCAGAGATGGAAGGAGAGAGAGGGAGTGACAGGGAGGGAAAGACAGATGGAAAGACAGAGAGAGAGAGAGACAGTGATAGAAGGTGAGAGAGGGAGAGACAGAGATTGAAAGAGAGAGAGGGAGTGACTGGGAGGGAAAGAGAGATGGAGAGATAGAGAGAGAGACAGAGATAGAAGGAGAGAGAGGGAGAGACATAGATCGAAAGACAGATGGAGGGATAGAGAGAGAGACAGAGAGGGAATGGCAGTTGGAGAGACAGAGAGAGAGAGAGGGGCAGAGATGGAAGGGGAGAGGGAGTGACAGGGAGGGAAAGACAGATGGAAAGACAGAGAGAGAGAGACAGTGATAGAAGGAGAGAGAGGGAGAGACAGAGAGGGAAATACAGATGGAGAGACAGAGAGAGAGGCAGAGAAGAAAGGAGAGAGAGGGTGTGACAAAGAGGGAAAGACAGATGGAAGAAGAGAGAGAGAGACAGAGAGAGAAGGAGAGAGAGGGAGTGTCAGGGAGGGAAGGACAGATGGAAAGACAGAGAGAGAGAGACAGTGAAAGAAGGAGAGAGAGGGAGAGACAGAGATTGAAAGAGAGAGAGGGAGTGACTGGGAGGGAAAGAGAGATGGAGGGACAGAGAGAGAGACAGACAGAGAGCGAAGGAGAGAGAGGGTGACACAGAGAGGGAAAGATAGATGGAGGGACAGAGAGAGCGACAGAGAGAGAGGCAGAGACAGAGAGAGAAGGAGAGATTGGGAGAGACAGAGAGGGAAAGGTAGTTGGAGAGACAGAGAGACAGAGAGGGGGGCAGAGATGGAAGGAGAGAAAGGGAGTGACAGGGAGGGAAAGACAGATGGAGGGATAGAGAGAGAGACAGAGCGAGAAGGAGAGAGAGGGAGTGTCAGGGAGGGAAAGACAGATGGAGGGATAGAGAGAGAGAGACAGGGAGAGAAATGGAGTGACAGGAAGGGAAGGACAGATTGTGGGATAGAGAGAGAGAGACAGAGATAGGAGAGAGATGGAGTGATGGGGTGGGGGTGGGAAGACAGATGGAGGGACAGAGAGAGAGGCACAGATGGAAGTAGAGAGAGGGAGTGATGGGGAGGGAAAGACAGATGGAGAGACAGAGAGAAAGACAGAGATAGAAGGAGAGAGAGGGAGTGACAGGGAGGGAAAGACAAACGGAGGGACAAAGTGAGAGACAGAGAGAGAAGGAGAGAGAGGGAGAGACAGAGATGGACAGACAGATGGAGAGACAGAGATAGAAGGAGAGAGATGCAGAGACTTGGAGGGAAGGACAGATGGACGGATGGAGAGAGAGAGACAGAGATAGGAGATTGAGGGAGTGACAGTGAGGGAAGGACAGACAGAGAGACAGAGACAGAGAAAGAAGGAGAGAGAGGGAGTGACAGGGGGGAAAGACAGATGGAGGGACAGAGAGAGAGACAGAGAGAGAGGCAGAGAGAGAGGGAGTGACAGAGAGTGAAAGACAGATGGTGGGACAGAGAGAGAGACAGAGATAGAAGGAGAGAGAGGGAGTGACAGAGAGTGAAAGACAGATGGAGGGACAGAGAGAGAGAGACAGAGAGAGAGGCAGAGAGAGAAGGAGACAGAGGGAGAGACAGAGAAGGAAAGACAGATGGAGGGACAGAGAGAGAGACAGAGAGAGAGCGGCAGTGACAGAGATAGAAGGAGTGAGACGGAGAGACAGAGAGGGAAAACCAGATGGAGGGATCGAAAGGGAGACAGAGAGAGTGGCAGAGACAGAGAGAGTAGGAGAGAGAGGGAGTGTCAGGAAGGGAAAGACAGATGGAGGGACAAAGTGAGAGACAGAGAGTAAAGGAGAGAGATGGAGTGACAGGGAGGAGGGAATGAAAGATGGAGGGATAGAGAGAGAGAGACAGAGATAGAAGCAGAGAGGAGGAGTGACAGCGAGGGAAAGACAGATGCTGGGACAGAGAGAGAGACAGAGAGAGTGGCAGAGACAGAGATAGTTGGAGAGAGAGGGAGTGACAGAGAGAGAAAGACAGATGGAGGGACAGAGAGAGAGACAGAGTGGGAGGGACAGAGAGTGAGACAGAGAGAGACGGAGAGAGTGGGAGAGATGGTGTAAGGGAGGCACAAATGGAGTCATGGAAAGAGACAGACAGAGAGAGAGAGAGAGAGAGATAGGCAGAGACAGAGAATGAGAGAGAAGCAAACTGAGTCATGGACAGTGGGTGAGAAAGAGAGATATTGAGAGACAAAGTAAAAGACGGAGAGAGAGAGAGAGAGAGAGATGGAGAGGCAGAGAGAGGGAGAGACAGAGAGAGAAAGCAGATGCAGAGAGGGAGAGGGAGAAACAGAGAGGGAGAGGGAGATACAGAGAGAGATAGGGAGAGACAGAGTGAGTGGGAGAGATGGTGTAAACAGAATCATGGACAGAGGGAGAGAAAGAGAGATAGGGAGAGACAAAGTAACAGAAAGAGAGACAGATGGAGAGGCAGAGAGATGGAGAGGCAGAGAGAGGGAGGGCGAGATGGTGTGAGAGAGACAGAGGCATGGACAGAGGCAGAGAGAGAGAGAGAGGGAGAGACACTGAGAGACAGACAGAGCCAGAGAGAGAGAAAGAAACAGAGTGGGAGGGAGAGGGAGAAACTGGGATTCAGAGGGTAACAGAGAGGGAGAGACTGGGACTCAGAGGGTAAGGAAGAGGGAGAGACTGGGATTAAGAGGGTAACAGAGAGGGAGAGACAGGGATTCAGCGGGTAACGGAGAGGGAGAGACTAGGATTCAGTGGGTAACAGAGAGGGAGAGACTGGGATTTAGAGGGTAACGGAGAGGGAGAGAATGTGATTCAGAGGGTAACAGAGAGGGAGAGACAGGGATTCAGAGGGTAACAGTGAGGGAGAGTCTGGGATTCAGAGGGTAACAGTGAGGGAGAGACTGGGATTCAGAGGGTAACAGAGAAGGAGAGACTGGGTTTCAGAGGGTAACGGAGAGGGAAAGACTGTGATTCAGAGGGGAACAGTGGGAGAAGTAGAGATGAAGAGTGAAGATGTGAGAAAGACAAAGTCCAGTGTTCGTAACACATGGATAAAGAGGAACAGAGAGGTGAGACAGGGCTTGAGAGAGTAAAAGACAGACGAAGGAGAGATAGAGATGGAGAGATTACCAGGAACATAAATCTCCAGCAGTCTCTTCATGCTGATCACTCCTTTTCTCTGGATGTGTCAGGATTGCAGAGCTTAGATCTGATCCGTTGGTTATGGGATCGCTCAGCTCTGTCTATCGCATGCTGCTTACGCAGTTTGGCACGCAGATAGTCCTGGGTTGTAGCTTCACCAGGTTGACACCTCATTTTGAGGTATGCCTGGTGCTGCTCCTGGCATGCCCTCCTGCACACTTCACTGAACTGGGGTTGGTCTCCTGGCTTGATGGTAATGGTAGAGTGGGGGATATGCCGGGCCATGAGGTTACAGATTGTCTTTCTTTCTGTCTGTCTGTCTGTCTCTCGTTCCCTCCTCTCTCAGAACATCAGTCAGCCATTTTAGGTTTGTTCACGGTGGCCATTTTATGTTACAGCAGCACTGGGACATTTATTTCAGAGAGTGACTCCTCAGTAATGCAAGGTTAGTGCTTTAAACGTGAGAGAAACGGGTCCTGGGGTTCAGTTGAATGTAGCTTCTCATCCCGAAAAGTATTAGCAAACGTGTTTTTCAAATCAATTCCGCGACAACCTGAACAGGAGGAAAAACACCAACAAATGCAACAACAACTTCAACATGAGAAAAAAAACCACCAACAAATGCAACAACAACCTCAACAGGAGAAAAAACACCAACAAATGCAACAACAACCTCAACAGGATAAAAACACCAACAGACGCAACAACAACCTCAACAGGAGAAAAAACACCAACAGATGCAACAACAACCTCAACAGGAGAAAAAAATAACAACAAATGCAACAATTTCAACAGGAAAAGAACATCTTCCCGAGGACTAAAAAAACCTAACAAATACAACAACTTCAGTAGGAGAAAAGCCACTAACAAATTCAACATCATCAGAAGGGGAAAACACACCGATAAATAGGGCAGTGGCACAAGCTGTTGGAGGGACAGGAAATGGTTTCCGAAGGGACAGAGTATCTGATCACACCCGGGATGGTGGAATTGAGTATGTATTAAATGGTAAGAGATTAGAAAGCGTAGATGAACAAAGCGACCTGGGTGTCCCCGTCAATAAGTCACTGAAAACTAACATGCAGGTGCAGAATGCAATTCAGAAGGCTAATGGTATGTTAGTCTTTATCACAAGAGGATTTGAGTACAGGAGTAGTGAAGTCTTGCTTCAATCACATAGAACCTTGGTTAGACCGCACGTGGAGTACTGTCTGCAGTTTTGGTCCCCTTACCTTAGGAAGGATATTATTGCCAGAGAGGGAGTGCAATGAAGGTTCACCAGACTTGTTCCCGGGATGACGGGACTGCCCGATGGTGAGAGATTGGGGAAACTGAGAGACAGAGAGAGCGATAGAGACAGGGAGAGGCAGAGAGACAGAGGCAGAGAGAGAGAAATGGTGTGAGAGAGACACAAACAGAGTCATGGACAGAGAAAGAGAGCAGAGACAGAGAGAGAGCAGCAGACAGAGAGACACAAAGAGAGAGAGAAACAGAGAGAGAGAGACAGGAAGAGGTAGAGAGAGAGGAAGAGAGAGAGGATAATGAAATAGAGGGGGAGTGTGAGATAAAGGGGGAGAGTGAGATAGAGGGGAGAGTGAGATAGAGGGGGTGTATGAGACAGAGGGGGTGTATGAGATACAGGGGGAGTGTGTGATACAGGGGGAGTGTGAGATAGAGCGGGAGTGTTTGATAGAGGGGGAGAGGCAGATAGAGGGGGAGAGGCAGATAGAGGGGGAGAGGCAGATAGAGGGTGTGTATGAGATAGAGGGGAGTGTGAGATAGAGGGGGTGAGATAGAGGGGGAGTGTTAGATAGAGGGGGAGAGGCAGATCGAGGGGAGAGTGAGATAGAGGGGGAGAGTGAGATAGAGGGGGAGAGTGAGATAGATGGGAAGAGTGAGATCGAGGGTGTGTGTGAGATCGAGGGGGTGTGTGAGATCGAGGTGGAGTGTGAGACAGAGGGGGCGTGTGAGATAGAGGGGGTGTGTGAGATAGAGGGGGAGAGGGAGATAGATGGGGAGAGGGAAATAGAGGGGGAGAGGGAGATAGAGGGGAGAGGGAGATCGAGGGAGAGAGTGAGATAGAGGGAGAGAGTGAGAGCGAGGGGAACAGTGAGATCGAGGGGAGGGAGAGGGAGAGACAGAGAGGAGGAGAGTGGGAGTGACAGAGAGGGAAAGACAAATGGTGGAACAGAGAGAGAGACAGAGATAGAAGGAGAGAGAGGGAGCAACAGAGAGGGAAAGACAGATGGAGGGATAGAGAGAGAGACAGAGATAGAAGGAGAGAGAAGGAGTGACTGGGAGGGAATGGCAGATGGAGGGACAGAGAGAGAGAGAGAGACAGAGAGAGAGACAGAGAGAGAGTAAGAGAGAGAGACAGACAGAGAGAGAGAGGCAGAGATGGAAGGAGAGAGAGGGAGTGACAGGAAGGGAAAGACATATGGAAAGACAGAGAGAGAGAGACAGAGATAGATGGAGAGAGAGGGCGAGACAGAGAGGTAAAGACAGATGGAGAGACAGAGAGAGAGAGAAAGAGAGAGGCAGAAATGGACGGAGAGAGAGGGAGTGACATGGAGAGAAAGACAGATGGATAGACAGAGAGAGAGAGAAAGGGAGAGAAGGAGAGAGATGGAGAGACAGAGAGGGAAGGATAGATGGAGGGATAGAGAGCGAGAGACATAGATAGAAGGAGAGAGAGGGAGTGACAGGTGGTGGGGGGATACAGATGGAGGGACCGAGAGAGAGAGAAGGAGAGAGGGGGAGAGACAGAGCGAAGGAGAGAGGGATTGGCAGAGAGGGAAAGACAGTTGGAGGAACAGAGATCGAGACAGAGATAGAAGGAGAGAGAGGGAGTGACCGAGAGGGAAAGACAGATGGAGGGACAGAGAGAGAGACAGAGAGAGAGAGGCAGAGACAGAGAGAGAAGGAGAGTGTGGGTGAGACAGAGAGGGAAAGGCAGTTGGAGAGACAGAGAGAGAGAGAGAGGCAGAGATGGAAGGAGAGAGAGGGAGTGACAGGAAGGGAAAGACATATGGAAAGACAGAGAGAGAGAGACAGAGATAGATGGAGAGAGAGGGCGAGACAGAGAGGTAAACACAGATGGAGAGACAGAGAGAGAGAGAGAGAGAGAGAGGCAGAGATGGAAGGAGTGAGCGGGAGAGACAGAGAGGGAAAGACAGATGGAGAGACAGAGAGAGGCAGAGATGGAATGAGAGAGGGAGTGAGAGAAAGGGAAAGACAGATGGAGAGAGAGAGAGAGACAGAGATAGAAGGAGAGAGATGGTGAGAAAGAGAGTGAAAGACAGATGGAGGGACAGAGAGAGAGACAGAGATAGAAGGAGAGAGATGGAGTGACAGGGTAGGAAGGACAGATGGAGGGATAGACAGTGAGAGGCAGAGATAGAAGGAGAGAGAGGGAGTGACAGAGAGGGAAAGACAAATGGAGGGACAGACAGAGAGAGGACAGAGATGGACAGACAGATAAAGGAAAAGACAGATGGAGAGACAAAGATAGAGAGAGGCAGAAATGGACGGAGAGAGAGGGAGTGACAGGCAGAGAAAGACAGCTGGAAAGACAGAGAGAGAGAGAAAGGGAGAGAAGGAGAGAGATGGAGTGACAGAGAGGGAAGGATAGATGGAGGGATAGAGAGCGAGAGACATAGATAGAAGGAGAGAGAGGGAGTGACAAGTGGTGGGGGGGGATACAGATGGAGGGACTGAGAGAGAGAGAAGGAGAGAGTGGGAGAGACAGAGAGAAGGAGAGAGGGATTGGCAGAGAGGGAAAGACAGTTGGAGGAACAGAGATCGAGACAGAGATAGAAGGAGCGAGTGGGAGTGACCGAGAGGGAAAGACAGATGGAGGGACAGAGAGAGAGACAGAGAGAGAGGCAGAGACAGAGAGAGAAGGAGAGAGAGGGAGAGAACCAGTGAGAGGCAGAGACAGGGAAAGAAGGAGAGAGAGGGAGAGAAAAAGAGAGAGGCAGAGACAGAGAGAGAAGGAGAGAGAGGGAGAGACAGAAAGGGAAAGACAGATGGAGAGACAGAGAGAGAAGGAGAGAGAGGGAGAGACAGAGAGAGAGACAGAGACAGAGAGAGAAGGAGAGAGAGGGAGAGACAGAGAGGAAAAGGCATATGGACGGGCAGAGAGAGATAGATTAAGAGAGAGAGATTGAAGGAGAAAGACATAGAGACAGAGAGGGAAAGACAGAAGGAGGGACAGAGAGAGAGACAGAGAGAGTGGCAGAGACAGAGATAGAAGGAGAGAGAGGGAGTGTCAGGGGGAGGGGGAGAGGGAGATAGAGGGGGAGAGACAGATAGAGGGAGAGAGACAGATAGAGGGAGAGACAGACAGATAGAGGGAGAGACAGACAGATGGAGGGGGAGAGTGAGATAGAGAGGGAGAGTGAGATAGAGGGGCGGAGGGAGATTGAGGGGGGAGAGGGAGAGAGAGGGGGTAGTGGGAGATATAGGGGGGAGAGGGAGAGAGAGCGGGAGAGGGAGAGAGGGAGATAGAGGGCGAGAGACAGATCGATGGGGAGTGTGAGATAGAGGGGGGAGAGAAAGATAGAGGGGGGATAGAGTGGGGAGAGGGAGATAGAGTGGGGAGAGGGAGATAGAGGGGTGGAGAGGGAGAGAGAGTGGGAGAGAGCGGGAGAGGGAGAGAGGGAGATAGAGGGGGAGAGACAGATAGAGGGAGAGAGTGAGATAGAGGGCGAGAGACAGATAGAGGGTGAGAGACAGATAGAGGGCGAGTGACAGATAGAGGGGGAGAGGGAGATAGAGGGGGAGAGGGAGAGAGAGGGTGTGTGTGAGATAGTGGGGGTGTGTGAGACAGTGGGGGTGTGTGAGATAGTGGGGGGAGAGACAGATAGAGGGGGAGAGTGAGATAGAGGGCAAGAGACAGATAGAGGGCGAGAGACAGATAGAGGGCGAGGGACAGATAGAGGGGGAGAGGGAGATAGAGGGGGAGAGGGAGAGAGAGGGGGTTTGTGAGATAGTGGGGGGGTGAGATAGTGGGGGTGTGTGAGATAGTGGGGGGAGAGACAGATAGAGGGGGAGAGTGAGATAGAGGGGGAGAGGGAGATAGAGGGGGAGAGACAGATAGAGGGGGAGAGACAGATAGAGGGGGAGAGGGAGATAGAGGGGGAGAGGGAGAGAGAGGGTGTGTGTGAGATAGTGGGGGTGTGTGAGATAGTGGGAGGCGAGACAGATAGAGGGGGAGAGTGAGATAGAGGGGGAGAGGGAGATAGAGGGGGAGAGGGAGATAGAGGGGGAGAGACAGATGGAGGGGGGAAACAAATAGAGGGAGAGAGTGAGATAGAGGGAGAGAGTGAGATAGAGGGGGAGAGTGAGATAGAGGGAGAGAGTGAGATAGAGGGCGGGAGACAGATAGAGGTCGAGAGACAGATAGAGGGCGAGGGACAGATAGAGGGGGAGAGGGAGATAGAGGGGGAGAGGGAGAGAGAGGGGGTGTGTGAGATAGTGGGGGTGTGTGAGATAGTGGGAGGCGAGACAGATAGAGGGGGAGAGTGAGATAGAGGGGGAGAGGGAGATAGAGGGGGAGAGGGAGATAGAGGGGGAGAGACAGATGGAGGGGGGAAACAAATAGAGGGAGAGAGTGAGATAGAGGGAGAGAGTGAGATAGAGGGGGAGAGTGAGATAGAGGGGAAGAGTGAGATCGAGGGGATGTGTGAAATAGAGTGGGAGAGGGAGATAGAGGGTGGAGCGGGAGATAGAGGGGGGTGAGGGAGAGAGAATGGGAGAGGGAGATAGAGGGGGATTGGGAGATAGAGGGGGGAGAGGGAGATAGAGGGGGAGAATGAGATAGAGGGGGAGAGGGAGATAGAGGGGGGTGAGGGTTATAGAGGGTGTGAGGGAGATAGAGGGGGAGAGGGAGACAGAGGGGGAGAGGGAGATAGAGGGGGAGAGGGAGATAGAGGGGGCTGAGGGAGAGAGAGTGGGAGAGGGAGATAGAGGGGGATTGGGATATAGAGGGGGAGAGGGAGATAGAGGGGGAGAGGGAGATAGAGGGGGAGAGGGAGATAGAGGGGGAGAGGGAGAGAGAGGGTGTGTCTGAGATAGTGGGGGTGTGTGAGACAGTGGGGGTGTGTGAGATAGTGGGGGGAGAGACGGATAGAGGGGGAGAGTGAGATAGAGGGCAAGAGACAGATAGAGGGCGAGAGACAGATAGAGGGCGAGGGACAGATAGAGGGGGAGAGGGAGATAGAGGGGGAGAGGGAGAGAGAGGGGGTTTTTGAGATAGTGGGGGGGTGAGATAGTGTGGGTGTGTGAGATAGTGGGGGGAGAGACAGATAGAGGGGGAGAGTGAGATAGAGGGGGAGAGGGAGATAGAGGGGGAGAGGGAGATAGATGGGGGAGAGACAGATAGAGGGGGAGAGACAGATAGAGGAGGAGAGAAATAGAGGGAGAGAGTGAGATAGAGGGAGAGAGTGAGATAGAGGGTGGGAGACAGATAGAGGTCGAGAGACAGATAGAGGGCGAGGAACAGATAGAGGGGGAGAGGGAGATAGAGGGGGAGAGGGAGAGAGAGGGGGTGTGTGAGATAGTGGGGGTGTGTGAGATAGTGGGGGTGTGTGAGATAGTGGGAGGCGAGACAGATAGAGGGGGAGAGTGAGATAGAGGGGGAGAGGGAGATAGAGGGGGAGAGGGAGATAGAGGGGGGAGAGACAGATGGAGGGGGGAAACAAATAGAGGGAGAGAGTGAGATAGAGGGAGAGAGTGAGATAGAGGGGGAGAGTGAGATAGAGGGGAAGAGTGAGATCGAGGGGATGTGTGAAATAGAGTGGGAGAGGGAGATAGAGGGTGGAGCGGGAGATAGAGGGGGGTGAGGGAGAGAGAATGGGAGAGGGAGATAGAGGGGGATTGGGAGATAGAGGGGGGAGAGGGAGATAGAGGGGGAGAATGAGATAGAGGGGGAGAGGGAGATAGAGGGGGGTGAGGGAGATAGAGGGTGTGAGGGAGATAGAGGGGGGAGAGGGAGACAGAGGGGGAGAGGGAGATAGAGGGGGAGAGGGAGATAGAGGGGGCTGAGGGAGAGAGAGCGGGAGAGGGAGATAGAGGGGAATTGGGATATAGAGGGGGAGAGGGAGATAGAGGGGGAGAGGGAGATAGAGGGTGGAGACGGTGATAGAGGGGGAGAGATGGATGGGGTAGAGTGTGGTGAACCTGTGGAATTCTCTACCGCAGAAGGCAGTGGAGGCCAAGTCATTAAATATATTCATGGAGGAGAGATATATTTCTAAATGTCAAAGGGATCAAGGGGTATGGGGAGAAAGTGGGAACAGGGTACTGAATTAGACCATCGGTCATGATCTTTATTGAATGACGGAGCAGGCCCAAAGGGCCGAATGGCCGACTCCTGATCCTATTTTCTATGTTTCTATGAGAGAGGCGGATTGAGAGAGGGAGAGAGAAGTAGAAACAGAGAGAGAAGGAGAGATAGAGATGTAGCGAGGTGACCCTGATATTCTCTCTCTCTCACACACACACATCCAGGCACAGACAGACACATACATAAAGGGACACACAGAGACACAGACACACACACACACAGACACACACACACACACAGATTTTACAATCCACACTGTGTCTCGTTTACACACTCTCCATCGCCACTTAAACCTTTAATAAATAAAAATAAACATACCACACACAGCAATGTAATTTGTCGTTATTTGTAATGGTGAGACGGAATCAGCAGCTTGTTCCCAGTTTAAAGAGGGAGTTTCACCCTTTCCAGGGACTGAAATCTGGCTATTATCACATTGCTGCTTGTGGGATCTTGCTGTGCATCTAGTGGCCTGCAGCATTTCCTACATGACAACAATGGGGACACTTCCCTCCCTGTCACACCATTTTAGAAGTGAATTCGTTTTGTGTAAAGCTCCCCTGAAGGCCTGGAATTAAAGTCCTGAGCTTGGAGCCGGTATAATTCCAGAGTGATGCTGGTAATTAGGGCAGTGACGTGAATTTGAGGGTGAAAAAAATCGTGGGATCTTGCTGTGCACGTATGGCATGCAGTGTTTCCAACATTGCAATAGTGACGAGCACTTAAACAGTTCACTGAGTGTCAAATGTTCCCGATTCAAACAATTCAGTTCACTGAAGTTCTGAGTTTCGAATTCTCTCTGTCTTTCTCCAGAATTCTTTCCCTCTGTCTCTCTATTTAAACCTTTAATAGTTAAAAACACACACAGCTGTGTGATTTGTTGTTGGTTTAAATGGTGAGACAGAAATATTTGACAGCTATTTTCAGTCAAGATTACATATGAGATAGAGGGACAAAAACAGATATGGATGGAGAGAGACAGGGGAGAGAAATACACAGACAGGGGAGAGAAATACAGAGACAGGGAGAGAGATACAGAGACAGGGGAGAGAGATACAGAGACAGGGGAGAGAGGTACAGAGACAGAGGAGAGAAATACACAGACAGGGAGAGAGATACAGAGACAGGGAGAGAGATACAGAGACAGAGGAGAGAGATACAGAGACAGGGGAGAGAGATACAGAGACAGGGGAGAGAGGTACAGAGACAGAGGAGAGAAATACAGTCAGTCAGAGAGATACAGAGACAGGGGAGAGAGGTATAGTATAAATGGGTGGTTGATGGTCGGCACAGACTCGGTGGGCCGAAGGGCCTGTTTCAGTGCTGTATCTCTAAACTGAACTAAACTAAATACACAGACAGGGAGAGAGATACAGAGACAGGGGAGAGAAATACACAGACAGGGAGAGAGATACAGAGACAGAGGAGAGAAATACAGTCAGGGAGAGAGATACAGAGACAGGGGAGAGAGGTACAGAGACAGAGGAGAGAAATACACAGACAGGGAGAGAGATAAAGAGACAGGGAGAGAGATACAGAGACAGAGGAGAGAAATACACAGACAGGGAGAGAGATACAGAGACAGGGGAGAGAAATACACAGACAGGGGAGAGAGATACACAGACAGGGGAGAGAGATACAGAGACAGGGAGAGAGATACAGAGACAGAGGAGAGAAATACACAGACAGGGGAGAGAGATACAGAGACAGGGAGAGAGATACACAGACAGGGAGAGAGATACAGAGACAGGGAGAGAGATACACAGACAGGGAGAGAGATACAGAGACAGGGAGAGAGATCCAGAGACAGAGGAGAGAAATACACAGACAGGGAGAGAGATACAGAGACAGGGAGAGAGATACAGAGACAGAGGAGAGAAATACGCAGACAGGGAGAGAGATACAGAGACAGGGGAGAGAAATACACAGACAGGGGAGAGAGATACACAGACAGGGGAGAGAGATACAGAGACAGAGAGAGAGATACAGAGACAGGGGAGAGAGATACAGAGACAGGGGAGAGAGATACAGAGACAGACACAGAGAGGTGGAGGTTGCTGTCTGAACCCTTTTATCCTTTGGTTATTAACTGTGATTTGTCTGTATTAGGGTGTTGCTGAGAGAGTGTCTGTGTCACTGAGGGCAATTCCTGGGCTCTCGCTGTGCTATTTTGCTTAACAATGCCTTTTAATCAATTGTGGGATCCTGCTGTGCATCCATTCCCTGCATCAATTCCTCCATTACAACACTGAGGCAGAAACAGATCGAGAGAAAAAGAGGGAGAGTGAGAAACAGCTGGAGGTGGCAGGTTAAATGCAGAGAGAGAGAGAGACAGGTGAGTGAGGGAGGGAAGGCAGAGAATGATGGACAGAGACAGAGAGAGAGGGAGAGAGAAATCTACACTCAAAACCTTGGTAAACTGAATATTGAAGTGTGACCATTGTTGGGATCTTGCTGTGCACTAAAAGCAGATTATCAGCATATCCGATTTCTGCCTGTGGGATGTTGCTGTGCACACATTGTCTGCAGGTTTCCTGCATTGCAGCAGTGGACCACTTTCAAAATTAATTCATTAAGAGTCAATTGCTCCTGAGGGCCAATAATTACAAGAGTTGAACGTGAAGCTGTATAAAGGTTGTTTTCAGTTTAAAGATGGAGTTCAGCATTTTATGAGGACTGTGATGGGATATTTGGATATGATCACATTGTGGGATCCTGCTGTGCATACATTCTCTGCATCAATTTCTACATTACAACACTGAGGCAGAAACAGGTGGAGAGAAAAAGAGGGAGAGTGCGAAACAGCTGGAGGAGGCAGGTTAAACAGAGAGAGAGAGAGAGAGAGACAGGCGGAGTCTGGGTGAGGGAGGGAAGGCAGAGAAAGATGGAGAAAGACAGAGAGAGAGAGAGAAATCAACACACAAACCTTGGTTGAAGTGTCACCATTGCTGGGATCTTGCTGTGCACAGCTTGCCGGCTGTTATCACACTGCTGCTTGTTGGATCTTGCTGTGTACCAATGTCCTGCAGCATTTCCAACATTGCAACAGTGACGAGCAATTTAAAAATTAATTCATTGAGTGTCAAATACTTCTGTGAATCAGCAATGAAATGGGTGAAATGTGAAGGTTTGTAAAGGCTTGTTCTCATTCCCGAATATTGCTGGTGTTTTAGGCTGTGGGCTGAATGTGACAGTGAAATGAAACACCGGGCACCGGGGGACAATTTGAATTCAGTTTTTCAGGGATGGGAATGTGGATTTCTCTCTCTATCCTTCTACAGGAGAGGGGATGAGGGTCTCCAGTGTTTGTGTGTTTTTACAATGAGGCAGAAACAGATGTCGAGACAGACAGAGAGAAATAGAGATAGAGAGAGAGCAGGAAATGACAGGGTAAACACATCTACACTTCCCAGTCTCTGGCTCTGTGTCAGGGGATGTGTTTGCAAGTCACTGAGAGATTGTTTTATGTCAGTGAGTTTGAGAGAGAGTCCTGGGCTCTCGCTGTGTTTTATTTCTGTGCAAAAATGCTTTGCTTTGTTTGAATCAATTTTATTTCTCTTATTCCCAAGGAGAATCTTTTCGGAAGCTGCAGCTGTGATGATGCAGAGGGAGAATCTTTTAACAACGTGGAATTCTCTGACAAGAGCTTTAAGCGGAGAGGGAAAGTAATAATACACATATATTTGTCATTGTCAAATTAATTTCCAGATCCAGAAAAGAAGACTGTGTGATTTCGGGGCTGATAGAAAAACAAAGTGCTGGAAATGCTCAGTATTTCCAGAACAGTTTTTATTTCAGATTTCCAGCATCCACAGTATTTTGATTTTGTGTTTTCGGGGGTCTGTGGATTTTTTTTACCACAAGGGAGGGGGCTGGATGGTGCTCCAAAGGGAATAGTTTGGGAATCGCTGCTCCAGAACAGTCAATGTAATCCCATAGATTTCCCTCTCTCCATCTCTTGCTGCTACTTGTTCCCTGCACCTTCCTCTTTGTTCCTAGCTCTGTTTCTTCACATCTTTAAATCCCTATCTCTGTATCTCTCAACATCCTTTCTATCTCAACCTCTCTCTAGAGTCTCACAGGTTTCCATTGTCATTCTCTTTCTGCGACTCTCTGTATCTTTATCTGTCTCTCTCTCACTCCATTTCTTCTCTCACTCACTTCCAAATCCCTGAATCTTTCCATCGCTGCTCCTCCTTTCCTGCAAGATTATCTCTGCATTTCCCCCAACCCGCAGCATCCCTCTCTATTCTGTAAACGCATCTTACATTGTATCTCTGCCCCTCCATATCTTTCTGTCTCTGCATCTCTCTCTTGGTCTGGGATCTTTCTCAATATCTCCATTTCTCTCTCTCTCTCTGCCCTTCTCAGTATTTCCGACCCACTGTTCTCAGCTTCTCTCACTGGTGTCGGACTCCCTGCATCTCATTCTCCATCTCCCTTTCCATTTATTTTTCTCTCTCTCTGTTCTGTCCTAATCCCGGGATCTGTTTTCTGTGTTTCTGTCCCTCTGTCAGGTGGTGGATTTGAACTCAAAGCCTTGGTGTTGTACAGGGTGATTGTGAAGTGGGATCCTGCTTTCCATCTCTGCCCAGTTTTGCTCCCATTGAGGTAAAAACAGGGGAGAGATGCTGAACGGACAGCCGATACACAACCACCCTCCTCCCCTCCACCCTGGTTTGCACCATTGGCACCAAGTCCGAGTCCAGCCCAGTGTTTCTTTGACTCTCTGTGTATCTGCTCCCAGACTGTCTCTGCCTGTCTCCTTCTGGTTCAATGCGGGAAGGGACAAGTCAGCCATTATCTAACATGGGTGGGACAGGATCAAAGGGCTGAATGGCCTCTTCCCGTCCCTGTGCAAAATCAATGTGTGAGTGTTTGTGTGTGTCTCCCTCTGTTTGATTCCCGGAAGCCGATGGAGAGAGCAGGTGAAACACCTTTCTGCAGAGAGGGCTGTGTCCTGGACGTTAAAGGCTCAGAATGCCAGTTAGCCTCTGAAGGTCCTTGCTCGATGCCCGGCCCTGATTTTGGTCGGACAGGAGTTAAAGGTGCCGGGGATCTGGGAGCAAGTTGTTGGAATTCCAGTGGCTTATCCAGATCTGGAATTAAAATGAACGAAAGATTGTCGGGAGACGGAGCCAAACCCAGGAAAGTGATGGACGTGGGAATAACACGGTGGGGAGTGAGGGGGGTAGGGGGCTGTTCACGGGGGTAATGATACAGGGTGGGAATTAGTAGAGGGGGCTTTTACAGGACAGGGAGGGTATTTAGAAACCGGGAGAGTTTACAGTGGAGAGCGGGGGGAGAATTAGATTGGGTTCAGTTAATGGGGGGTGGAGGTATTTAGATGGGAGTCTGTTCACAGAACGGTGGGTATTTAGATGGGGGTCTGTTGCGGGCGGTCGCAAGATGGGAGTCTGTTCCCGGGGGGTATTCAGAGAGGAGTTTGTTCCGGGGGGGGGGGGCGGTATTTAGATGGTAGTTTGTTCATGGGAAGGTATTTAGATGGGAGTTTGTTCCTGGGGGGTTATTCAGAGTGGAGTTTGTTCCAGGAGGGTATTGAGATGGGAGTTTGTTCCTGAGGGGTTATTCAGAGGGGAGCTTGTTCCCGGGGGGGGGGGCGGTGGTATTTAGATGGTAGTTTGTTCATGGGCAGGTATTTAGATGGGAGTTTGTTCCTGGGGGTGTATTCAGTTGGGCGTTTGTTCCCGAGGAGTATTGAGATGGGAGTTTGTTCCCGGGGGCTATTGAGATGGGAGTTTGTTCCCGGTGGGTATTTAGATGGGAGTTTGTTCCTGGGAGGGTATTTAGATGGGAGTTTGTTCCTGGGAGGGTATTTAGATGGGAGTTTGTTCCCGGGCGGTATTGAGATGGGTGTTTGTTCCCGGGGGGTATTGAGATGGTAGTTTGTTCCCGGGGGGTATTGAGATGGGAGTTTGTTTCTGGGGGTGTATTCAGTTGGGCGTTTGTTCCCGTGGGTATTTAGATGGGAGTTTGTTCCTGGGGTGGTATTCAGATGGTAGTTTGTTCCCGGGGGGTATTGAGATGGGGGTCTGTTCCTGGGGGGTGTTATTCAGATGGGAGTTTGTTCCCGGGGGGAATTTAAATGGCTGTTTGTTCCCGGGGTCTATTTAGATGGGAATCTGTCCTGGGCGGGTGGTTGTTTGATGGGTTGTCTTGTAACAGAGGGAAGGGGATAATTAGATGGGGGTCTGTTGATAATGAGGGTATTAGATGGGGGTCATTTAACAGGGGATATCAGACAGTTGTCTGCAGATTAGGATTATTTAGATCGTGGGTGTCTGTACAAGGGGGGGATGTTTTCTGGTGGGGGGAATTGCAGGAAAAAGATTTGCCTGGTGGATAAAAATTGCGGGCGGTGGATAAATTGAGGGCGGTGGATAAATTGAGGGCGGTGGATAAATTGAGGGCGGTGGATAGGGTCAGGAAAAGACAGAAAAATTTGGAAAGAGAGAGAGAAATGATAGAAAGAGAAATAGAGAAGACAGAAAGATGCAAAGCATGAGAGAAGGGAAAAAAGTGGAGGGAAATAACAGAGACACAAAGAAATTGAAGGCACCAAAGAGACAGACAGAAAGCCAGTGAGAAAGACACAGAGAATCACAGAGAGATTGAGAGAGAGGACAGAGAATCACAGAGAGATTGAGAGAGAGGACAGAGAATCACAGAGAGATTGAGAGAGAGAGGACAGAGAAAGCCATTGAGACAGAAAGACGCACAATCACTCAGAGAGAGACAGAAACACAAAGTGAAGGAGAGATTCAGAAATAGAGAGAGTGAGAGAGAGAGAGATTGAGAGAGAGAGAGAGAGATTCAGTGAGAGTCAGTGAGAGAGAGATTGAGTGGAAGAGTGATTGAGTGGGAGAGAGATTGAGTGAGGAGAGATTGAGTGAGGAGAGATTGAGTGCGAGGGAAATTGTGTGCGAGTGAGATAGTGTGCGAGGCAGAGTCTGTGAGAGGGAGAGTCTGTGAGAGGGAGAGTCTGTGAGAGGGAGATTGAGTGAGGGGGAGATTCTGTACGCGGGAGATTCAGTGTGAGGGAGATTCAGTTCGAGGGAGATTCAGTTCGAGGGAGATTCAGTGCGAGAGAGACTGTGCGAGAGAGACTGTGAGCGAGAGAGACTGTGAGAGAGATAGATTGAGTGAGAGAGATAGATTGAGTGAGAGAGATAGATTGAGTGCGAGATAGATTGAGTGCGAGAGAGATTGAGTGCGAAAGAGATTGAGTGCGAGAGAGATTGAGTGAGAGAGAGATTGAGAGAGAGAGAGATTGAGTGAGAGAGATATTGAGAGAGAGAGAGATTGAGTGAGAGAGAGATTGAGTGAGGGAGAGAGATAGTGGGGGAGAGAGATTCAGTGGGGGAGAGAGATTCAGTGGGGGAGAGATTCAGTGGGAGAGAGATTCAGTGGGAGAGAGATTCAATGAGATAGAGATTGAGTGAGAGAGAGATTCAGTGAGAGAGAGATTGAGTGAGAGAGAGAATCAATGAGAGAGAGAGTGAGTGCGAGAGAGATTGAGTGAGAGATTCAGTGGGAGAGAGATTCAGTGGGAGAGAGATGCAGTGAGAGAGAGATTGAGTGAGAGAGAGATTGAGTGAGAGAGAGATTGAGTGACAGAGAGATTCAGTGAGAGAGAGATTGAGTGAGAGAGAGATTCAGTGGGAGAGAGATTCAGTGAGAGAGAGATTGAGTGAGAGAGAGATTCAGTGGGAGAGAGATTGAGTGAGAGAGTGATTCAGAGAGAGATTCAATGAGAGAGAGATTGAGTGAGAGAGAGATTGAATGAGAGAGAGATTCAGTGAGAGAGAGATTCAGTGAGAGAGAGATTGAGTGAGAGAGAGATTCAGTGGGAGAGAGATTGAGTGAGAGAGATTCAGTGGGAGAGAGATTCAGTGAGAGAGAGATTGAGTGAGAGAGAGATTCAGTGAGAGAGAGAGATTGAGTGAGAGAGAGATTGAGTGAGAGAGAGATTCAGTGAGAGAGAGATTCAATGAGAGAGAGATTGAGTGAGAGAGAGATTCAGTGAGAGAGAGATTCAGTGAGAGAGAGATTCAATGAGAGAGAGATTGAGTGAGAGAGAGATTGAGTGAGGGAGACTTAGTGAAAGAGACTGAGTCAGAAGAAGGGAGAAAAGCAGAAACAGACAATAAAGATGTGATACTCACCATCCCACACCGTCTGCTTTCCATCGTTGGATTGTAACAGCTTCCCTCCGTCAGCTCATCCATGGGGAAAAGATCCTGGAGAGGGGCATTGTGGTGGGATTTGGAGAAAAGCGTCAGGACTGGGACAGAGAGAGCGGGGGATTCAGACTGGACTCTCTCACACGCACACACACTGTAATCAGTTCCAATTCACCTGGCCACAGAGATTGAGACACAGAAACTCACCTTCAGAAACCAGCTGCATGGAAGGAAAGAATGTGGTCTGATGTTGTCCTAATGTATCCCAGAACCTGTCACTCAAAACAGACAGTCTACCCAAAGTGCAGCTTAACCAACCAGCTCTCAGCTTCCTCCATCTGGACACTCCCTCCCAGATATGGGACAGTCCAAGGTGAGTCTCTGTGTAAACAGCGAATGGGGGAGAGAGGGATATTCCAAACATATCCCAAATGGACCATTCCAGATAGAAACCTGTCTGTCTCTCTCTTTCTCTCTCTCCCTCCCCCAAAAACCTCATTAACAGAGCAGAAAAACTGCTGTAATTTAAAACCTGGAGGGGCCGGTTTGGATAATAACCATTTAACACTAATTGTATTAAATCTCTTTCACTATTCACCTCCAGTTAACAGAAAGTTCAGAAAATGACTCATTGCAATTACCTTGAAATTCTGACAAAGTGTTATTGCTGGAGAGGCCTGTTTGAATGCAGTACAAACATGCGGTTTTTATTCGGTTTTTCATTTCCACTGTGTGACAAAGACTGAAACTAGAGCCAGGTTAATGATGCAGCCAAGAGAACTTTTATAACCAGTGACATTTCACACAACAATTCTTACCCATATTTACAGTTGTATTCGTCAATGATTCTTTGCCCTGTATTTGATGCTGCTGTATTTATGTATTAGCTGTAATCAATCAATAAAACCTTCTTAACATTCACCAGTTTAATGTTACAAGGGTTCACAAAGCTGGGAAATGGCCATTTAACACAAATGGTATTAAAGATCTTCCACTTTTCACCTCCAGTTTATATAAAGTTCAGCAATAAAGACCTCTACATTCTGACAAAGAGTTTTTACTGCTGTAATAAAGTGTCACTTGTTTCCATTTGCTTCCAGACTGTTTCTACCCTCTGCTCTCCTGAGGGATTCAGAGGGATTTTTGTTCATTGTTTGTCCACATTCAGGAGGGTCCAGATCCTCTGCAGCTGCTGTCCTGGAGAAATTAATTGCATTGCATTCAAAATCTTGCCCTCATTTTGGAGATATGAGGAGTGACTGTTTGCACTAGTAGAGAGGTGAAACAAATAGGCAGGGAGTTATTATGTTCTGGAATTCACTGTCTGATAGGTGTCTGAAAGCAGATTCAATATTAACTTTCAAAGGTCAATTGGAGTAAAATTTCAACTGCTCTTAGTTATAGTAGAGAAGATACCAGCATAGAAAGAGAAGTGTGAGAGAGAGAGATGTCATAACGTAGGTGATCAAGAACTCAACACAACTTATATTGAGAGTTTTTATTTCTAAATAACTGTTTCAGTTTTATTTGATCCTGTTGTTTTATTTATACATTACCTTTAATCACTCAATATAACTTTCCAAACAGGAACGTGTTTCATGTTACAAGTGTTCACTCAGTAGAAAAATAGCCATTTTACAAAAGTTGCATTGAAATTATTTTATTCAGCATCTCAAGTTTACAATAAAGTAAATTCTTCAGACTTGTGGAAACTTTCAAACTCAGCAAGGGAATCTCCCATCAGTAATGGCTCAGCATCTCCATCTGCTGGTGACCCGTCTCACTGCAGTTAATGTCCCTCTCTCACCATCTCCATCTGCTGGTGACCCGTCTCACTGCAGTTACTGTCCCTTCCTCACCATCTCCATCTCCTGGTGTCCCTGTCTCACTGCAGTTAATGTCCCTCTCTCACCATCTCCATCCGCTGGTGTCCCTGTCTCACTGCAGTTAATGTCCCTTCGTCACCATCTCCATCTCCTGGTGTCCCTGTCTCACTGCAGTTAATGTCCCTCTCACACCATCTCCATCTGCTGGTGTCCCTGTCTCACTGCAGTTGATGTCCCTCTCTCACCATCGCCATCTGCTGGTGTCCCTGTGTCACTTCAGTTACGATCCCTTCCTCACCATCTCCATCTCCTGGTGTCCTTGTCTCACTGCAGTTAATGACCCTCTCACACCATCTCCATCTGCTGGTGTCCCTGTCTCACTGCAGTTACTGCCCCTCTCTCACCATCTCCATCTGCTGGTGTCCCTGTCTCACTGCAGTTAATGTCCCTCTCTCACAATCTCCATCTGCTGGTGTCCCTGTCTCACTGCAGTTCATGTCCCTCTCTCACCATCTCCATCTGTTGGTGTCCGTGTCTAATTGCAGCTGCTGCCCCCTCTCACCATCTCCATCTGCTGGTGTCCCTGTCTCACTGCAGTTACTGTCCCCTCTCACCATCTCCATCTGCTGGTGTCCCTGTCTCACTGCAGTTAATGTCCCTCTCTCACAATCTCCATCTGCTGGTGTCCCTGTCTCACTGTAGTTCATGTCCCTCTCTCACCATCTCCATCTGCTGGTGTCCCTGTCTCACTGCAGTTACTGTCCCCCTCTCACCATCTCCATCTGCTGGTGTCCCTGCCTCACTGCAATTACTGTCTCTCGCTCACCATCTCCATCTGCTGGTGCCCCTGCCTCACTGCAGTTACTGTCCCTCTCTCACCATCTCCATCTGCTGGTGTCCCTGCCTCACTGCAGTTACTGTCTCTCGCTCACCATCTCCATCTGCTGGTGTCCCTGCCTCACTGCAGTTACTGTCCCTCTCTCACCATCTCCATCTGCTGATGTCCCTGCCTCACTGCAGTTACTGCCCCTCTCAACACATCACAATCACTGCGATTTGCAGCTTTGTCCACGGGATAAGGTTGTTGACAAAGCACCCGCTAGGTGGCGCTGCACTCGCACATGCGCAAAAGTACGCTATTCCAGTTGAACGTCAGGGTCTGCCCACGCTCAGGCAGCTGCCAGGACTAAAGATGGCGCCGGTCAAATAATCACAGAGGCGGGTGCAGGGTGGGAGGTGGAGCTGGGGGTCTGGGTGGAGGAGGAGGGGGAATGGGATTTAGTTCCAGTGTTTGAAACCCTTCAGCTCTTTCTATGATTTCACTAATTTAGCAATGAGATTGAGAGGGTATTTCACCCCCTTCTTCAGCTCCTGTCTGAATTTAGTCTGGGTCACAATGTAAATACATGTGTTGGTGCAGGAACTGAGAATCTGCAGCATCTTTGATGTTTCTTGTGTGATAAAGAGAGGGTCAGTGTAGGAGGAATAATAATAATTATCTGTAATTCGAATATAAATGTTAAACACAACCCGGGTCACCCATAACAGGATAAAACTGCCGGATATACTGAAGAGTAAAATAATTGATTTCCTGCGATTCTCCATCTCTGGGTCCTTGTGATTCTCTGCATTGCTGTGGCGCCGGAATCCCCTGCGGACTTTACTGGAGAATAAAATCCGCCTGACAGTCAGAACATTGAGCAGCAAAATCAGGAAGACCGGGACACAAGGGGTTAAAATGAGGTTAAACAATTCAAATGCCCCCCAAACGGGGGAAGTGAAGAAGCTCAGTTTATTAACACAACCCATGGGAACATGATCAATAATGTATTTTTGTTCCAGTGTGAAGTACCAGGGGAGAGACACTAAACAGCCCAGCACACTCACTGTTCCCACAACCACAGCCGCCCTTTCCTCGCTGCAATATTTTGTTTTCAGCTTCTCACAACAAATGGCCACAAATCGATCAAAGGTGAAAGTGACTGTGAGCCAGACAGAAACAGCTGTGGATGCAGAAAGCAGAACGCCAATGAGAGAACACACAGGAGTAATTCTCAGGAATGAATATGGGAAATAAATTAAAACAATCCAGCTCAATATGGGTTCAGTGATAACGACCAGGAGATCAGACACTGCCATTCCCACCAGGTAGACACTGATACAGTTGGAGAGACCGCACTTTCCCCGGGACAGGATCACAATCGCCACCAAGTTAACTGGAAGAGAGAGAGAAAAGGAAGCAGAGAAATTACTGATCAGACCTGGAGACAAAACAACAGTTTGACAGGATCTGGGCTGAAATTTCCAGCTTTGTAGCTGTATCGAGCAGTGAAAACTGATTCATTGACCCGGGCAGTGCTTTGTCACAGTGAAATGTTTGAAAACACAATTATTAACAATGAATTGGGAAATTGGTCCAGAAAGTGAATAAAGTCAGCACCAGATCTACTGGAAGTACTGAGTGAGGATGCAGTGTCAGTGGGGAATGAGAAGGAGATTTACAGAGATGGAATCCAATGGGTTAATTGGGAATTTGTCTCCAGACTGTTGGTTGGGAAGGTTTGTGGAGAGCGGGATGTGTAGCTGGTTTGTTGCTCTGGGTTTCGGGAACAGACAGGGACTGTTCCCACATGGGAAAAGGCTGAAAACTGCAGCGCTGAGTTTGAGTATCAGTCGTGATTTCGAATGGTGGAGCAGGCTAGAAGCGCTGAATGGCCTCCTCCTGCTCCTATGTTACTGTATTCCTATCAGGTAGGACGAGGCAGCTGGAGGTGGAGCCTCAATACATTGAAATCCCAGTTAAACTGAGCCATGTTATTGGGGAGGAAGGAGATTGTTCTGTCCCCTTGTAACACTGAGACTGTGAGATGTCTCATAATCAATCACTGAAAAAAAATCATAAAAATATTCCAGGACGTGTTAGATCCACATCATGAAACTGTTAAAAGCTCCTGATGGTCTGATTATTGATCCTCACTGAAACATCTCATTCCAAAACATTCCATACACAGAATAATCCAGTAATAATGCCACAGTTACTTAAAACAATACCATTAAATACATAATACTGTTCCTGCAAGAATGAAAGAGTCGACAATGAGGAGATTCCATCAGTAAATTGCTGGAAAAGAACAGGCGGCTGTGTAACACACACAGTGAGAAATAATACCGAGTACAGCAGCACAGTTAACATCGATTTACACCATTAACAGCTGAGATACTGCTTGCCAGCAACTCCAATTGCTGCAAGTACAGGATAATAAATGTCTTCTATCTGATGCATTACTGGATATCCCATTTCTGTGAGAAGCAGGGACTTCGATCAGCCTGGAATCCACAGCTCCACCACGCACTCTGAGCAGATCCATTCCAATGGGTCCTGATTTATACAGGGGATAAGTCTCCACTGACACGGTTATACCCCTGATCATTGCTATTAATTACACTCACCTGAACAAACACATTACATCAGCAGCTTTGACTCTGATGTAAATAATGTGGTGGATAAAACACAATCAATTTAATGTCAATGACATTTTCTGAGTAAGACCTCTCTCTGAAATAAATCTGAAATCTGTACTCATACTGGATGGATGGCAATTCCCAGCAAGGGCAAGATTTACAGGCTCAAAATTAAACAAGAAATGGATAAAAACATTTCTGTCCAAGGAGAGAGACATGGTGTTAGAGACAGAGTCATGGAAAGAGGCAGAGAAAGAGGGAGAGGGTGAGGGAGAGAGAGAGAGAAAGATAGGAGGAAACAGACATGAGAGGGAGAGATAGAGAGAGGATGAGACAAGTTGTAACAATCATCAACAATCCTCATTATCTGCCCAGTCCTGTTTTTGGAGTTTTTTGGGAGTGTTTTAGGGGTGAATGTTGGATCAGTGTTTCATAATTTCAAACTGCAGTGACAGTCCCAACAAGGCTGTTAAAGTATATAAGAGCAGGGAGGTTATGCTGGAAGTGTATAACTCATTGCTTACGCACCATAATGAGACCTCCCAGGGCAGGTACAGTGTGAGTTGAGACACAGAGTAAAGCAGTGGATTTCGAGAAGGAGGGAGAGATGGGCAGAAAGAGTGAGGAGATACGGGGAGGCAGTCAGATTGTAGGAGAAACTTTACATCTAACCACATGAAAAAATAAATAATTAAAAATATAAATGGACTGCGCACTGAAAATACTGTCCGCACACAACAACTAAAGTCACACACCATCCTACCTTGAAACTATATCGCCATTCCTTCACTCTTACTGGGTCAAAATCCTGGAACTCCCAACCTAACAGCACTGTGGGTGTACCTACACCACATGGACTGCAGCGGTTCAAGAAGGAGGCTCAACACCACCTTCTCAAGGGATATTAGGAATGGGCAATAAATGCTGGCCTGGCCAGTAACGCACACATTCAACACATAAATAAGGCAAATAAAAAGTTGACACTGAGTCACTACACTACACGAGACGAACAAAAACCTGGTCAAAGAGGTTAGTTTGAGGGAGCGTCTTCAAAGAGGAAAGAGAGTTAGAGAGACGGAGAGGTTTAGGAAAGGAATTCCAGAGTTAGGGTCTTGGCAGCTTGAAGGTACAGACACCAATGGTGGGACCATTCAAATTGAGGATGCTCAAGAGGCCAGAATTAGAGGATCGCAGATATTGATGGATTGCGGAGCTGGAGGTGATTGCAGAGATAGGGAGGGGTAATTTGTGGAAGACAGTTCCAAACTTCTACCACCCTTTGTATGTAGAAGTGTTTCTAAATTTCATCTTTGAAATGGCTTTCGACAGATTTCTGATTTTTAGACAGTCCCCCCCGTCTGAGACTGTCCCCATTGAATACTCACAGGGCAGTATGAACGGGGTCAGATACAGAGTAAAGATCTATCTACCAATGCCAGACTCACTGTTCCTCTGTCTCTTTCTCCTCATCTCTCACTGCCTGCAACACCCTTTCTCTGCCTCTCTTTCTCCCTCTTCCCATCCTGAAAGCAAGAGGGAGAGATTGAGATAGTGTACAGACGGAGACAGAGATAGAGGGAGAAAAGTTGAGAGATAGACTTGGAAAGTGAGTAACAAAGAGAAGAAATAGGGTTTCAGAGAGTGGAAGAGAGGGGAAGAGAGAGATAGAGATGGAGAGAGATTACCAGCAAGAGAGTTTACAAGAGATTACCTCTCTCTCAGTCCCTATCACTCCTTTCCAATTTGTTACCATCTCCATCTATTTTTCTCCTTCTCCCCCGATGTCTCAAACTCCATGCATCTCGCTCGTATGTCTGTGTATACTGCAGTGAAGGGTTACATCAAATTATTATGGTTTACATTTGCTCTTTCAATCTAACTGAACAATCTCTCAGACTGTGAACAGAGGGGCCTTGGAGTGACTGTCCACTGATTCCTGAGTGTAACAGGACAGGTGGATAAGGTGGTTAAGAAGGCTTACGGAATACTTTCCTTTATTGGCCGATGTAGAGAATAAAAGAGCAGGGAGGTTATGCTAGAACTCTATAAAACACTAGTTAGACCACAGCTAGAGTACTGTGTACAGTTCTGGTCACCACATTACAGGAAGGATGTGATCATACTAGAGAGGGTACAGAGGGGATTTACAGAGGATGTTGTCAGGAATGGAGAATTTTAACTATGAGTAAAGATTGGATAGGCTGGAATTGTTTTCTTTGGAACAGAGAAGGTTGAAGGGAAGATTTAATTGAGGTGTATAAAATAATGATGGGCCTAGATAGAGTGGATAGGAAGGACCCATTTCCCTTAACAGAGGGGTCAATAACCATGAGCATAGATTACAAGATTTCCACACCAATATCATGAGGGTGTGATGGCTTCCATGGTGGAATACCTTGCTGGATGTTTGCAATGGAGCGTTTTCCTTCCTGATTATCAAAACCGGCCGTCTGAGCCCCATATTCATCCGCATTTCTCCCACTCGACCAATATTTCACTCTGCATACCTATCCTTCTATGTTTGTGTACACAGCAATGAAGGATTACATCAAATGAATATATCTTACATTCTCCCTTTCAATCCACCCCAACAATCTCTCTGTCTCCAACCTTGTCCCTCTCAACGGCACTCTCTCTATCTGCATATCTAAGCCTCTCTCCCTCTGTCTCCCTCTTAGTTTCAGAGATAACAGGAGGGAGAGAGAGAGAGAGGAAGACAGAGAGAGACACAGATAACAATCCCACCTTCTCCAATCTATCCACGTAACTGAAGTCCTTCATCCCTGGAACCATTCTTGTGAATCTTTTCTGCACCCTCTCGTATGCCGCAATATTCTTGCTAAAGTACAGTGTCCAGAATTGGACAATGCTCCAGTTGAAGGCAAACCAGCGTTTTACAAAGGTCATATTTTCTTGCTTTTGTATTCAATGTCTCTATTTATAATCTCAGGATTCCTTTTGCCATTTAACCACTTTCTGAACCTGTCCTGCCACCTTCAGTGATTGGTGCAAAAATACTCCCCAGATGTGTCTGTTCCTGCACCTCCTTTAGAATTCTATCCTTCACTTTATATCGTCTCTCCTCCTTTTTCTGAACCGTGGAGGTGGAAAATGCGGGAAAGGTTCTTCCTGAATAGAAGACGACTGTCTTCACAAAAGAGGGGACGTCACAGACATTATAGTCAATGAGGTGGGGTAAGAAATATTGAATGGGGTAAACAGTGAGAGAGGAAATATTCAGGGGTTTGGCATCTTTGAAAGCTGAAAATTCACCAGGTTCAGACTGTTTAGAGGTGCAAGGGTGGAAATATCAGAGGCTCTGACCATCATTTTCCAATCCTCTCTGGTTACAGTCGTGCTGCCAGAGGACTGGAGGACTGTGTATGTTGTGCTGTTGATTAACAAGGGTGAAAGTAATAGACTGATTAATTACAGGCCACGCAGCCGAATCACAGTGGAGGGAGAATTATTGGGCGCAAGGGAATGATTGATTCCTTTCTAGTACTGAGTGTCTCAGTGTCTCCATGTCTGCGGCTCTGTCACAATTTGAGCACTACCCTCACATTGGTGAGGAGTCAGTCTCTGGAATAAATGTACCAGTGTTGTGGTAACATAAAATGGCCACGGAGAACCAGCCTAAAATGGCTGACTAATGTTTGTGGATTTCCACAGATGTTTGAGAGATGAGGGAGAGACAGACAGACAGAAAGAGAGACAAAGAGAGAGACACAGGCCAAGACACAGAGAGTGATTGCAAGATATTTGTCATTGGACAGTGGAAGAGGAGGAGGCCATTTGGCCCCTCAACCCTCTTCTGTCATTCAATGAGCTCATGGCTGATGTGTGATCTAACTCCATGTACCTATCTTTGCCCCTTAATACCTTTGGTTGACAAAAATATATCAATCTCAGATTTAAAATCTAACAAGTGTCTCAGCATCAATTGCCGTTTGCGGAAGAGAGTTCCAAACTGAAACCACACCTTGTATCTTCATTTTACTCCTGAAAGGTTATTAGACTACGTTTAGATTTTTAGACTATGCCCCCAAGTTCCTGACTCCGCAGCCAGTGGGAATTGTTACTCTCTGCCCACCCGTTCAGTTTCCCTTATTATCTTGAAAACATTCATCAAGTCACCCCATAAGCTTCTAAATTCCAGAGAAAGAACAGGTTGGAGCAGGAGGGGAGACTGGAGCAGATGGTTTGGGAAAGTGGATAAGCTGAAGCAATGGATGAGGAGACTGAGGATTCACTACAGTGAGAGGAGAGGCTGAGATTCACAGGGAGAGACTGCAGCAGAGTGTTAGAGGAAATCTAATCTATAGATCCCAGTAATACAACTCAATTAATACATTCAAACAATAATCCCTGTGGTTATTGGTGTTGGAGAACAGTTCATTGTTTATACAATATAGTCAATATATTTAGTTTGCACAGGCTATTAAATATAAATGTAAATATATTTCTGATATCAGCCTCGCTCTTTATTGAATTCAGCAGTCACAGAGATTTTAAAGTGCAGTATTTAAATAATGAATTACCATCAGTGATGAACTGATTCTATTCTGTTTATTCAGTCACTAAGTAAGGAATAGGAACTTTCTACAGAACAAAATGAGGACCTGACAGAAATCAACACAGAGGATCAAGTCCAACAGGAAAATGAACACAATCTGACAACAGACAACTTCAACTCACAGTTTCTCTCACTAATTGTTCTGGACATTCCAGCACTTTATGATAGAGAATTATTTACACTGCTGCTTCTTTCTCTTTCTCTTTGCTTCTGCTTATCTCTTTCGCTCGGTTTTGTTCTCTCTGTTCATTTTCTTCTTTTCTCTGTCCCTGGACCACTCACACCCTGTAAACTGTTACTTAATGCTGCTTTTCACATATGATTTATTCCTAGCATTCTGCGTGTGTGTTCTGTTCATCAGCCCCATGTTCAATGATTCTATTCTCAGAGTCAGTTTGTTCAATGGTGAAACCTCTGTGAATAATTTAATGTATCTACAGAACACCTATTCTCCACCTATTCACCTGCACTCTTCACTTCATCTACAATACATGGAATAAACAGGATCGAAAGCTACTTCCAGACAAACCTCACAATCATTGAAATTCCTTCTCCTGGAATTATAAAGTAATCTGTTGGAATGTGGGATTGTTTAATTAATAAAACACTAACATCAGCGCTGCAGCTGATAATCTACAGATAAATGGAAAGACTCTTGATTCCAACTGATAGAGTGAAAACCAGTAAAACATCACATCAATACTTTCTATTTTACAATGCAGTCCAGTGACAGTGAAGTTCCACAGTGACGCAGAGAAGGAGAAGTGAAAGTGTCAGCAGCAAACTCAGTTCAGTAGCCAGACTTCTGAAGCAGCGTCAGACACACACAGAATGAAATAATATTTGATAACAGTGATAAGCAATAAACACATTGAAATCCCAGTTAAACTGAGCCATGTTATTGAGGAGGGAGTATTTTGTTCTGTCCGCTTGTAACACTGAGACCGTGAGATGTTTCGTTCTCAATCACTGAAAACAAAATCATAAAAATATTCCAGGACTGGTTAAATCCACATCATGAAACTGTTTAAAGCTCCTGATGGTCTGATTCTTGATCCTAACCAAGACCGTTCTTTCAAATACATTCCATACACAAAATAATCCAGTAGCAATGCCAGGGTTACTTAAAGCAATACAATTAAAGACAGAATGCAGCTCCTGCAAGAATGAAAGTGTGGACAGTGAGGAAATTCCATCAGTAAATTGCTGGAAAAGAGCTGGGGGATGTGTAACACACACATTGAGAAATAATACCGACAGCAGCACAGTTAACATCGATTTACACCATTAACAGCTGAGATACTGCTCACCAGGAACTCCAATTGCTGCAAGTACAGGATAATAAATGTCTTGTATCTGATACATTACTGGATATCCCATTTCTATGAGAAGCAGAGTCTTCTATTAGCCTGGACTCCACAGCTCCAGCAGGCACTCTGAGCTGATCCATTCCAATGGGTCCTGATTTATACAGGGGATATGTCTCCACTGACATGGTTATACCCCTGATCATTGCTATTAGTTACAGTATCCTGAACAAACACATTACATCAGCAGCTTTGACTCTGATGTAAATAACGTGGTGGGTAAAACACAATCATTTCAATGTCAATGACATTTTCTGAGTGAGACCTCTCTCGGGAATAAACCTGAAAACTGTACTCATACTGGACGGATGCTTCAATTATGAGTGGCGTCATTTACATTTTCCGTATTATTGTGTTGACCTTGTTCACTCCTGGCATTTCTATTGTAAATGTAACTGATCTGTCTGCAGTGGACACTGAATCCAGGGACAAAAGCGATCCCGTTTCACTCTGTTCCTGTCTTTTCCCAGTTAAAATGTGAACTTTGAGTCTCTGATTCGGGATAATGTTCAGGGTTACAGCCCAGAAACTACAGTGAGTGATATTACGGAACAGACACTGTACGCATCCATTTGGGAGGCAGTTGGGCAGTGATAATATCACTGGTCACGTAATCCAGAGGCCCAACCTGATGGCCTGAGGACTGGGGTTCAAATCCCACCACGGCAGCCATATAAAACAGAGGGAGCTCCCTTTCTATGTTTAAGGAAGAGGGAGCTCCGCCTCTTCGTATAAAGTGGAGGGAGCTCCCCCTCTATTTATAAAGTGGAAGGAGCACCCATTCCATGTATAAAGTGGAGGGAGCACCCTCTCTATTTATAAAGTGGAAGGAGCTCCCTCTCTATTTATAAAGTGGAAGGAGCACCCTCTCTATTTATAAAGTGGAAGGAGCACCCTCTCTATTTATAAAGTGGAAGGAGCTCCCTCTCTATTTATAAAGTGGAAGGAGCACCCATTCTATGTATAAAGTGGAGGGAACTCCCTCTCTATTTATAAAGTGGAAGGAGCTCCCTCTCTATTTATAAAGTGGAAGGAGCACCCTCTCTATTTATAAAGTGGGAGGAGCACCCTCTCTATGTATAAAGTTGGGGGCGATGAAGGAAAGAGGAGAGAGGGAAACAAAAACAAATGGGGAAATGGAGAGGGAGGGACAAATTGGAAGACAGTGAGAGAAAGAAGAGATAGTGAAATGAGACCTTGATGGAACTCCAGTAACAATCCCCATTGTCTGCCCACTCTGGTATTTGGGCTTGAATGTGAGTGTTTTAGGGATGAGTGTGAGATGAGTGTTTGATATTTTCAAACTGCATTGACATTCCCAACAAAAGCAAGAGTTAAAGATTCAAAATTAAACAAACAAATGGCTCAAAGCATTGCTGTCCATGTACAGAGGGACAGAGAGATGGAGGGCGTGAAACACAGACGGAGAGAGACACAGACAGAGTGGGACAGAGACAGAGGGACAGAGACAGAAAGGGAGGCAGTCAAATTCAGAGGGAGAGATACATAAAGGGGGGCAGGCAGATGCAGAGGGAGAGACAGGGATAAAGCGAGGAAGACAGATACAGAGGGAGAGAGCAGATGTAGAGAGAGAAAGGGACAGAGAGAGAGCGGGAGGAAGACAAACAGAGGGAGAAATAGAGAGAGAGGGAGAGAGAGAGAGGGCGAGATTATAGGAAAAACGGAACATTTAATAATGTTGAAAAAAGATAGAATTAAAAAGTAAAAGTGGCTGTGTGAAAGAACTAATTTTGAAAGGAAAGATCAGGGGTTTAGTGTGAGTGTTTTGGGGGCAAGTGTTGCATCAGTGATTGATATTTTCAAACTGAAGTGAGATGAAATACCATTGAAAAACATATTATTGAACACTGACAAACATTAGAAGCAGGGAAAATGGGATACAGTGTGTGAGGGGACCTTGACAGAACCTCGGTAACAAGCCCCATTATCTGCACAGTCCTGTATTGGGGGTTTAGTGTGAGAGTTTAGGGGGCGAGTGTTGATCATGTTTGATATTTTCAAACTGCAGTGACGTTCCCAGCAAGGGCAAGATTTACAGGATAAAAATTAACCAAAAAATGTAGAGAAATATTTCTGTTCAAGGAGAGAGAGATGGTGTTAGAGACAGAGTGATGGAAAGAGGCAGAGAAAGAGGGAGAGGATGCGGCAGAGAGAGAGAGAGGGAGATGGGAAGAGACAGACACGAGAGAGAGAGACAGAGAGAGGATGAGACAAGTTGTAACAATCATTAACAATCCTCATTATCTGCCCAGCCCTGTTTTGTGGAGGTTAGTGTGAGTGTTCTAGAGGTAAATGTTGGATCAGTGTTTCATATTTTCAAACTGCAGTGCCATTCCCAACAAGGCTGTTAAAGTATATAAGAGCAGGGAGGTTATGCTGGAACTGTATAACTCATTGCTTAAGCACCGTAATGAGACCTCCCAGGGCAGGTACAGTGTGAGTTTAGATACAGAATAAAGCAGTGGATTTAGAGAAGGAGGGAGATACGGGCAGAAAGAGTGAGGAGATACGGGAAGGCAGGGAGATTGTAGGAGAAACTTTACATCTAACCACGAGAGAAAAATATATAATTAAAAATTTAAATGGACTGCGCACTGAAAATACTGTCCGCACACAACAAATAAAGTCACACACCATCCTAACTTGAAACTATATCACCATTCCTTCACTGTTACTGGGTCAAAATACTGGAACTTGCTTCCTAACAGCACTGTGGGTGTACCTACCCCACATGGACTGCAGCGGTTCAATAACGAGGCTCAACACCACCTTCTCAAGGGCCACTACAGATGGGCAATAAATGCTGGCCTGGCCAGTAACGCACACATCCAATAAATAAATAAGGCAAATAAAAAGTTGACACCAAGTCACTTAAGGAGATATTACACGAGACGAACAAAGACTTTGTCAAAGAGGTTGGTTTGAGGGAGCGTTTTCAAAGAGGAAAGCCAGTTTGTGAGACGGAGAGATTTAGGAAAGGAATTCCAGAGTTAGGGCCTTGGCAGCTTGAACGCACGGCCACCAAATTTGGAACAATTCAAATTGCGGATGCTCAAGAGGCCAGAATTACAGAATCGCAGATATTGGTGGATTGTGGAGCTGGAGGAGATTGCAGAGATAGGAAGTTGTCATTTGTGGAAGACAGTTCCAAACTTCTACCACCCTTTGTATTTCTAAATTGTTTCTGAAATGTTTCTGAAGTGTTTCTGAATTTCATCTTTGAAAGGGCTTTCGACTAATTTTTGATTTTTAGACAGTCCCCCCCCCCCCCATCCGAAACTGTCCCCATCGAATACTCACAGGACAGGTACAACACGGGGTTAGACACAGAGTAAATATCCATCTACCAACGCCAGACTCACTGTTCCTCTGTCTCTTTCTCCTCATCTCGCACTGCCGGCGACACCCTTTCTCTGCCTCTCTTTCTCCCTCTTCCCATCCTGAGAGCAAGAGGGAGAGATTGAGATAGTGTGCAGAGGGAGATAGAGAGCGAAAAGGGAGAGATAGACTTGGAAAGTGAGTAACAGAGAGAAGAAATAGGGTTTCAGAGTGTCGAAGAGAGGGGAAGAGAAAGTTAGAGATGGAGAGAGATTACCAGCAAGAGAGTTTACCAGAGATTCCCTCTCTCTCATTCCCTATCACTCCTTTCCAAGTTGTTACCATCTCCATCTATTTTTCTCCCTCTACCCCGATGTTTCACACTCTATGCCTCTCGCTCGGATGTCTGTGTATACTGCAGTGAAGGATTACATCAAATTATTATGTTTTACATTTGCTCTTTCAATCTAACTGAACAATCGCTCTGTCTGGGAACAGAGGGTCATTGGTGTGACTGTCCACTGATTGCTGAGGGTAACACAACAGGTCGATAAGGTGGTTAAGAAGGCTAACAAAATGCCTTCCCTTATTGGCCGATGTATAGAATATAAGCGCAGGGAGGTTATGCGAGAACTGTAGAAAACACAAGTTTGACCACAGCTGGAGCACTGTGTACAGTTCTGGTCACCACAATACAGGAAGGATGTGATCACACTGGAGAGGGTACAGAGGAGATTTACAGAGGATGTTGTCAGGAATGGACAATTTTAAATATGAGTAAAGATTGGATGGGCTGGAATTGATTTCTTTGGAACAGAAAAGATTGAAGGGAAGATTTAATTGAGGTGTATAAAATAATGACGGGCCTAGATAGAGTGGATAGGAAGGACCAATTTCCCTTAACAGAGAGGTCAACAACCATAGGCATAGATTACAAGAATTCCACACCAATATCATGTGGGTGTGATGGCTTCCATGGTGGAATACCTTTCAGGATGTTTACAATGGAGCGTTTTCCTTCCTGATCATCACAACAGGCCGCCTGGGCCCCAACTTCATCCACATATCTCCCACTCGACCAATATTTCACTCTGCATCCCTATCTTTCTCTGTTTGCGTGCACAACAGTGAATACATTGAATAAATAGATCTTACATTCTGCCTTTCAATCCACCCTAACAATCTCTCTCTCTCCAACCTTGTCCCTCTCAACAGCATTCTCTCTATCTGCATATCTAAGCCTCTCTCCCTCTGTCTCCCTCTTAGTGTCAGAGATAGCAGGAGGGAGAGACAGAGAGAGACACAGAGAACAACCCCAGCTTCTCCAATCTATCCACGGAACTGAAGTCCCTCATCCCTGGAACCATTCTTGTGAATCGTTTTTGCACCCTCACTAATTCTTCATTCTTCCATTCTTCATTCACATTCTTCCTGAAGTACGGTGTCCAGAATTGGACAATGCTCCAGTTGAAGGCAAACCAGCGTTTTACAAAGGTCATAATTTCCTTGCTTTTGTATTCAATGTCTCCTTTTATAATCTCAGGACCCCTTCTGCCGTTTAACAACTTTCTGAACCTGCCCTGCCACCTTCAGTGATTGGTGCACAAATACCCCCCAGATGTGTCTGTTCCTGCATCTCCTTTAGATTTCTATCCTTTACTTTATATCGTCTCTCCTCCTTTTTCCGAAACGTGGAGGCGGAAGATGCAGGCATGGTTCTTAATGAATACATTGCGACTGTCTTCACAAAAGAGGGGAAACAGACATTGTAGTCAATGAGGAGGGGTTTGAAATATTGAATGGGATAAACAGTGAGAGAGGAAATATTAAGGGGTTTAGCATCTTTGAAAGCTGATAATTCATCAGGCTCAGGCTGTTGAGAGGTGCAAGGGAGGAAATATCAGTGGCTCTGACCATCATTTTCCAATCTTCTCTGGTTATAGTCATGCTGCCAGAGGACTGGAGGACTGTGTATGTTGTACTATTGATTAACAAAGGAGAAAATAATAGACTGAGTAATTACAGGCCACCCAGTCTAATCACTGTGGAGGGCAATTTATTGGGCACAATGGAATGATTAATTCCTTTCTAGTACTGTGTCTCTCAGTGTCCCCATGTCTGCGTCTCTGTCACAATTTGATTACTACCCTTACATTGGTGAGGAGTCCGTCTCTGGAATAACTTTCCCAGTGTTGTGGTATCATAAAATGGCCACCGAGAACCAGCCTAAAATGGCTGACTAATGTTTGTGGATTTCCACAGATATTTGAGAGTGGTGAGAGAGACCGACAGAAAGACAGAAAGCGAGACAAGGAGAGAGACACAGACCAAGACACAGAGAGTGATAGCAAGATATTTATCATTGGACAGAGGAAGAGGAGGAGGCCATTTGGCCCCTCAACCCTCTTCTGTCATTCAATGAGCTCATGGCTGATGTGTGATCTAACTCCATGTACCTATCTTTGCCCGTTAATACCTTTGGTTAACAAAAATCTATCAAACTCGGATTTTAAAACTAACAAGTGTCTCAGCATCAATTGCCGTTTGTGGGAGAGAGTTCCAAACTGATACCACACCTGGTGTTTTGAAGTATTTCTTCATTTCACTCCTGAAAGGTTTTTCGACTGCGTTTAGATTTTTAGACTATGCCTCCAAGTCCCTGTCTCCGCAGCCAGTGGGAATTGTTACTCTCAGTCCACCCTTTCAGTTTCCCTTGTTGTCTTGAATACATTCATCAAATCACCCCATAACCTTCTAAATTCCAGGGAAAGGACATGTTGGAGCAGGAGAGGAGACTGGAGCGGATGGTTTGGGAAAGTGGATAAACTGAAACAATGGATGAGGAGACTGAGGATTCAATACAGTGAGAGGAGAGGCTGAGATTCACAGGGAGAGACTGCAGCAGAGTGTTAGAGGAAATCTAATCTATAGATCCCAGTAATACAACTCAATTAATACATTCAAACAATAATCCCTGTGGTTATTGGTGTTGGAGAACAGTTCATTGTTTCTACAATATAGTCAATATATTTAGTTTGTACAGGCTATTGAATATAAATTTAAATATATTTCTGATATCAGCCTCGCTCTTTATTGAATTCAGCAGTCACAGAGCTTTTAAAGTGCAGTATTTAAATAATGAATTACCATCAGTGATGAACTGATTCTATTCTGTTTATTCAGTCACTAAGTAAGGAAGAGGAACTTATGCTAAAACTAAATGAGGTCCTGGCAGAAATCAACACAGAGGAACAAGTCCAACAGGAAAATGAACACAATCTGACAACAAACAACTTCAACTCACAGTTTCTCTCACCAATTGTTCTGGACATTCCTGCACTTTTTGTTAGTGAATTATTTACACTGCTGCTTCTTTCTCTTTCTCTTTACTTCTGCCTCTCTCTTTCCCTCGGTTTTGTTCTCCCTGCTCCTTTTCTCCTTCCCTATCACTCCGGAGTACTCACACTCTGTAAATTGTTACTTCATGCTGCTTTTCACATATGATTTATTCCTAAAATTCTGCGCCTGTGTTCTGTTCACCAGCCCCAGGTTCAATGATTCTATTCTCAGAGTCAGATTGTTCAATGGTGAAACCTCTGTGAATAATGTACTGTATCTACAGAACACTCAAGTCTCCACCTGTTCACCGACACTCTTCACTTCATCTACAATACATGGAATAAACTGGATCGAAAGCTACTTCCAGACAAACCTCACAATCATTGAAATTCCTTCTCCTTGAATTATAAAGTAATCTGTTAGAATGTGGGATTGTTTAATTAATAAAACACCAACATCAGCGCTGCAGCTGATAATCTACAGATAAATGGAAAGACTCTTGATTCCAACTGACAGAGTGAAAACCAGGAAAACATCACATCAATACTTTCTATTTTACAATGTAGTCCAGTGACAGTGAAGGTCCACAGTGAAGCAGAGAAGGACAGTGAAGCAGAGAAGGAGAAGTGAAAGTGTCAGCAGCAAACTCAGTTCAGTAGCCAGACTTCTGAAGCAGCGTCAGACACACACAGAATAAAATAATATTTGATAACAGTGATAATCAATAAATACATTGAAATCCCAGTTAAAATGAGCCATGTTATTGGGGAAAGAGGACATTGTTCTGTCCCCTTGCAACACTGAGCCTGTGAGATGTCTCATTATCAATCAATGAAAAAAAAAATCCTAAAAATATTCCAGGACCGGTTAGATCCACATCATGAAAACTGTTTAAAGCTCCTGATGGTCTGATTATTGATCCTAACTGAAACATCTCATTCCAATACATTCCATGCACAGAATAATCCAGTAATAATGCCACGGTTACTTAAAACAATACCATTAAACACATAATGCAATTCCGACAAGACTGAAAGAGTAGACAATGAGGAGATTCCATCAGTAAATTGCTGGAGAAGAACAGGCGGCTGTGTAACACACACAGAGGGAAATAATACCCAGTGCAGCAGCACAGTTAACATTGCTTTACACCATTAACAGCTGAGATACTGACTTACCAGGAACTCCAATTGCTGCAAGTGCAGGATAATAAATGTCTTCTATCTGAAAGATTACTGGATATCCCATTTCTGTGAGAAGCAGGGACTTCGATTAGCCTGGAATCCAAAGCTCACCCAGGCACGCTGAGCTGATCCATTCCAATGGGTCCTGATTTATACAGGGGCTAAGTCTCCACTGACACGGTTATACCCCTGATCATTGCTATTAGTTACACTCACCTGAACAAACACATTACATCAGTAGCTTTGACTCTGATGTCAATAATGTGGTGGATAAAGCACAATCATTTCAATGTCAATTACATTTTCTGAGCAAGAACTCTCTCGGGAATAGACCTGAAATCTGTACTCATACTGGATGGATGGCAATTATGAGAGGCATCATTTACATTTTCCATATTATTGTATTGACCTTGTTCACTCCTGGCATTTCTATTGTAAATGTAACTGTAACTGCAGTGGACACTGAATCCAGGGACAAAAGCGATCCCGTTTCACTCTGTTCCTGCCTTTTCCCATTTAAAATGTGAACTTTGAGTCACTGATTCGAGACTATGTTCAGGGTTACAGCCCAGAAACTACTGTGAGTGATATTGGGGGACAGACTTTGTTCACATCCATTGGGGAGGCTGTGGCATAAGAATAATATCACTGGTCAAGTAATCCAGAGGGCAGAGGGAGCTTCCTCTCTATGTATAAAGTAGAGGAGCTCCGCCTCCACGTATAAAGTGGAGGGAGCTCCCTTTCTATGTATAAAGTGGAGGGAGCATCCTCTTTATTTATAAAGTGGAAGGAACACCCTCTCCAGTTATAAAGTTGGGGGCGATAAAGGAAAGAGAAGAGAGGGGAACGGAAACAAATGGGGAAATGGAGAGAGAGGGACAAAGTGGAAGACAGTGAGAGATAGAAGAGATAGCGAAATGAGACCTTGACGGAACCCCAGTAACAATCCCCATTGCCTGCCCAGTCCGATATTTGGGGTTTAATGTGAGGGTTTTAGGGATGAGTGTTAGATGAGTGTTTGATATTTTCAAACTGCATTGACATTCCCAACAAAAGCAAGAGTTAAAGATTCAAAATTAACTAAACAAATGGCTCAAAGCATTGCTGTCCATGTGCAGAGGGACGGAGAGATGAAGGGAGTGAGACACAGACGGACAGAGACACAGACAGAGTGGGACAGAGACAGAGGGAGAGAGAGAGAGACAGAGCTAGAATGATAGAGAAAAAAGGAGAAACAGAGACAGAGGGGGAGAGACAGAAAGGGAGGCAGGCAAATGCAGAGTGAGACAGACAGAAAGGGAGGCAAGCAGATGCAGAGGGAGAGAGACAGGGAGAAAGCGAGTGAGACAGATACAGAGGGAGAGAGGCAGATGCAGAGGGAGAAAGGGAGAGAGAGACAGAGACGGAGGGAGACAAACAGAGGGAGAAACAGAGACAGAGGGAGAGACAGACAGAGAGAGAGGGAGGGCGAGATGACAGGAAAAATTTTACATCTAATAATGTTGAAAAAGGATCGAAAAAGGATAAAAAGTATAACTGGCTGTGTGCAAGAGACAGAGATTGAAGGAGAGAGAGGGAGTGACTGGGAGGGAAAGAGAGATGGAGAGGTAGAGATAGAGAGAGACAGAGATAGAAGGACAGACAGAGAGAGAAGAGATTGGGAGAGACAGAGAGGGAAAGGCAGTTGGAGAGACAGAGAGAGAGAGGGGCAGAGATGGAAGGAGAGACAGAGAGAGGAGAGATTGGGAGAGACAGAGAGGGAAAGGCAGTTGGAGAGACAGAGAGAGAGAGGGGCAGAGATGGAAGGAGAGAGAGGGAGTGACAGGGAGGGAAAGACAGATTGAAAGATAGAGAGAGAGAGACAGTGAGAAGGAGAGAGAGGGAGAGACAGAGAGGGAAAGACAGATGGAGGGACAGAGAGAGAGACAGAGAGAGAAGGAGAGAGAGGGAGTGTCAGGGAGGGAAGGACGGATGGACAGATGGAGGGATTGAGAGAGAGAGACAGAGATAGAAGGAGAGAGAGGGAGAGACAGAAAGGGAAAGGCAGTTGGAGAGACAGAGAAAGAGACAGAGATCGAAGGAGAGAGAGGGAGTGTCAGGGAGAGAAAGACAGACGGTGGGATAGAGAGAGAGAGAAAGAGATAGGAGCGAGATGGAGTGATGGGTTGGCGGTGGGAAGACAGATGGAGGGACAGAGAGAGAGGCATAGATGGAAGTAGAGCGAGGGAGTGATGGGGAGGGAAAGACAGATGGAGAGAAAGAGAGAAAGACAGAGATAGAAGGAGAGAGAGGGAGTGACAGGGAGGGAAAGACAGACGGAGGGACAAAGTGAGAGACAGAGAGAGAAGGAGAGAGAGGGAAAGACAGAGAGGGAAAGACAGATGGAGAGACAGAGATAGAAGGAGAGAGATGGAGAGACGGGAGGGAAGGACAGATGGAGGGATAGAGAGAGAGAGAGACAGAGATAGAAGGAGAGAGAGGGAGTGTCAGGGAGGGAAAGACTGATGGAGGGACAAAGTGAGCGACAGAGAGAGAAGGAGACAGATGGAGTGACAGGTAGGGAGGGACAGATGGAGGGATAGAGAGAGAGAGATAGAGATAGTAGGAGAGAGAGGGAGTGACAGCAAGGAAAGACAGATGGAGGGCAGAGAGAGAGAGACAGAGATAGAAGGAGAGAAAGGGAGTGACAGAGAGGGAAAAATAGATGGAGGGACAGAGAGAGAGAGAAGGAGGGAGAGGGAGAGGCAGAGAGAAGGAGAGTGGGAGTGACAGTGAGGGAAAGACAAATGGTGGAACAGAGAGAGAGACAGACATAGAAGGAGAGAGAAGGAGTGACTCGGATTGAAAGGCAGATGGAGGGACAGAGAGAGAGGCAGAGAGAGAGAAGGAGAGTGTGGGTGAGACAGAGAGAGAGAGAGGCAGAGATGAAAGGAGAGAGAGGGAGAGACAGATATGTAAAGACAGATGGAGAGACAGAGAGAGAGGCAGAGATGGAAGGAGTGAGCGGGAGAGAGAGAGGGAAAGACAGATGGAGGGACAGAGAGAGAGACAGAGAGAGAAGGAGAGAGAGGGAGTGTCAGGGAGGGAAGGGCAGATGGAGGAATAGAGAGATAGAGACAGATAGAAGGAGAGAGAGGGAGAGACAGAGAGGTAAAGACAGATGGAGAGAGAGAGAGAGAGGCAGAGATGGAAGGAGTGAGCGGGAGAGACAGAGAGGGAAAGACAGATGGAGGGACAGAGAGAGAGACAGAGAGAGAAGGAGAGAGTGGGAGCGTCAGGGACGGAAAGACAGATGGAGGGACAGAGAGAGAGAGACAGGAAGAGAAATGGAGTCAGAGGGAGGGAAGGGCGGATGGAGGGATAGAGAGAGAGAAGGAGGGAGAGGGAGAGACAGAGAGAAGGAGAGTGGGAGTGACAGAGAGGGAAAGACAAGTGGTGGAACAGAGAGAGAGACAGAGATAGAAGAAGAGAGAGGGAGCAACAGAGAGGGAAAGACAGATGGAGGGACAGAGAGAGAGACAGTGATAGAAGGAGAGAGAGGGAGTGATGGGGAGGGAAAGACAGATGGAGAGAAAGAGAGAAATACAGAGATAGAAGGAGAGAGAGGGAGTGACAGGGAGGGAAAGACAGATGGTGGGACAAAGTGAGAGACAGAGAGAGAAGGAGAGAGAGGGAGAGACAGAGAGGGAAAGACAGATGGAGAGACAGAGATAGAAGGAGAGAGATGGAGAGACGGGAGGGAAGGACAGATGGAGGGATAGAGAGAGAGAGAGACAGAGATAGAAGGAGAGAGAGGGAGTGTCAGGGAGGGAAAGACTGATGGAGGGACAAAGTGAGCGACAGAGAGAGAAGGAGACAGATGGAGTGACAGGTAGGGAGGGACAGATGGAGGGACAGAGAGAGAGAGATAGAGATAGTAGGAGAGACAGGGAGTGACAGCAAGGAAAGGCAGATGGAGGGCAGAGAGAGAGAGACAGAGATAGAAGGAGAGAAAGGGAGTGACAGAGAGGGAAAATAGATGGAGGGACAGAGAGAGAGAGAAGGATGGAGAGGGAGAGACAGAGAGAAGGAGAGTGGGAGTGACAGTGAGGGAAAGACAAATGGTGGAACAGAGAGAGAGACAGACATAGAAGGAGAGAGAAGGAGTGACTGGGATTGAAAGGCAGATGGAGGAACAGAGAGAGAGTGAGAGACAGAGAGAGAGGCAGAGAGAGAGGCAGAGACAGAGAGAGAAGGAGAGGGTGGGTGAGACAGAGAGAGAGAGAGGCAGAGATGAAAGGAGAGAGAGGGAGTGACAGGAAGGGAAAGACATATGGAAAGACAGAGAGAGAGAGAGACAGAGATAGATGGAGAGAGAGGGAGAGACAGAGATGTAAAGACAGATGGAGAGACAGAGAGAGAGGCAGAGATGGTAGGAGTGAGCGGGAGAGAGAGAGGGAAAGACAGATGGAGGGACAGAGAGAGAGACAGAGAGAGAAGGAGAGAGAGGGAGTGTCAGGGAGGCAAGGGCAGATGGAGAAATAGAGAGATAGAGACAGATAGAAGGAGTGAGCGGGAGAGACAGAGAGGGAAAGACAGATGGAGGGACAGAGAGAGAGACAGAGAGAGAAGGAGAGAGTGGGAGCGTCAGGGATGGAAAGACAGATGGAGGGACAGAGAGAGAGAGAGACAGGAAGAGAAATGGAGTGACAGGGAGGGAAGGGCAGATGGAGGGATAGAGAGAGAGAGAAGGAGGGAGAGGGAGAGACAGAGAGAAGGAGAGTGGGAGTGACAGAGAGGGAAAGACAAGTGGTGGAACAGAGAGAGAGACAGAGATAGAAGGAGAGAGAGGGAGCAACAGAGAGGGAAAGACAGATGGAGGGACAGAGTGAGAGACAGTGATAGAAGGAGAGAGAGGGAGTGACTGGGAGGGAAAGGCAGATGGAGGGACAGAGAGAGAGAGAGACAGAGAGACAGAGAGAGAGAGGCAGAGACAGAGAGAGAAGGAGAGTGTGGGTGAGACAGAGAGAGAGGCAGAGATGGAAGGAGTGAGCGGGAGAGAGAGAGGGAAAGTCAGATGGAGGGACAGAGAGAGACAGAGAGAGAAGGAGAGAGAGGGAGTGTCAGGGAGGGAAGGGCAGATGGAGGAATAGATAGGTAGAGACAGATAGAAGGAGAGAGCGGGAGAGACAGAGAGGTAAAGACAGATGGAGAGAGAGAGAGAGAGAGGCAGAGATGGAAGGAGTGAGCGGGAGAGACAGAGAGGGAAAGACAGATGGAGGGACAGAGAGAGAGACAGAGAGAGAAGGAGAGAGTGGGAGCGTCAGGGTTGGAAAGACAGATGGAGGGACAGAGAGAGAGAGACAGGGAGAGAAATGGAGTGACAGGGAGGGAAGGGCAGATGGAGGGATAGAGAGAGAGAGAAGGAGGGAGAGGGAGAGACAGAGAGAAGGAGAGTGGGAGTGACAGAGAGGGAAAGACAAATGGTGGAACAGATAGAGAGACAGAGATAGAAGGAGAGAGAGGGAGCAACAGAGAGGGAAAGACAGATGGAGGGACAGAGAGAGAGACAGTGATAGAAGGAGAGAGAGGGAGTGACTGGGAGGGAAAGGCAGATGGAGGGACAGAGAGAGAGAGAGACAGAGAGGGAGGCAGAGACAGAGAGAGAAGGAGAGTGTGGGTGAGACAGAGAGGGAAATGCAGTTGGAGAGACAAAGAGAGGGAGAGGCAGAGATGGAAGGAGAGAGAGGGAGTTTCAGGGAAGGAAAGGCAAATGGAGGGACAGAGAGATAGAGACAGAGATAGAAGGAGAGAGATGGAGTGATGGGTGGGGGTGGGAAGACAGATGGAGGGACAGGGAGAGAGGCATAGATGGAACGAGTGAGAGGGAGTGATAGGGAGGGAAAGGCAGATGGAGGGACAGAGAGAGAGAGACAGAGAGAGAGGCAGAGGCAGAGAGAGAAGGAGTGCGTGGGTGAGACAGAGAGGGACAGGCAGTTGGAGAGACAGAGAGAGAGAGAGGCAGAGATGATGGAAGGAGAGAGAGGGAGTGACAGGAAGGGAAAGACATGTCGAAAGACAGAGAGAGAGAGAGACAGAGGTAGATGGAGAGAGAGGGAGAGACAAAGAGGTAAAGACAGATGGAGAAACATAGATAGAGAGAGTCAGAGATGGAAGGAGAGAGAGGGTGTGTCAGGGAGGGAAAGACAGATGGATGGACAGAGAGATAGAGACAGAGATAGAAGGAGAGAGATGGAGTGATGGGTGGGGGTGGGAAGACAGATGGAGGGACAGGGAGAGAGGCAGAGATGGAATGGAGTGAGAGGGAGTGATAGGGAGGTAAATACAGATGGAAAGACAGAGAGAAAGACAGAGATAGGAGAGAGAGGGAGTGACAGGGAGGGAAAGACGGATGGAGGGACCGATTGAGAGAGAAGGAGAGAGAGGGAGAGACAGAGAAGGAGAGAGAGGGAGTGTCAGGGAGTCAAAGACAGATAGAGGGACAGACTGAGAGACAGAGAGAGAAGGAGATAGATGGAGTGACAGGGAGGCAAGGACAGATGGAGGGATAGAGAGAGAGAGAGAGAGAGAGAGAGAGAGATAGAAGGACATAGAAGGAGTGACAGAGAGGGAAAGACAGATGGAGAGACAGAGAGAGGCAGAGATGGAAGGAGAGAGAGGGAGTGAGAGAAAGGGAAAGACAAATGGAGGGACAGAGAGTGTGAGAGAGGAGAGAGATGGACAGACAGAGAGAGGGAAAGACAGATGGAGAGACAGAGATAGGGAGAGGCAGATATGGACGGAGAGAGAGGGAGTGACAGGGAGAGAAAGACAGATGGAAAGACAGAGAGAGATAGAAAGGGAGAGAAGGAGAGAGATGGAGTGACAGAGAGGGAAGGATAGATGGAGGGATAGAGAGCGAGAGACATAGATATAAGGAGAGAGAGGGAGTGACAGGTGTCGTGGGGTGGGGGGGGGGGCGTGGGGTGGGGGATATAGATGGAGGGACCGGGAGAGAGAGGGGGAGACAGAGATCGAGAGAGACAGGGAGAGAGATGGAGTGACAGGCAGGCAAAGACAGATGGAGGGGCAGAGACAGAGAGAGAAGGAGAGATTGGGATGGACAGAGAGGGAAAGGTAGTTGGAGAGTTAGAGAGAGAGAGAGGCAGAGATGGAAGGAGAGAGAGGGAGTGACAGGGAGGGAGTGACAGGGAGGGAAAGACAGAGAGAGAGAGAGACAGAGATCGAAGGAGAGCGAGGGAGAGACATAGAGGGAAAGACAGATGGAGAGATTGAGGAGAGAGACAGAGAGAGAAGGAGAGATTGGGATGGACAGAGAGGGAAAGGTAGTTGGAGAGTTAGAGAGAGAGAGAGGCAGAGATGGAAGGAGAGAGAGGGAGTGACAGGGAGGGAAAGACAGAGAGAGACAGAGACAGAGATCGAAGGAGAGCGAGGGAGAGACATAGAGGGAAAGACAGATGGAGAGATAGAGGAGAGAGACAGAGATAGAAGGAGAGAGAAGGAGAGAGAGGGAACGACCGAAAGAAAGACAGAGAGAGAGAGAGAGAGAGAGAGAGAGAGAGATAAGGAGACAGAGGAACAGACAGAGAGGAAAAGACAGGTGGAGGGACAGAGAGAGAGAGAGGCAGAGATGGAAGGGAGACAAGGAGAAACAGACAGGGAAAGACAGATGGAGGGGCAGAGAGAGACACAGAGAGGGAGAGGCAGATATAGAAGGGGAGGGGGGAGTGACAGGGAGGGAAAGACAGATGGAGAGACAGAGAGAGAGGCAGAGAGAGAGGCAGAGAGAGAGGCAGAGAGAGAGAGAGAAGGTGAGAGAGGGTGAGACAGGGGGTGAAAAGAAAGATGGAGAGACAGAGAGAGAGACAGAGATAGAAGGCGAGAGATGGAGAGACAGAGACAGAGAGAGAGACAGAGGTAGAAGGAGAGAGATGGAGAGACAGAGACCAGGAGAGAGACAGAGATAGAAGAAGAGTGTGGAGAGACAGAGAGGGAAAGACAGATGGAGGGACAGAGAGAGAGACAGAGAGAGAGGCAGAGAGAGAAGGAGAGAGAGGGAGAGAAAGAGAAGGAAAGACAGATGGAGGGACAGAGAGAGAGACAGAGAGAGAGCGGGAGTGACAGAGATAGAAGGAGTGAGACGGAGAGACAGAGAGGGAAAGACAGATGGAGGGACAGAGAGAGAGACAGAGAGAGAGGCAGAGACAGAGAGAGACGGAGAGAGAGGGAGTGTTCGGAAGGGAAAGCCAGATAGACGGACAAAGTGAGAGACAGAGAGAGAAGGAGAGAGATGGAGTGACAGGGAGGGAAGGAAACATGGAGGGATAGAGAGAGAGAGACAGAGATAGAAGGAGAGAGGAGGAGTGACAGAGAGGGAAAGACAGATGAAGGGACAAGAGAGAGACGGAGAGAGTGGCAGAGACAGAGATAGATGGAGAGAGAGGGAGTGACAGAGAGGGAAAAACAGATGGAGGGACAGAGAGAGTGGCAGAGACAGACATAGAAGGAGCGAGAGGGAGTGACGGAGGGGGAAGACAGATGGAGGGACAGACAGGGAAGGATAAATGGAGGGATAGAGAGAGGCAGAGACAGAGAGAGAAGGAGAGAGTTGGAGAGACAGATAGGGAAAGGCAGTTGGAGAGACAGAGAGTGAGAGAGGCAGCGATGGAAGGAGAGAGAGGGAGTGGCAGGAAGGGAAAGACAGATGGAAAGACAGAGAGCGAGAGAGACAGAGATAGAAGGAGAGTGTGGAGAGACAGAGAGGGACAGACAGATGGAGGTACAGACAGAGAGAGACAGGGAGAGAGATGGAGTTACAGGGAGGGAAGGACAGATGGAGGGATAGAGAGAGAGAGAGACAGAGATAGGAGAGTGAGGGAGTGACAGAGAGGAAAAGGCAGATGGAGGGACAGAGAGAGAGACAGAGAGAGAGGCAGAGAGAGAAGGAGAGAGAGGGAGAGACAGAGAGGGAAAGACAGATGGAGGGACAGGCAGAGAGAGACAGGGAGAGAGATGGAGTTACAGGGAGGGAAGGACAGATGGAGGGATAGAGAGAGAGAGACAAAGATAGGAGAGTGAGGGAGTGACAGAGAGGGAAAGGCAGATGGAGGGACAGAGAGACAGACAGAGAGAGAGGCAGAGAGAGAAGGAGAGAGAGGGAGAGACAGAGAGGGAAAGACAGATGGAGAGGCAGAGATCGAAGGAGAGAGAGGGAGAGACAGTGAAGGAAAGACAGATGGAGGGACAGAGAGAGAGATAGAGAGAGAGCGGGAGTGACAGAGATAGAAGGAGTGAGACGGAGAGACAGAGAGGGAAAGACAGATGGAGGGACAGAGAGAGAGACAGAGAGAGTGGCAGAGACAGAGAGAGAAGGAGAGTGAGGGAGTGTCAGGAAGGGAAAGCAAGATGGAGGGACAAAGTGAGAGACAGAGAGAGAAGGAGAGAGATGGAGTGACAGGGAGGGAAGGAAGGATGGGGGGACAGAGGGAGGGAGACAGAGATCGAAGGAGAGAGGAGGAAATGGTGTAAGGGAGGCACTAATGGAGACTTGGAAAGAGAGAGAGAGAGAGAGATGTAAACAGTCATGGACAGAGGGTGAGAAAGAGAGATAGGGAGAGACAAAGTAAAAGAAGGAGAGAGAGAGAGATGGAGAGGCAGAGAGCGGGAGACAAAGAGAGAGGCAGGGCGAGATGGTGTGTGAGAGACAGAGGCATGGACAGAGGCAGAGAGAGAGAGAGGGAGAGACAGTGAGAGACAGAGAGAGACAGAGAGAGAGAAAGAAACAGAGAGGGAGGGAGAGAGAGACAGAGAGGGAGAGACTGGGATTCAGAGGGTAACGGAGAGGGAGAGACTGGGATTCAGAGGGTAATGGAGAGGGAGAGACTGTGATTCAGAGGGTAACAGAGGGAGAAGTAGAGATGAAGAGTGAAAATGGGAGAAAGACAAAGTCCAGTGTTCGCTGCACATGGATAAAGAGGAACAGAGAGGTGAGACAGGGCTTGAGAGAGTACAAGACAGAGGAAGGAGAGATAGAGATGGAGAGATTACCAGGAACATAAATCTCCAGCAGTCTCTTCATGCTGATCACTCCTTTTCTCTGGATGTGGCAGGATTGCAGAGCTTAGATCTGATCCGTTGGTTATGGGATCGCTTAGCTCTGTCTATCGCATGCTGCTTACGCAGTTTGGCACGCAGATAGTCCTGGGTTGTAGCTTCACCAGGTTGACACCTCCTTTTGAGGTATGCCTGGTGCTGCTCCTGGCATGCCCTCCTGCACACTTCACTGAACCGGGGTTGGTCTCCTGGCTTGATGGTAATGGTAGAGTGGGGGATATGCCGGGCCATGAGGTTACAGATTGTCTTTCTTTCTGTCTGTCTGTCTGTCTCTCGTTCCCTCCTCTCTCAGAACATCAGTCAGCCATTTTAGGTTTGTTCACGGTGGCCATTTTATGTTACAGCAGCACTGGGACATTTATTTCAGAGACTGACACCTCACTAATGCAAGGTTAGTGCTTTAATCGTGACAGAGAAACGGGTCCTGGGGTTCAGTTGAATGTAGCTTCTCATCCCGGAAAGTGTTAGCAAACGTGTTTTTCAAATCAATTCCGCAACAACCTCAACATGAGAAAAAACCACCAACAAATGCAACAACAACCTCAACAGGAGAAAAAACACCAACAAATGCAACAACAACCTCAACAGCAGAAAAAATCACCAACAAATGCAACAATTTCAACAGGGAAAGAACAGCTTCCCGAGGACTAAAAAATCCTAACAAATACAACAACTTCAGCAGGAGAAAAGCCACGAACAAATTCAACATCATCAGAAGGGGAAAACACACCGATAAATAGGGCAGTGGCACAAGCTGTTGGAGGGACAGGAAATGGTTTACGAAGGGACAGAGTATCTGATCACACCCGGGATGGTGGAATTGAGTATTTATTAAATGGTAAGAGATTAGAAAGCGTAGATGTACAAATCGACCTGGGTGTCCCCGTGAATAAGTCACTGAAAACTAACATGCAGGTGCAGAATGCAATTCAGAAGGCTAATGGGATGTTAGTCTTTATCACAAGAGGATTTGAGTACAGGAGTAGTGAAGTCTTGCTTCAATCACATAGAAACTTGGTTAGAACGCATCTGGAGTACTGTGTGCAGTTTTGGTCCCCTTAACTTAGGAAGGATATTATTGCCAGAGAGGGAGTGCAATGAAGGTTCACCAGACTTGTTCCCGGGATGACGGGACTGTCCGATGGTGAGAGATTGGGGAAACTGAGACACAGAGAGAGAGATAGAGACAGGGAGAGGCAGAGAGACAGAGGCAGAAAGAGAGAAATGGTGTGAGAGAGCCACAAACAGAGTCATGGACAGAGAGAGAGAGAGGAGAGACAGAGAGAGAGCAACAGACAGAGAGACACAAAGAGAGAGAGAAACAGAGAGAGAGAGACAGGAAGAGGTAGAGAGAGAGGCAGTGAGACAGACAGAGAGAGAGGCAGAGAGAGAGGCAGAGAGAGAGAGAGAGGGAGAGGGAGATAGAGGGGGAGTGTGAGATAGAGGGGGAGTGTGAGATAGAGGGGGAGAGGCAGATCGAGGGGGAGAGTGAGATAGAGGGGGAGATTGAGATAGAGGGGGAGAGCGAGATCGAGGGGGTGTGTGAGATCGAGGGGGTGTGTGAGATCGAGGGGGTGTGTGAGATCGAGGGGGAGAGGCAGATAGAGGGGGAGAGGGAGATCGAGGGGAACAGTGAGATCGAGGGGAGGGAGAGGGAGACAGAGATAGAAGGAGAGAGAAGGAGTGACTGGGAGGGAAAGGCAGATGGAGGGACAGAGAGAGAGAGAGACAGAGATACAGAGAGACAGACAGAGAGAGAGGCAGAGAGAGAGAGAAGGAGAGAGAAGGAGAGTGTGGGTGAGACAGAGAGGGAAAGGCAGTTGGAGAGACAGAGAGAGAGAGAGGCAGAGATGGAAGGAGTGAGCGGTTGAGGAGTCCAGAACCAGGGGACACAATTTCAAAATAAGGGGGAAGCCACTTGGGACAGAGATGAGGAGAAATGTCATTACTCAGAGGGTTGTGAATCTTCGGAATTCTCTATCCCAGAGGGCTGTGGAAGCTCAGTCATTGAGTATGTTTAAAGCAGAGATTGACAGATTGCTGAATACCAATGACAGAAAGGGCATGAGGATAGTCTGGGAACAACTTATTGAAGTGGGTGATCAGCCATGATAGTATTGAATGGCGGAGCAGGCTCGATGGGCAGAATGGCCTAATCCTGTCCCTATATTCCAAAGCTGCCGAAATAGTTACTCGCAAACTACCCCATCAGTTACCCTTAATATCTCAACAACTTTGATCAAATCACCTTGATCCTCCTAAATTCCAGGGAATTATTAACAGTTTGTGTAATATCACCTCGTAATTTAACCCTTGGAGTCCAGTTATCATTCTGGTAAATCTGCACTGCACTCAAATGGACACAAACCCCACAGGTCTCTTTGGACCTCCAGTGTCTCTATCTTTTCACTATCTACCACAGTTTTAACCATTCACTTCAGATATCTCTTTGCATTGTTCTGCTTCCAGCTACACTGCTTACAATGCTGCCTATTTTTGTGTAATTGGTAAACTTGGGTATGTTGCAGTCACCACATCATCTTAAATCGTTAATAAATACAGCAAAACTGAGACACACACGGGCTTTGCACTAGTAGACAGGAGTGAATCATTCCAACCTAGAGGCTTTTTAATTCCAGATTTATGTTTATTTTTAGGAAAAACAAAATTCAAATTCACAACAGCCCTGTGTGGGATTTGAACTCCGGCTTTTTCAATCATCAGCTCAGGCCTTCAAATTAAAACCCGTAAAAAGAGATTCATTTTCCTACTGCTGTTGTCTGACTGACTGAGGTTTTGTATGTTGTTCCCTTCTCCTCTTCTTCCATGTGTCTGAAGTCTTTGAAGTTTGTCAGACATTGGTAAACTACTTCATGTGGTGTTGTGTACATACCTTCAATTCTGTGTATCTGCAAGGGACACAATTCAAATTCTCACCTTATTGCATCAACTAAAACCTGCAAGTCCATTCAAACAACTCTATTTCCTGTCTCTGCAAAGATAGCTCACACTTCCACAATGCAGGAATCTCTGAATGGAAACAGCTTTTGACACATTTCCCAACAGGTTTGCCAACACTTTTCAGGATGAAGCTAAATTCAACTCACAGATTCCAAGCGCCAAATTGAGCTTTTGGGTAGAACAGGGAACATTGATGAAATCCCAGATCTCTCTGTCCTGTCACCCATTCTAACATTGTACCATTTAGTTTATATCACTCAGTCTTCCTTCCAAAATGCATAGGTTGGATAGTAAGCTGTCAAGAGGACATAAAGTGTCTGCAAAGAGATTTCCAGAGGTTAAGTGAGTGAGCAAAGAATTGGCAGATGGAGTACAATGTGGGAACATGTGAGCTTGTCCACTTTAGCAGGAAGAATAAAAATCAGTATATTATTGAAATGGAGAGAGACTGCAGAACTGTACGGTACAGAGGGATCTGGGTGTCCTGGTACATGAATCACAAAATGTTACCGTGTAGCTACAGCGAGTGATTAGGAAGGCAAATGGAATGTTGTTGTTTATTGCAAGGTGAATAGAATATCAAAGTAGGGAAGTGTTGTTACAGCTGGACAGGGCAGAAGTTAGACGACGTCTGCAGGATTGTGGACACTTTTGGTCTCCTTACTGAAGAAATTACATAATTGCATTCGAATTAGTTCAGAGAAGGTTCACTGGGCTGATTCCTGGGATGAAGGGGTTATCTTATGAGGAAAGGTTGAACAGGTTGGGTCTATACCCACTGGAGTTTAGAAGAATGAGAGGTGATCTGAGTGAAACATCTCAGGTCCCGAGGGGACTGGACAGGGTGGATGCTGAGAGGATGTTTCCACTTGTTGGGGAGACTAGAACTAGGGGACACAGTTTAAAAATTAGTGACGTCCCATTTAAAACTGAAATGAGGAGAAATGTGTTTCTCTCAGTGGGGGGTCAGTCTGTGGAATTCTCTTCCCCAGAGAGCAGTGGAGGCTGGATCATTGAATATATTCAAGGCTGAGTTAGATAGATTTTTGATCAACTGGGGAGTCAAGGGTTATGGAACGCAGTCAGGAAAGTGGAGTTGAGCTCACAATCAGATCAGCCATTGAATGGCAGAGCAGGCTCAAGGGGCCGAATGGCCTACTCCTGCTCCTAATTCATTTGTTCTTGTGTGTTCCATTTCACCAGAAATACTCTCTCCTCCTGAAGTCTGCTACTAGTCTCTTACCTGTTTATTACATTGCAGATGTCACAAACATTGGCAAACATTGAAGTTATGCCCTGTAAACACAAGTCCAAGTCATTAGTATATATCAAAAAGATCAGTGGTCCTAATATAAACCTCCACTGTATACCTCCCTCCAGTCTGAAACAACCATTGTCCACTCTCTCAGCCAATGTCGTATCCACCTCAGCCAATGTCGTATCCACTCAGCCAATGTCGTATCCACTCAGCCAATGTCCCTTTCATCCCTGGAGCACCAATATTGCTGACTGGTCAATTAGGAGGCACCATTAAGTCCTCCCCATGAGGACACTGGTCCCAGACCTCTCTGTTTCCACTCTCCCAGCTACATTCCCCAGACAGGTACAGCATGGATTAGATACAGAGTAATGCTCCTTCTACACTGTCCCATCCAACACTCCCAGGACAGGAACATCATGGGGTGGACACAGAGTGAATCTCACTCTGCACTGTCCAAAGTAGACACAGTGAGAGACAGAAAGAGAGAAACAGACTGACAGGGTGACCGAGAGAGAAAGAAGGATATTTAACATCAGACATAGGAAGATGAGGAGGCAGTTTAACCCCTCGACCCTGTTCCTTCATTCAGTGAGATCAGGGCTGATCTGTGATCTACCGAACACCATATATCCCACCTTTGCCCCTTATCTCTTAATACCTTTGGTTAACAACAATCTATCAATCTCAGATTTAAAAATTTACAAGTTTCTCAGCATCAATTGCTGATTGTGGAAGAGAGTTCCAAACTGATACCACACCCGGTGTGTTGAAGTGTCTCTTCAATTCACTCCTGAATGGTTTTGAGACTACGTTTAGATTTTTGGACTCGGCCCACAAGTTCCTGACTCCGCAGCCAGTGGGAATAGTTACTTTCTGTCTACCTTAGCAGAGTCTCCTTGTCTGCACTGCCCCATCGAACAATCTCAGAGAAGGTACAGCACGGGTTAGATAAAGAGTACAGTTCAGTTTGAACATTCCCTGGAGTGTCGGATTAACCCGGGTCACTCACTGTGCCCGGCTCAGCATCAAGACTCACCTGCCTCAGTCACTGAGACGCTCCTGTATCACTTGCCTTAACGGAAGTGGATGCCGGGTTTGGGAGCAGGACAGGCACACGGGATTAGGACGACTGCTCATGTGGAGGATAAGCATCAGTAATCCCTCAGAGAATCAGAACAGACCAGCGAGACTCAGAAAAGTAAACTTGGGCTGAATTTGTGAGTCTTGCATTGTGGAATGTTTTTTTGTATTTGGTGAGAATGTTGAGCCAGTGACATTTTGCAACAGTGGGATGAATAGATACTATATGACTTGATTACAACAGTAAGGTACCGTGTGTACTGTAAATATGGACTGAAATAACAATGTAACTGATCAATTTTCAGCTGAATACTATGACTACAGTTCTACCTGCTATCCTGTTATATATGTGCTGCTATACCTGCTATATGTGAGAATGTACATACGACACGATGGGATGAAGTCAAAGTGGCCACTGTTTATATTTTCAGACTATGCCCCAAATTCCTGACTGCACAGCCAGTGGGAATAGTTACTCTCTGTCTGCCCTATCAGTTTCCTTATTATCTTGAAAACATTCATCAAATCACCCCGTAACCTTCTAAATTCCAGGGATACACAGTAAATCTCCAGCTACACTGTCCCATTAAACATTTCCAAGCCAAGCACAATGTTGGGTTTGACACAGAGTAAATTTCCCTCCACACTGTCACATCACACACTCCGAGGGCAGGAACATCATGGGGTGGATACAGAGTGAATCTCACTGGACACTGTCCGAAACAGAGAGAGAGAGAGAGAGAAAAAGAAACAGAGAGACATAGACTAACAGGGTGACTGACAGAGAAAGAAGGATATTTAACAGGGGATATTGGAAGAGGAGGATGGAATTTAACCGCACAACTCTGTTCCGGCATTCAATGAGATCATGGCTGATCTGTGATCTATCTGACACCATATATCCTGCCTTTGCCCCTTTTCTCTTAATACCTTTGGTTAACAAGAATCGATCAATCACAGGTTTAAAAATTAAACAATAAGCCAGCAAGAAATTTCCACAAACAATATCATGAGGGTGTGATGGCTCCCACAGTGGAATAGCTTTCTGAATATTTAACATGGAGACAGAGAGAGAGAGACAGAGATAGGAGAGAGAGGGAAAGACAGAGAGGGAAAGACAGATGGAGGAACAGAGAGACAGAGATGGAGGGACAGAGAGAGAGAGACAGAGAGAGAAGGAGAGAGACAGTGTGACGGGAGGGAAGGACAGATGGAGAGACAGAGAGAGAGAGCGTCAGATTGAGAAGGAGAGAGAGGGAGTGACAGGGAGGGAAAGACAGATGGAGGCACAGAGAGAGAGAGAGACATAGAGAGAAGGAGTGACAGGGAGTGACATGGAGGGAAAGACAGATGGAGGGACAGAGAGGGAGAGACAGAGATAGAAGGAGAGAGAGGTAGAGACAGAGGGGGAAAGACAGATGGAGGCACAGAGAGAGAGAGAGACAGAGATAGAAGGAGAGCCAGGGAGTGACAGGGAGGGAAAGACAGATGGAGGGACAGAGAGAGAGAGAGAGAGGGAGAGATGTTAGGAGAGAGAGGGATTGACAGGGAGGGAAAGACAGATGGAGGGACAGAGAGAGAGAGAGAGGGAGAGATGTTCGGAGAGAGAGGGATAGACAGAGAGGGAAAGACAGATGGAGGGACAGAGAGAGAGACAGAGAGAGAAGGAGAGAGTGGGAGAGACAGAGAGGGAAAGGCAGATGGAGAGACAGAGAGAGAGACAGAGATCTCTCCCGATGTTTCTGTCTCCATACGTATCTGTTAAATGTTGGTGCTCACAGCAGTGAAGGATTGCATCAAATTATTTTCTCTTACATTCTCCCTTTCAATCGACCCCGCAATCTCTCTCTCTCCAACCTTGTCCCTCTCCACAACACTCTCTCTGTCTGCATATCTAACCCTCTCTCCCTCTGTCTCTCTCCTCGTGTCAGAGATAGCAGGAGGGAGAGACAGAGAGAGAATGTTGAAGGAACTATACTCTATTCCTAAGCAGTGCTCAACCTGCTCTGGGAGTGTTTGATGGGCTACATAAATCGGCCGTGTACAGTCCTGTATCAGGCTGTGAAGAAGCACAGCTTGTTCAGTGTACAACGGGTCAAAGGGAACGATTCACTCCTGTCTGCTTCTGGGAAGAGAGACTGACCTTAACATCAAGGCAGCGTTTGACCGAGCGTGACATCGAGGAGCCCGAGTAAAACTGAAGTCAGTAGGAATCTGCTGGTTGGAATCATACCGAGCACAAAGGAAGATGGTTATGGTTGTTGGAGGTCAATCATCTCAGTCCCAGGACATCACTGCAGGAGTTTCTCAGGGTAGTGTCCGAGGCCCAACCATCTTCAGCTGAGATCACAGGAGAGAATGCTGGAAATACTGAGCAGGTCAAGCAGCATCTGTGGAGAGAAAAACAGAGTTAGTGATTCAGCTCGATGCTTTCCAGATTTCCAGCACCCACAATATTTTGCCTCAGATAATGAAGTAATCCAGAGCCACATGCACCGAGACCCAGACAACATTCAATCTTGGGCCGACCAGTGGGAAGTAACATTCATGTCACACAAGTGCCAGGCAATGACCATCTGCAACATGAGAGAATCCAACCACCTCCCCTTGACATTCAAAGCATTATCACATCGCTGAATCACCCAGCATCAACATCCTGGGGAAACATTGACATCAAACTTAACAGAACGAAACACATCAATAGTTTCTTCACCTGGTGGCTGGTGGGTGTCTGGAACTCACTGCCTGAAAGGATTAGTATAAAATGGGTGGTTGATGGCTGGCACAGATTGGCAGGCCGAAGGGCCTGTATAAGTGCTGTATCTCTCTATGACTCTGAAGGATGGTAGAGGCAGAAACCCTCATCACACTGAAAACAATCTCTTGGATATTCACTTCACTATATTTAAAATGGGTAAGGAATAACTCTCCTGGTCTGCACTGCCCCATCAAACACTCTCAGAGAAGGTACAGCACAGGTTAGATATAGAGTAAAGCTCCGTTTGAACTGTCCCTGGAGTGTCGGATGAACCCGGGTCACTCACTGTGCCCGGCTCAGCCTCAAGACTCACCTGCCTCAGTCACTGAGACGCTCCTGTATCACTTGCCTTAATGTAAGTGGATGCTGGGTTTGGGAGCGGGACAGGCACACGGGATTAGGACGACTGCTCATGTGGAGGAAAAGCATCAGTAATCCCTCAGAGAATCAGAACAGACCAGCGAGACTCAGAAAAGGAAACTTGTGTTGAATTTGAGAGTCTTGCATTGTGGAATGCTTTCGTATTTGGTGAGAATGTTGAGCCAGTGACATTTTGCCCCAGTGGGATGAATAGATACTATATGACTTGATTACAACAGTAAGGTACCGTGTGTACTGTAAATAAGGACTGAAATAACAATGTAACTGATCAATTTTCAGCTGAATACTATGACTACAGTTCTACCTGCTATCCTGTTATATATGTGCTGCTATACCTGCTATATGTGAGAATGTACATACAACACGATGGGATGAAGTCAAAGTGGCCACTCTTTATATTTTCAGACTATGCCCCAAGTTCCTGACTCCGCAGCCAGTGGGAATATTTACTCTCAGTCCACCCTATCAGTTTCCCTTATTATTTTATAAACTTTCATCAAATCACCCCATAACCTTCTAAATTCCAGTGATACACAGTAAAGCTCCAGCTACACTGTCCCATTAAACATTTCCAAGCCAAGCACAATGTTGTGTTTGACAGAGTAAATTTCCCTCTACGCTGTCACATCACACACTCCGAGGGCAGGAACATCATGGGGTGGATACAGAGTGAATCTCACCAGACACTGTCCGAAACACAGAGATAGAGAGAGAGAAAAAGAGAAACCGAGAGACATAGACTAACAGGGTGACTGACAGAGAAAGAAGGATATTTAACAGGGGATATTGGAAGAGGAGGATGCAATTTAACCCCACAACTCTGTTCCTGCATTCAATGAGATCATGGCTGATCTGTGATCAATCTTGTACCATATATCCTGCCTTTGCCCCTTATCTCTTAATCCCTTTGGTTAACAAGAATCTATCAATCACAGGTTTAAAAATTAACCAATAAGCCAGCATGAAATTTCCACAAACAATATCATGAGGGTGTGATGTTTCCCACAGTGGAATAGCTTGCTGAATATTTAAAATGGAGGATATTTCTTCTGGATCATCAAAAGTGTCCGCCTGGGCCCCAACTTCATCCACATTCCTCCCTCTCCCAATGTTTTTTTCTCTCCATACCTATCTCAAATATGTTTGTGCACACAGCAGTAAAGGATTAAATCAAATTAATATATCTTACATTATCCTCTTCATCCAACTCAACAATCTGTTTCTCTCTCCAAGTTTGTCCCTCTCCACAGCCCTCTCTATGGAGTGACGGCAGGAAGGACAGATGGAGGGATAGAGAGAGAAACAGATAGAGAAGGACCGAGAGGGATTGACAGAGAGGAAAAGACAGATGGAGGGACAGAGTGAGAGACAGAGAGAGAAGGAGAGCGAGGGAGTGACAGGGAGCCAAAGACAGATCGAGGGACAGAATGAGAGACAGAGAGAGAAGGAGAGAGATGGAGTGACGGAGGGAAGGACAGATGGAGGGATAGAGAGAGAGAGACAGAGAGAGAAGGAGAGCGAGGGAGTGACAGGGAGCCAAAGACAGATCGAGGGACAGAGTGAGAGACAGAGAGAGAAGGAGAGAGATGGAGTGACGGCAGGAAGGACAGATGGAGGGACAGAGAGAGAAACAGATCGAGAAGGCACGAGAGGGATTGACAGAGAGGGAAAGACAGATGGAGAGAGAGAGAGAGAGGCAGAGGTGGAAGGAGAGAGAGGGAGTGACAGAGAGGGAAAGACAGATGGAGGGACAGAGAGAGAGACATGGCGAGAGGCAGAGACAGAGAGAGAAGAAGAGAGAGGGAGAGGCAGGGAGGGAAAGACACATGGAGAGACAGAGAGAGAGACAGAGAGAGAGGCATATAGAAGGAGAGAGAGTGAGAGACAGAGAGGGAAAGACAGATGGAGGGACAGAGAGAGAGACAGAGATAGAAGTAGAGAGATGGAGAGACAGGGAGGGAAGGACAGATGGAGGGATCGAGGGATAGAGAGAGAGACAGCGATAGAAGGAGAGAGGGGGAGTGACAGAGAGAGAGGCAGAGAAGGAGGGAGTGGGAGAGAAACAAAGGCAAAGGCAGTTGGAGAGACAGAGAGAGAGAAGCAGAGTTGGAAGGAGAGAGAGGGAGTGACAAGGAGGGAAAGACAGATGGAAAGACATAGAGAGAGAGACAGAGAAAGAAGGAGAGAGAGGGAGAGACAGAGAGGGAAGGACAGATGGAGGGATCGAGCGAGAGAGAGAGAGATAGAAGGAGAGAAAGGGAGGGACAGAGAGGGAAAGACAGATGGAGGGACAGAGAGAGAGAGACAGAGAGAGACAGAGAGAGAGGGAGTGCCAGGGAGGATAAGACAGATGGAGGGACAGAGTGAGAGACAGAGATAGAAGGAGAGAGATGGAGTGACAGGGAGGGAAAGGCAGATGGAGAGACAGAGAGGCAGAGACACAGATAGAAGGAGAGAGACGGAGAGACCGAGAGGGAAAGACAGATGGTGAGACAGAGAGAGAGCGAGAGTCCGATGGAACGAGATAGAAGGAGAGAGAGGGAGAGACAGAGAGGGAAAGACATTTGGAGAGACAGAGAGGCAGAGATGGAAGGAGAGAGAGGGAGTGACAGGGAGGGAAAGACAGATGGAGAGACAGGGAGAGAGACAGAGATAGGAGAGAGAGGGAGCGTCAGGGAGGGAAAGACAGATGGAGGGACAGAGTGAGAGACAGAGAGAGAAGGAGAGAGATGGAGTGACAGGGTGGGAAGGACAGATGGAGGGATAGAGAGAGAGACAGAGAAAGAAGGAGAGAGAGGGAGAGACAGAGAGGGAAAGGCATTTGGAGAGAGAGCGAGAGGCAGAGATGTAAGGAGAGAGCGGGAGTGTTAGGGAGGGAAAGACAGATGGAGAGACAGAGAGAGAGAGAGAGGCAGTGATGGAAGGAGAGAGAGGGAGTGACTGGGAGGGAAAGAGAGATGGAGAGACAGAGAGAGAGAGACAGAGAAAGAAGGGGAGAGAGAGGGAGTGTCAGGGAGGGAAAGACAGATGGAGGGATAGAGAGAGAAAGACAGAGACAGAAGGAGAGAGATGGAGTGGCAGGGAGGGAAAGACAGATGGAGAGACAGAGAGAGAGAGAGAGAGACAGCGATAGAAGGAGAGAGAGGGAGTGACAGATGGAAAAACGGATGGTGGGACAGAGAGAGAGACAGAGAGAGAGGGAGAGAGATGGATTGACAGGGAGGGAAGGACAAATGGAGGGACAGAGAGAGAGAGAAAGCGAGAGAGGCAGAGACAGAGCTAGAAGGAGAGAGAGGGAGTGTCAGGGAGGGAAAAACAGATGGAGAGACAGAGAGAGGGAGGCAGAGATGGAAGGAGAGAGAGGGAGTGACTGGGAGGGAAAGACAGATGGAGAGACAGAGAGAGAGAGACAGAAAAAGTGAAACAGAGAGACATGGACTGACAGGGTGACACAAAGAGATAGAAGGATAATTCACAGGGGATATTGGAAGAGGAGGATGCAATTCAACCCCACAGCCCAGTTCCAGCATCCAATGTGATCTTGGATGATCTGTGATGTAACTTGCACCATATATCCTGCCTTTGCCCCTTATCTCTTAATACCTTTGGTGAACAAGTATCTATCAATCACAGATTTAAAAATTAACCAATAAGCCAGCATGAAATTTGCACAACCAATATCATTGTGCGGGTGTTTCTGTGTGTGTGTGTGTGTGTGTCTATGTCTGTTTGGGTGTGATGGCTCCCACAGTGGAATAGCTTGCTGGATGTTTAAAATGGAGGCTATTCCTTCTGGATCATCAAAAGTATCCGCCTGGGCCCCAACTTCATCTACATTTCCCCCTCTCCCGATGTTTTTTTCTCTCCATATCTATCTCTAATATGTTTGTGTCCACAGCAGTGAAGGATTACATCAAATTAATATATCTTACATTATCCTTTTCATCCACCTCAACAACCTCTCTCTCTCCAAATTTGTCCCTCTCTACAGCCCTCTCTCTGCCTTCATATCTAACCTTCTCTCCCTCTGTCTCTCTCCTCGTGTCAGAGATAGCAGGAGGGAGAGACAGAGAGATAATGTTGAAGGAACTGTACTCTGTTCCTTCGCTGAGCTGAACCTGCTCTGGGAGTGTTTGATGGGCTCCATTAATGGGCCGTGTACAGTCCTGTATCAGGCTGTGAAGAAGCACAGCTTGTTCAGTGTACAACGGGTCAAAGGGAACGATTCACTCCTGTCTGCTACTGGGAAGAGAGACTGACCTTAACATCAAGGCAGCGTTTGACCGAGTGTGACATCGAGGAGGCCGAGAAAAACTGAAGTCAGTGGGAATGGGGGGAAATCTCTCCACTGTTTGGACTCATATCGAGCACAAAGGAAGATGGTTGTGGTTGTTGGAAGTCAATCATCTCAGTCCCAGGCCTTCACTGCAGGAGTTTATCAGGGTAGTGTCCGAGGCTCAACCATCTTCAGCTGAGATCCCAGCAGAAAGTGCTTTAAATACTGAGCAGGTCAAGCAGCATCTGCAGAGAGAGAAACAGAGTTAGTGATTCAGCTCGATGCTTTCCAGATTTCCAGCATCCACAGTATTTTGCCTCAGATAATGAAGCAATCCAGAGCCACATGCACCGAGACCCGGACAACATTCAGGTTTGTGCCGCCCAGTGACAAGTAACATTCACGTCACACAAGTGCCAGGCAATGACCATCTGCAACAAGAGAGAATCCAACCACCTCCCCTTGGCATTCAAAGCATTATCCCATCGCTGAATCCCCCAGCGTCAACATCCTGGGGAAACATTGACATCAAACTTAACTGAACGAAACACATCAATAGTTTCTTCACCCAGTGGCTGGTGGGTGTCTGGAACTCACTGCCTGAAAGGGTGGGAGAGGCAGAAACCCTCATCACATTTAAAACAAATTTTGGATATTCACTTCTCCATGTTTAAAATGGGTAAGGAATAACTCTCCTCGTCTACACTGCCTCATCGCACACTCTCAGAGAAGGTACAGCATATCTTCGATACAGAGTAAAGCTCCATTTAAACAGTGTTCCAAAGAAGGGTCACTGACCCGAAACGTTAACTCTGCTTCTCTTTCCACAGATGCTGCCAGACCTGCTGAGTGAATCCAGCATTTCTTGTTTTTGTTTCAGATTTCCAGCATCCGCAGTATTTTGCTTTTATCCATTTAAACATTCCCTGGAGTGTCCGATTAACCCGGGTCACTCACTGTGCCCGGCTCAGCCTCAAGACTCACCTGCCTCAGTCACTGAGACGCTCCTGTATCAATTGCCTTAACAGAAGTGGATGCCGGGTTTGGGAGCAGGACAGGCACACGGGATTAGGACGACTGCTCATATGGAGGATAAGCATCAGTAATCCCTCAGAGAATCAGAACAGGCCAGTGAAACTCAGAAAAGGAAACTTGTGTTGAATTTGTGAGTCTTGCATTGTGGAATGCTTTAGTATTTGGTGAGAATGTTGAACCACTGACATTTTGCCCCAGTGGGATGAATAGATACTATTTGACTTTATTACAACAGTAAGGTACCATGTGTACTGTAAATATGGACTGAAAGAACAATGTAACTGATCAATTTTCAGCTGAATTTTATGACTACAGTTATACCTACATTCCTGTGAGAATGTACATCAGACACGATGGGATGAAGTCAAAGTGGCCACTGTTGAATTTGCTAGCTTGATCTTTTTGGGAACACAAGGGTTCACTAAGTTAAAAATATTAAATGGTCAATTCACTTGTTTAAGTAAACACTGAACAGAAATGGGTCTGGAATGTCCTATGTGCTGCATTCCGACTCCTACATCTACTCTGTCAGGACCCCTCATGATTTTGAACACCTCGATCAAATCTCATCTCAAGTTTCTCTTCTCTGTGGAGAACAACACCAGTTTCTCCAATCTATCCACGTAACTGAAGTCCCTCATCCCTGGAACCTTGATCGTGAGTCTTTTCTGCATCCTCTCTAAAGCCCCCACGTCCTTCCGAAAGTACGGTGTCCAGAATTGGACACAATACTAGTTGAGGATGAAGCAGCGTTTTATAAAGCTTCATCATAACCTCCTTGCTTTTATACTCTCAGCCTCTATTTACAAAGCCTAGGATCCCATATGCCTTTTAACCACTTTCTCAACTAGCTCTGCCACCTTCAATTTGTGCACAGACATCCCCAGGTCTCCCACTTCCTTCTGTTCTTAGGTTCTCATAACACAGAGGGACAGGAGGACAGGGAGGTCGAGAAAGAAGGAGGGGGAGAGAGAGCAAATAAACAGAAAACCCGTATGGGAACACCACCACCTGCAAGTTTCCCTTAAGTCACACACCATCCTGACTTGGAACTATATCGCTGCTCCTTCACTGTGACTGGGTCAAAATCCTGGATCTCCCTTCCTAACAGCACTGTGGGTGTACCTACCCCACATGGACTGCAGCGGTTCAAGAAGGAGGCTCAACACCACCTTCTCAAGGGCAATTATGAATGGGCAATAAATGCTGTCCTGGCCACTAACGCACACATCCAACAAATGAATCAAGAAATTAAAAATTTGACACCGTGTCACTTCAGGAGATATTAGACCAGATGACCAAAAACTTGGTCAGAGGTTGGTTTGAGGGAGAATCTTCAAAGAGGAAAGAGAGTTAGTGAGATGGAGAGGTTTGGGAAAGGAATTCCAGAGTTAGGGCCTTGGCAGCTTGAAGGCACGGCCACCAATGGTGGAACGATTCAAATTGGGGATGTTCAAGAGGCCAGAATTAGAGGATGGCAGATATTGGTGGATTGTGGAGCTGGAGGAGATTGCAGAGATAGGGAGGGGTCATTTGTGGAAGACAATTCCAAAATTCCACCATCCTTTGTGTGTAGAAGTGTAATTAAATTTCACCCTTGAAAGGGTCTTCGACTAATGTTCGATTTTTCGACTGTGCCCCTCGTCCGAGACTCCTCCAACCAGTGAGAAGAGTTTCTCTCTATCTACCCCATCAGTTTCCAGTATTGTCTTGTTAACTTTGATCAATTCACCCAGCACAGTGGCGCAGTGGTTAGCACCGCAGCCTCACAGCTCCAGCGACCCGGGTTGAATTCTGGGTATCTGACTGTGTGGAGTTTGCAAGTTCTCCCTGTGTCTGCGTGGGTTTCCACCGGGTACTCCGGTTTCCTCCCACATGCCAAAGACTTGCAGGTTGATCGGTAAATTGGCCATTAGCAATTGCCCCTAGTATAGGTAGGTGGTAGGGAAATATGGGGACAGGTGGGGATGTGGTAGGAATATGGAATTAGTGTAGGATTAGTATTAATGGGTGGTTGATGGTCGGCACAGACTCGGTGGGCCGAAGGGCCTGTTTCAGTGCTGTATCTCTAAACTAAACTAAACTAAACACCCCTCACACTTCAAAATTCCAGGGATACAGAGTAAAGCTCCGTCTAAACTGTCCCTTCAAATGCTGCCAAGCCAAGTACAGAATGGAGTTATCTACAGAGCAAATCTCTGTCCTCTCTGTTCTATAAAACAATCGCAGGACAGGTACAGTGTGGGGTTAGATACCGAGGAAAGCTGCCTCTATATATGCCTCTCTTTCTCCTCCTCCATCCAGATGGAGAGAGTAACAGTGAGAAAGACAGGGATAGATATAGAGAGAGAATAACAGAGAGAGGGAAGGATAGCAATGGGGAGAGATTACCAGAGAGGAAGAGATTGGGATGGAGAGTGTCGGTCAGTGTTCCTGCAAACCTGTGTGCAGCAGCCTGGAAGGTACCACGCAGGTCCTGTTCCCTGTTAAATAACACACGTCTTCGAAGATTCTTAAAAATATAAAGGGACTGCACATGGGACAAAAAAACCTTGCCGTGCACAACAACTAAATTTTCTGGGAACATTGGAGCCAACTGTAGCTCAGTGGGTAATAATCCTGCCTCTGAGTTATACGTTTGTGGGTTGAGGTCCGAACACAAAATCTCGGCTGATGTCACCTAACAGAAAATCAGAACAGACCAGCGAGACACAGAAAAGGAAACTTGTGTTGAATTTGTGAGCCTTGCTTTCTGTAATGTTTTAGTGTTTGGTCAGAATGTTGACCCAGTGAAATTTTGCCCCTGTGGCATGAGAGTTATCTGAATAGAGATTATAACATCGTATTACAACATGAAGGTACCGTGCGCACTGAGTATAACAACATTTGCAGCGTCCCATCATGTAAAATACTTTACTGGGTGTGGGATCAGGGTTTGATATTTCCAAAACACTGAGGGAAACTCGAACTTTTAATCAGCCCTGGGAGGAAAGTAAACCTGGAGACTTTCAAACAGTAATCAATGTCAGATTTGATCAATTATTAGGGATTAATCAATTTAGTATACAAAGCAGACAGAATATGCCGTTAAAGAGCGGGATATGGGTTTCCTAGCAGCCTGCAGAAGGAAGTGCACCCTCTGCAGTTGTGGTATCACCAAAAGCAGCCAAATTAAAATAGCAAATTGATGTATGTGGAGTTTTAGGTTCTGAGAGAGGAGAGAGAAACAGGCATAGACACAGACAGCCAGACACACACCCACACACAGAGAAACACACATGCACACAGAGAACCACACACACACAGACTGACATGCACAGACACACAGACACACACAGACACACAGAGATGACATGCACAGACACACAGACAGAGACCGACATGCACAGACACACAGACACACAGAGACCGACATGCACAGACACACACACAAACGGACTGCCCAAGGGACAGAGAGTGACAGAAGAATATTTCAATTTCTATAATATTTCAATTTCAGTTTCTATAAGATCCCCCCTCATTCTTCTGAACTCCAATGAATATAATCCCAATCTACTCAGTCTCTCCTCATAAGCCAACCCCCTCAACTCTGGAATCAACCTAGTGAACCTCCTCTGCACCCTCTCTAGTGCCAGTACATCCTTTCTCAAGTAAGGAGACCAAAACTGCACACAGTACTCCAGGTGCGGCCTCACCAGTACCTTATACAGCTGCAACATAACCTCTCTGCTTTTAAACACAATCCCTTTAGCAATGAAGGGCAAAATTCCATTTGCCTTCCTAATTACTTGCTGTACCTGCAGAGCAACCTTTTGCGATTCATGCACAAGGACACCCAGGTCCCTCTGCATAGCAGCATGCTGCAACTTCTTACCATTCAAGTAATAATCCTTTTTACTGTTACTCCTACCGAAATGAATAACTTCACATTTATTAACATTGTATTCCATCTGCCAGACCTTTGCCCACTCACTCAATGTATCTATGTTCCTCTGCAAAGTTTCACAGTCATCTGCACACTTTGCTCTGCCACTCATCTTAGTGTCATCTGCAAACTTTAACAAGCTACACGTGGTCCCCAACTCCAAATCATCGATATAAATTGTAAATAATTGTGGTCCCAACACCGATCCCTGAGGCACACCACTAGTGACTGATTGCCAACCAGAATAGCACTCATTTATCCCCAATCTCTGCTTCCTGTTAGTCAACCAGAGAGGCAAAGGCAGTTGGAGAGACAGAGAGAGAGAGAGACGCAGAGATGGAAGGAGAGAGATGGAGTGACAGGGAGGGAAAGACAGATGGAGGGACAAAGTGAGAGACAGAGAGAGGAGAGAGATGGAGTAACAGGGAGGGAAGGACAGATGGAGAGACAGAGAGTGAGAGACAGAGATTGAAGGAGAGAAAGGGAGTGACAGGGAGGGAAAGACAGATGGAAGGACTGAGAGAGAGAGAGGGGCAGAGATGGAAGGAGGGAGAGGCAGTGACAGGGAGGGAAAGACAGATGGAAAGTCAGAGAGAGAGAGAGACAGAGATAGAAGGAGAGAGAGGGAGTGACAGGGAGGGAAAGACAGATGGAGGGACAGAGTGAGAGAGAGGGGCAGAGATGGAAGGAGGGAGAGGCAGTGACAGGGAAGGAAAGACAGATGGAAAGACAGAGAGAGACAGAGATAGAAGGAGAGAGAGGGAATGACAGGGAGGGAAAGACAGATGGAAAGACTGAGAGAGAGAGAGGCAGAGATGGAAGGAGGGAGAGGCAGTGACAGGGAGGGAAAGACAGATGGAAAGACAGAGAGAGAGAGACAGAGATAGAAGGAGAGAGAGGGAGTGACAGGGAGGGAAAGACAGATGGAGGGACAGAGTGAGAGACAGAGAGAAAAGGAGAGAGATGCAGTGACATCGATGGAAGGACAGATGGAGGGATAGAGAGAGGGAAACAGAGATACAAGGTCAGAGAGGGAGTGACAGAGAGGGAAAGACAGATGGAGGGGCAGGGAGAGAGAGACAGAGACAGACGGAGAGATAGGGAGTGACAGAGAGGGAAAGACAGATGGAGGGACAGGCAGAGAGACAGAGATAGAAAGAAAGAGAGGGAGGGTCAGGGAGGGAAAGACAGATGGAGGGACAGAGAGACAGAGAGAGAAGGAGAGAGAGGGAGTGACACGGAGGGAAAGACAGATGGAAAGAGAGAGAGAGATAGACAGAGATAGAAGGAGAGAGAGGGAGAGACAGTAAGGGAAAGACAGATGGAGGGATGGAGAGAGAGACAGAGAGAGAAGGAGAGAGAGGGAGTGTCAGGGAGGGAAAGACAGATGGAGGGACAGAGAGAGAGAGACAGAGAGAGAAGGAGAGAGATGGAATGACAGGGAGTGAAGGACAGATGGAGAGAAGGAGAGAGATGGAATGACAGCGAGTGAAGGACAGATGGAGGGATAGAGAGAGAGACAGAGAGAGAGGCAAAGATAGAAGGAGAGAGTGGAGTGACATAGAGGGAAGGACAGATGGAAGGATAAAGAGAGAGACAGAGAGAGAAGGAGAGAGAGGGAGTGACAGAGAGGGAAAGACAGATGGAGAGACAGAGAGAGAGAGGCAGAGATGGAAGGAGAGAGAGGGAGTGACAGGGAGGGAAAGACAGATGGACAGACAGAGAGAGAGAGAGGCAGAGATAGAAGGAGAGAGAGGGAGAGACAGAGAGGGAAAGACAGATGGAGGGACAGAGAGAGAGAGAGACAGAGAGATGAGAGAGAGGGAGTGAAAAGGAGGGAAAGACAGATGGAGGGACAGAGTGAGAGACAGAGAGAAGGAGAGAGATGGAGAGACAGGGAGGGAAGGACAGATGGAGGCATTGAGAGAGAGAGACAGTGAAAGAAGGAGAAAGAGGGAGAGACAGAGAAGGAAAGGCAGTTGGAGAGACAGAGAGAGAGGCAGAGATGGAAGGAGAGAGAGGGTGTGACAGGGAGGGAAAGACAGATGGAAAGAGAGAGAGAGAGAGACAGCGAGGGAAAGACACATGGAGGGGCAGAGAGTGAGAGAGAGACAGGGAGTGAGATGGAGTGACAGGGACTGAAGGAAAGATGGAGGGATAGAGAGAGGCAGAGACAGAGATCGAAGGAGAGAGATCGAGTGACGGGGAGTGGAGTGGGGGGTAGACAGATGTAGGGACAGAGAGAGAGTGGCAGAGATGGAAGGCGAGATAGGGAGTGACTGGGAGGGAAATACAGATGGCGGGATAGAGAGAGAGACAGAGAGAGACAGAGACAGAGATAGAAGGAGAGAGATGGAGTGACGGTGTGGTGGGCGGTGGTGGGGTAGACAGGTGGAGGGACAGAGAGAGAGAGGCAGAGATGGAAGTAGAGAGAGGGAGAGACAGAGAGGGAAAGACAGATGGAGGGACAGAGAGGGAGACAGAGGGAGTGGCAGAGACAGGAATAGAAGGAGAGTGAGGGAGTGTCAGGGAGGGAAAGACAGATGGAGGGACAAAGTGAGAGACAGAGAGAGCAGGAGAGAGATGGAGTGACAGGGAGGGAAGGACAGATGGAGGGATGGAGAGAGAGAGACAGAGATAGAAGGAGAGAGAGGGTGTGACAGAGAGGGAAAGACAGATGGAGAGACAGAGAGAGAGAGGCAGAGATGGAAGGAGAGAGAGGGAGTGACAGGGAGGGAAAGACAGATGGAGAGACAGAGGGAGAGAGACAGAGATAGAAGGAGAGAGAGGGAGTGACAGAGAGGGAAAGACAGATGGAGGGACAGAGAGGGGGAAGAGTGATAGAGGGGGGAGAGAGAGATGGAGTGGTTCGAGAGAGATAGAGGGGTTGGAGAGCGAAAGAGCGGGGAGACAGCGAAAGAGGGGGGACGGAGGGAAAGAGGGGGAGGGAGCGAAAGAGGGGGGAGGGAGCGTAAGAGGGAGGAGAGAGAGATAGATGGGGGAGAGATAGATAGAGTGGGAGAGATAGACAGAGGGGGGAGAGATATATAGAGGGGGGCGAGAGAGATAGAGGGGGAGAGGGAGATAGAGTGGGGGAGGGGGAGATAGAGGGGGGAGAGTGAGATAGAGAGGGGAGAGGGAGATAGAGTGGGGAGAGGGAGATAGAGGGGGAGAGGGAGATAGAGGGGGCAGAGGGAGATAGAGGGGAGAGAGGGAGATAGAGGGGGAGATAACAAACTTGGAGGAGATGCAAACAGTGTTGATGACATCAATCGGCTACAACAGGACATCGATAGGTGAGCAGAATGGGCAGACAAGTGGCAGAAGGAATTTAATACAGGGAAATGTGAGATGGGCAGAAAGGATAGGGAGAGGGAATACAGACATAATGGCCCAGTTCTAGGGAGTGTGCAGGGACAGAGAGACCTGGGGATACATGTACATACATCTTTGAAGGTTGCAGGACATATTGAGAAAGTAGTCAGCAAAGCATATGGGATCTTGGGCTTCATAAATAGAGATTTTGAGTACAAAAGCATGAAGGTTATGCTGAATGTTTATAAACCTCTGGTTAGGCCACGACCAGAACAGTGCATCCAATTCTGGTGACCACACTTTAGGAAGGATGTGAGAGTCCTTTGTAAGGAGCAGAGGGGATGGTGGATCCAGGGATAGGGGATTTTAACAAAGTGGACTGGAAACAGCTACTTGAAGGTCAATCAGTGTCAGAGCAGTGAGAGTTACTGAGGGTTGATATCAAATATGCTCACACAAAGACAAACAGGGTGGTACTCCCAAATCTAGAGCCCCTTGGATGTCAAGGATCAAACCGGGTACGATAGGCACAAGAGGGAAGCTTATGTCGGATACCGAGAGCTCAATACAACAGAAAGCTGAGAGGAGTGTAGAAAGTTCAAGGGTGAAATGAAAAAGCAAATTAGGAGAGTAAAGAAATGGCCGGAAAATAATATTACCATTAAAAGCAAAGAAATCACAAAGATGTTTTATAAATACATGAAGAGCAAGAGGATAAATAAGGATAGAGTATTAGGGACCAAAAAGGGAATGTGTGTATGGAGGTGGGAGATGTGGGCATGGTTCTTAATGAATACTTTGTCTCCCTCTTTATAAAAGAGGGGGAACGATGCAGATATTGTAGTTAAAGAGGAGGAGTGTGAAATATTGGATGGGATAAACAGACTGAGAGGGAAATATTAAGGTGTTTGGCAACTTTGAAAGTGGATAAATGGTCAGGCCTGGATGCATTGGAAACAGTTCAGAGAAAGTTCACTCGGCTGATTTCTGGGATGAAGGGGTTGTCTTATGAGGAATGGTTGAACAGGTTGGGCCTATACTCATTGGAGTTTAGAAGAATGAGAGGTGATCTTATTGAAACATACTAAATACTTAAAGGGATAGACAGGTTAGATGCAGGTAAGATGTCTCCTTTGGTTCGGGAGTCTAGAACCAGGGGACACAATTTCAAAATAAGGGGGAAGCCACTTAGGTCAGAGATGGGGAGAAATGTCTTTGCTCAGAGTGTTGTGAATCTTTGGAATTCTCTACCCCAGTGGGCTGTGGAAGCTCAGTCTGGGAAAAAGGCATTGAAGTGGATGATCAGCCATGATCGTATTGAATGGTGGAACAGGCTCGATGGGCTGAATGGCCTACTCCTGTTCCAATGTTCCCAAGCTGCTGAAATAGTTTCTCCCAAACTATCCCATCAGTTCCCCTTAATATCTCTACATCTTTGAAAAAATCACCTTGATCCTCCTAAATTCCAGGCAATAAATCCCTAGTTTGTGTAATATCACCTTGTAATTTAACCCTTGGAGTCCAGTTATCATTCTGGTAAATTTACACTGCACTCAAATGGACATGGACCCCCCCAAAGTCTCTTTGAACCTCCAGTGTTTCCAGCTTTTCACCATTTATAAAGTGCTCTGTTCTCGTCTTTTTTACTGACATGGAAATCTAACTACCACAGTTTAGCCCATTTATTTAAGATATTAGTATCTCTTTGTAATTTGATGCTTCCAGCTACACTGCTTACAATGCTGCCTATTTTTGTGTCATTGGTAAACTTGGGTATTTCATGTTGGATTGGGGCTCCTGGTGTTTTATGCAGATTGAAAGCCTGGGGTTAAAGGAGCAGCCCCAGGAGGGAGTCCCATTTGCCCCTTGCTCCTTCCAGCCCTGTCTGTGAGGTTTGCTGGTGTTTTGGGCAATGCGAGGAAGCTGACAGTTAAATAAGATGCACGGTGCCCATTTTAATTCATTTTACTATAGTTCTGATCTTTCTCTCTGTCTCCACATTCTTTCCCTGTGTCTCTTTCTCCCCCCATGCTTTCTCTTCTCTGTCTCGGTTTCACACTCACCTTCTCCAATTAAACCTTTAATAAATAAAAAAACATGCCACACACAGCAATGTGATTTGTCGTTATTTGAAATGGTGAGACAGAATCAGCAGCTTGTTCCCAGTTTAAGGAGGGAGTTTTGCCCTTTCTGGGGACTGAAATCTAGCTATTATCACATTGCAGCTTGTGGGATCTTGCTGTGCATCTCGTGACCAGCAGCATTTCCTGCACAGTAATGAGGACACTTTAAAATTCAGCTTCCTGAGGGTCAGATTGTGGATTTCTCTCTGTTTTCTCTCCACCTTCCTCTGCTTTTCTCTCCCCCGCACTTTCTCTATTTTAACCATTAATCAATAGGTGCCACAATGTGTGCACAGCAAGATCCCACAGGCAGCAATATGATAATATGCAGATAATGTGTTTTCAGTGATGTAAGTTTCGGGATCGCAGAGGGAGGGACTTTCCTGCAGTGGCTAAGTGGTTAGTACCGCAGCCTCACAGCTCCATCAACGCAGGTTGGGTTCTGGGTACTGCCTGTGCGGAGTTTGCAAGTTCTCCGTGTGGGTTTCCTCCGGGTGCTCTGGTTTCCTGCCACATGCCAAAGACTTGCGGGTTGATAGGTAAATTGGCCATTATAAAAATTGTCCCTCGTGTATGTAGGTGGTCGGAGAATTGAGGGAAGGTGGGGATGTGAGAGGGGGAAAAATGGCATGAATGTAGGATTAGCATAAATGGATGGCTGATAGTCAGCGTTGGGCCGTAGGGCCTGTTTTAGTGCTGTATCTCTCTATGAATCGAATGTGATGTGTGGTTATTTTAAACGGTGACAGAAACATTTCAGCGGACGTTTCAATCTAGATTAAATCCCAGATCGAGAGAGGAAGCAACAGGTATGGATGGGGTGCAGGGGGGAGGGAGCAGGAGAAAGACAGGGAAAGGGGTGTTTGAGATTTTCAAACTGCAGGAATGTCCCTCCCTCTGGGATCTCGAAACTTACGTCACTAAAAACAGATTATCTGCATATTAGTATATTGTTGCCTTTGGGATCTTGCTGTGCACAGATTGCCTGCAGGTTTCCTGCATTGCAACAGTGAGGACCACTTTAAAAATTAGTTCATTGATTCTCAACTGCTCCTGAGGGCCAATAATTACAAGAGCTGAACGTGAAGCTGTATAAAGGTTTGTGAAAAGTTTAAAGATGGAGTTCAGCATTTTCAGAGGACTGTGATAGGATATCTGGCTATGATCACATTGTGGGATCCTGCTGTGCATACATTCCCTGCCTCAATTCTTACATTACAACACTGAGGCAGAAACAGATGGAGAGAAAAAGAGGGAGAGAGAGAAACAGCTGGAGGTGGCAGGTAAATGAGAGAGAGAGAGAGAGAGAGAGAGAGAGACAGGCGGAGTGTGGATGAGGGAGGGAAGGCAGAGAAAGATGGAGAAAGAGAGAGAGAGGAACCCACACTCAAAATCTTGGGAAACTGAATTTTGAAGTGTCACCATTGCTGGGATCTTGCTGTGCACAGCTTGCCTGCAGAATTCCCTGCATTGTGACGGTGAGTGCATTTTAGAAGTGAATTCATTGTGTGTAAAGCTCTCCTGAAGGCCTGGAATTTAAGTCCGGAGCTTGAAGGCGGTATAATTCCCAAATAATGCTGGTGTTTTGGGCAGTGACGTGAATTTCTCTCTCTCTCTCCATCTGTCTCTCTGAATGAGAGTAACAGGAGGGAGAGAGACGCAGGAGAGTGAGGGAAACATGGAGGGAATCAGAGGGGGAGAGAGGGGTAGCCGGCTGTAAGCACACTGCAGCTTGTGGGATCTTGCTGTGCATCAATGGCCGACAGCATTTCCAACTTTGCAACAGTGACGACCACTTTAAAAATTGATTCATTGAGTGTCAAATACTTCTGTGAATCAGCAATGAAATGGGTGAAATGTGAAGGTTTGTAAAGGCTTGTTCTCATTCCCGAATATTGCTGGTGTTTTAGGCTGTGGGCTGAATTTGACAGTGAAATGAAACACCGGGGGACCATTTGAATTCAAATTTTCAGGGATGGGAATGTGGATTTCTCTCTCTATCCTTCTACAGGAGAGGGGATGGGGGTCACCAGTGTTTGTGTTCTTTTACAATGAGGCAGAAACAGATGTAGAGAGACACACAGAGAAATAGAGAGAGGGAGAGAGAGACAGCAGGAAATGACAGGGTAAACACATCTACACTTCCCAGTCTCTGGCTCTGTGTCAGGGGATGTGTTTGTAAGTCACTGAGAGATTGTTTTATGTTAGTGAGTTTGAGAGAGAGTCCTGGGCTCTCGCTGTGTTTTATTTCTGTGCAAAAATGCTTTGCTTTGTTTGAATCAATTTTATTTCTCTTATTCCCAAGGAGAATCTTTTCGGAAGCTGCAGCTGTGATGATGCAGAGGGAGAATCTTTTATCCACGTGGAATTCTCCGACAAGAGCTTTAACTGGAGAGGGAAAGTAATAATAAAAATATATTTGTCATTGTCAAATTAATTTCTAGATCCAGAAAAGAAGACTGTGTGATTTCGGGGCTGATAGAAAAACAAAGTGCTGGAAATGCTCAGTATTTCCAGAACAGTTTTTATTTCAGATTTCCAGCATCCTCAGTATTTTGATTTTGTGTTTTCGGGGGTCTGTGGATTTTTTTTTACCACAAGGGAGGGGGCTGGATGGTGTCCAAAGGGAATAGTTTGGGAATTGCTGCTCCAGAACAGTCAATGTAATCCCGTAGATTTCCCTCTCTCCATCTCTTGCTGCAACTTGTTCCCTGCACCTTCCTCTTTGTTCCTAACTCTGTTTCTTCACATCTTTAAATCCCTATCTCTGTATCTCTCAACATCCTTTCTATCTTTGCCTCTCTCTGGAGTCTCACAAGTTTCCATTGTCACTCTCTTTCTGCGACTCTCTGTATCTTTATCTGTCTCTCTCTCAGTCCTTTTCGTCTCTCACTCACTTCCAAATCCCTGAATCTTTCCATCTCTGCTCCTCCTTTCCTGCAAGATTATCTCTGCATTTCCCTCCCACCTGTCCCGGGACACCCCTCTCTATTCTGTGAACACATCTTACTTTGTATCTCTGCCGCTCCACTTCTTTCTGTCTCTGCATATTTTGATGGTATTTAGATGGGGGTCTGTCCCGGCGGGGGGTGGTATTTAGATGGGGGTCTGCCCCGGGGTGGGGTTAGTATTTAGATGGGGGTCTGTCCCCGGGGTTAGTATTTAGATGGGGGTCTGTACCGGGGGGGGGGGTATTTAGATGGGGGTCTGTCCCCCGGGTTAGTATTTAGATGGGGGTCTGTCCCGGAAAGGGTATTTAGATGGGAATCTGTCCCCGGGGTTAGTATTTAGATGGGGGTCTGTCCCTGAAAGAGTATTTAGATGGGGGTCTGTCCCGGGGTGGGGTTTGTATTTAGATGGGGGTCTGTCCCCGGGGTTAGTATTTAGATGGGGGTCTGGCCCGGGGGGGGGGGTATTTAGATGGGGGTCTGTACCGGGGGTTACTATTTAGATGGGGGTCTGTCCCGGGGGTTACTATTTAGATGGGGGTATGTCCCTGGGGTTAGTATTTAGATGGGGGTCTGTCCCGGAAAGGGTATTTAGGTGTGGGTCTGTCCCCGGGGTTAGTATTTAGATGGGGGTCTGTCCCGGGGGTGTGTATTTAAATGGGGGTCTGTCCCTGGGGTTAGTATTTAGATGGGGGTCTGTCGCGGGGTGGTATTTAGATGGCGGTCTGTCCCAGGGGGGTATTTAGATGACGGTCTGTCCCCGGAGTTAGTATTTAGATGGGGGTCTGTCCCTGGGGTTAGTGTTCAGACGGGGGTCTGTCCCGGGGGGGTGGTATTTAGATGGGGGTCTGTCCCTGGGGTTAGTATTTAGATGGGGGTCTGTCCCGGGGGGGTATTTAGATGACGGTCTGTCCCCGGAGTTAGTATTTCGATGGGGGTCTGTCCCGGGGTGGTATTTAGATGGCGGTCTGTCCCGGGGTGGTATTTAGATGGGGGTCTGTTCCTGTCAGGATTTGTAACAGGGGTATTATAAGGGTATAATTAGATGGGGGTCTGTCCCCGGGTGGGGTATTTAGATGGGGGTCTGTTCCCAGGCATGTATTTAGATGGGGGGGTCTGTTCTCGTGATTAGTATTTAGATGGGGGTCTATCCCCGTATGGGGTATCTAGATGGGAGTCTGTCCCCGGGGATGTATTTAGATGGGGGTCTGTCCCGGGGGATGTATTTAGATGGGGGTCTGTTCCGGGGGGGTATTTAGTTGGGGTTCTGTCCCTGTGGTTAGTATTTAGATGGGGGTCTGTTCCTGTCAGGTATTTGCAACAGGGGTATTATAAGGGTATAATTAGATGGGGGTCTGTCCCCGGGTGGGGTATTTAGATGGGGGTCTGTTCCCAGGCATGTATTTAGATGGGGGGGTCTGTTCCCGTGATTAGTATTTAGATGGGGGTCTGTCCCCGTATGGGGTATCTAGATGGGAGTCTGTCCCCGGGGATGTATTTAGATGGGGGTCTGTCCCCGGGGATGTATTTAGATGGGGGTCTGTCCCGGGGGGTGTATTTAGATGGGGGTCTGTTCCGGGGGGGTATTTAGTTGGGGGTCTGTCCCCGTATGGGGTATCCAGATGGGAGTCTGTCCCCGGGGATGTATTTAGATGGGGGTCTGTCCCCGGGGATGTATTTAGATGGGGGTCTGTCCCGTGGGGTGTATTTAGATGGGGGTCTGTTCCGGGGGGTGTATTTAGATGGGGGTCTGTCCCCGGGGTTAGTATTTAGATGGGGGTCTGTCCCCGGGGATGTATTTAGATGGGGGTCTATCCCCGGGGATGTATTTAGATGGGGGTCTGTCCCGGGGGGTGTATTTCGATGGGGGTCTGTTCCGGAGGGTGTCTTTAGATGGGGGTCTGTACCCGGGGATGTATTTAGATGGGGGTCTGTCCCGGGGGGTGTATTTAGATGGGGGTCTGTTCCGGGGGGTATTTAGATGCGGGTCTGTCCCCGGGGATGTATTTAGATGGGGGTCTGTCCCGGGGTCAGTATTTAGATGGGGGTCTGTTCCCGGGCATGTATTTAGATGGGGGTCTGTTCCCGGGCATGTATTTAGATGGGAGTCTGTCCCGGGGGGTGTATTTAGATGGGGGTCTGTTCCGGGCGGGTATTTAGTTGGGGGTCTGTCCCCGTGGTTAGTATTTAGATGGGGGTCTGTTCCCGTCAGGTATTTGTAACAGGGGTATTATAAGGGTATAATTAGATGGGGGTCTGTCCCTGGGGTTAGTATTTAGATGGGGGTCTTTCCCCGGGGGGTAGATAGATGGGGGTCTGTCTCCGGGGGGGGGGCGTATTTAGATGACGGTCTGTCCCCGGAGTTAGTATATAGATGGGGGTCTGTTCCCGTCAGGTATTTGTAACAGGGGTATTATAAGGGTATAATTAGATGGGGGTCGGTCCCCTGGTGGGGTATTTAGATGGGGGTCTGTTCCCGGGCATGTATTTAGATGGGGGTCTGTCCCTGGGGTTAGTATTTAGATGGGGGTCTGTCCCGGGGGGTAATTTAGATGGGGGTCTGTCCCCGGGGATGTATTTAGATGGTGGTCTGTCCCCGGGGATGTATTTAGATGGGGGTCTGTCCCCGGCGGGGTATCTAGATGGGAGTCTGTTATTGGCGGGGTATTTCGATGGGAGTCTGCTCCTGGGGGGGTATTTAGATGGGAGTCTGTCCCCAGGGATGTATTTAGATGGGAGTCTGTCCCCAGGGATGTATCTAGATGGGGGTCTGTACCCGGGGATGTATTTAGATGGGGGTCTGTCCCCGGCGGGGTATCTAGATGGGAGTCTGTTATTGACGGGGTATTTCGATGGGAGTCTGCTCCTGGGGGGGCGGTATTTAGATGGGAGTCTGTCCCTGGGGGAAGGGGATAATTAGATGGGGGTCTGTTCCTGGGGGGGGGTATCTAGATGGGACTCGGTCCTGGGGGTTATTTAGATGGGACTCGGTCCTGGGGGGGGCGGGTATTTTAGATGGGACTCTGTCCTGGGTCTGGTGATAGTGAGGGTATTAGATGGGGGTCAGTTAACAGGAGATATCAGATGGGGGTCTGCAGATGAGGATTATTTAGATTGGGTGTGGGTCTGTACAAAAGGGGAACGTTATCCGGGGGCGGGGGGGGGGCGGAGAAATATTGCAGGGGTTAAAATTTACATTGGGGATATAAATTGCGGTTGGAGGAAATTTTGCAGGCGGGGGGGGGAAATTGCAGGGGAGGGGGAAATAATTGCGGGGGGGGGAAATAATTGCGGGGGGTGGAAATAATTGCGGGGGGTGGAAATAATTGCGGGGGATGGAAATAATTGCGGGGGGGAAATAATTGCGGGGGGGGAAATAATTGCGGGGGGAAATAATTGCGGGGGGGGAATAATTGCGGGGGGTGATATTTGGAAAAAGCACGAGAAAAGATAGAATGGGCGAGAAAGAAGGAGCGAACAGATAGAGAAAGAAAGAGACAAAGAAGGGATAGAAAAAGAATGAGAGAAAAGATAGAGTCAGAAGATAGAAGTAGATAAAAGACAGAGAAAAGACAGAGAGTCAGAAATAGAGAAGAGTATTTGTAACAGGGGTATTTGTAACAGGGTATTATAAGGGTATAATTAGATGGGGGTCTGTCCCCGGGTGGGGTATTTAGATGGGGGTCTGTTCCGGGGGGGTATCTAGATGGGAGTCTGTCCCCGGGGATGTATTTAGATGGGGGTCTGTTCCCGGGCATGTATTTAGATGGGGGTCTGTTCCCGGGGGGTGTATCTAGATGGGGGTCTGTTCCGGGGGGGTGTACCTAGATGGGGGTCTGTTCCCGGGCATGTATTTAGATGGGAGTCTGTCCCGGGGGGTGTATTTAGATGGGGGTCTGTCCCCGGGGTTTGTATTTAGATGGGGGTCTGTCCCCGGGGGTATTTAGATGGGGGTCTGTCCCCGGGGGGGTGTATTTAGATGGAGGTCTGTGTCCGGTGGGGGTTTTAGATGGGGGTCTGTCCCCGGGGTTAGTATTTAGATGGGGGTCTGTCCCCGGGGTTAGTATTTAGATTGGGGTCTGTCCCCGGGGGATGTACTTAGATGGGGGTCTGTCCCCGGGGGATGTATTTAGATGGGGGGCTGTCCCCGAGGTTAGTATTGAGATGGGGGTCTGTCCCCGGGGTTAGTATTTAGATGGGGGTCTGTCCCCGGGGATGTATTTAGATGGGGGTCTGTCCCCGGGGTTAGTATTTAGATGGGGGTCTGTCCCGGGGGGGGGGGTATTTAGATGGGGGTCTGTCCCCGGGGGGGGGGGGGTGTATTTAGATAGGGGTCTGTCCCGGGGGGTATTTAAATGGGGGTCTGTCCTCGGGTATGTATTTAGATGGGGGTCTGTCCCCAGGGATGTATCTAGATGGGCGTCTGTCCTCGGGGATGTATTTAGATGGTGGTCTGTCCCCAGGGATGCATTTAGATGGGGGTCTGTCCCCAGGGATGTATCTAGATGGGGGTCTGCCCCAGGGATGTATCTAGATGGGAGTCTGTTATTGGCGGGATATTTCGATGAGAGTCTGCTCCTGGGGGGGTATTTAGATGGGAGTCTGTCCATGGGGGGGGCGGTATCTAGATGGGACTCCGTCCCGGGGGGGGGTATTTAGATGGGTTGTCTTGTAACAGGGGGAAGGGGATAATTAGATGGGGGTCTATTCCTGGGGGGTATCTAGATGGGACTCGGTCCTGGGGGGGTATCTAGATGGGAGACTGTTCCTGGGGGGGCATCTAGATGGGACTCGGTCCTGGGGGGGTATCTAGATGGGAGTCTGTTCCTGTGGGGGGTTATCGAGATGGGACTCGGTCCTGGGGAGGTATCTAGATGAGACTCGGTCCTGGGAGTTTATCTAGATGGCACTCGGTCCTGGGAGGGTATCTAGATGGGAGACTGTTCCTGGGGGGGCATCTAGATGGGAGACTGTTCCTGGGGCGGGCACTTTGATGGGAGACTGTTCCTGGGGGTGGGTCATCTAGATGGGAGTCTGTTCCTGGGGGGGGGGCGTATCTAGATGGGAGTCTGTTCCTGGGGGGGGGGTATCTAGATGGGAGTCTGTTCCTGGGGGGTATTTAGATGGGACTCGGTCCTGGGGGGGTGGGGGGGGTTATCTAGACGGGACTCGGTCCTGGGCGGCGTATCTAGATGGGTTGTCTTGTAACAGGGGGATGGGGATAATTAGATGGGGGTCTGTTCCTGGGTCTGGTGATAGTGAGGGTATTAGATGGGGGTCAGTTAACAGGAGATATCAGATAGGGGTCTGTAGATGAGGATTATTTAGATTGGGTGGGGGTCTGTACAAAAGGGGAATGTTATCCGGGGTGGGGGGGGGGGAAAATATTGCAGGGGATAAAATTTACATCGTGGATATAAATTGCGGTTGGAGGAAATTTTGCGGGGGGGGGATAATTGCAGAGGAGGGGGAAATAATTGCGGAGGGAATAAATTGCGGGGGGGATAAAGTGCGGGGGGGGATAAATTGCGGGGGGGAATAATTGCGGGGGGGGATAATTGGGGGGGGATAATTGCGGGGGGGGCAATTGCGGGGGAGGAATTATTGCGGGGGGGAATAATTGCGGGGGAGATAATTGCGGGGGGGGGATAATTGCGGGGGGGGCAATTGCGGGGGGGGGAATTGAGGGGCGGGAAATATTGCAGGGGATAAAATTTACATCGTGGATATGAATTGCGGTTGGAGGAAATTTTGCAGCCGGGGGGCGGGGGATAAGTTGCGGGGGGGGGGGGGGTGGAAATAATTGCTGGGGGCAAGATTGCTGGGGTGTTAGAAAAAGCAAGAGAGTAAAGAAAGAAAGAGAGAGAAAGAAGGAGAGAAAGAGAGAGAATAAGAAAGATACAAAGAAGGGAGAGAAAAAGAATGAGAGAAAAGAGAGAAACAGACAGTCAGAAGACAGAAAGTCAGAAACCCAGAAAAGACAAAGTCAGAAAAAGACAGAAAGTCAGAAATAGAGAAAAGACAAATTGTGGGGGGGATATTTTGTGGTGGGGGATAATTTGTTGTGGGGGGGGGATAAATTGTTGTGGGGGGGATAATTTGTGGTGGGGGGGATAATTTGTTGTGGTGGGGGGATAAATTGTTGTGGTGGGGGGATAAATTGTGGGGGGGGGATAAATTGCAGGGGGGGATTATTAACTGTGATTTGTCTGTATTAGGGTGTTGCTGAGAGAGTGTCTGTGTCACTGAGGGCAATTCCTGGGCTCTTTCTGTGCTATTTTGCTTAACAATGCCTTTTAATCAATTGTGGGATCCTGCTGTGCATCCATTCCCTGCATCAATTCCTACATTACAACACTGAGGCAGAAACAGATGGAGAGAAAAAGAGGGAGAGTGAGAGACAGCTGGAGGTGGCAGGTAAAATGCAGAGAGAGAGAGAGACAGGTGAGTGAGGGAGGGAAGGCAGAGAAAGATGGACAGAGACAGAGAGAGAGGGAGAGAGAAATCTACACTCAAAACCTTGGTAACCTGAATATTGAAGTGTCACCATTGCTGGGATCTTGCTGTGCACTAAAAGCAGATTATCTGCATATCAGATTTCTGCCTGTGGGATGTTGCTGTGCACACATTGCCTGCAGGTTTCCAGCATTGCAACAGTGGACCACTTTCAAAATTAATTCATTGAGTGTCAACTGCTCCTGAGGGCCAATAATTACAAGAGCTGAACGTGAAGCTGTATAAAGGTTGTTTTCAGTTTAAAGATGGAGTTTAGCATTTTCTGAGGACTGTGATGGGATATTTGGCTATGATCACATTGTGGGATCCCGCTGTGCATACATTCCCTGCATCAATTTCTACATTACAACACTGAGGCAGAAACAGATGTAGAGAAAAAGAGGGAGAGTGCGAAACAGCTGGAGGTGGCAGGTTAAACAGAGAGAGAGAGAGAGACAGGCGGAGTGCGGCTGAGGGAGGGAAGGCAGAGAAAGATGGAGAAAGGCAGAGAGAGAGAGAAATCCACACTCAAACCTTGGTTGAAGTGTCACCATTGCTGGGATCTTGCTGTGCACAGCTTGCAGGCTGTTATCAGACTGCTGCTTGTGGAATCTTGCTGTGTACCAATGGCCTGCAGCATTTCCAACAGTGACGAGCACTTTAAAAATTGATTCATTGAGTGTCAAATACTTCTGTGAATCAGCAATGAAATGGGTGAAATGTGAAGGTTTGTAAAGGCTTGTTCTCACTCCCGAATATTGCTGGTGTTTTAGGCTGTGGGCTGAATTTGACAGTGAAATGAAACACCGGGGGACCATTTGAATTCAGTTTTTCAGGAATGGGAATGTGGATTTCTCTCTCTATCCTTCTACAGGAGAGGGGATGGGGGTCACCAGTGTTTGTGTGTTTTTACAATGAGGCAGAAACAGATGTCGAGAGACACAGAGAGAAATAGAGAGAGAGAGAGAGAGAGAGAGAGAGACAGCAGGAAATGACAGGGTAAAAACATCTACACTTCCCAGTCTCTGGCTCTGTGTCAGGGGATGTGTTTGTAAGTCACTGAGAGATTGTTTTATGTCAGTGAGTTTGAGAGAGACTCCTGGGCTCTCGTTGTGTTTTATTTCTGTTCAAAAATGCTTTGCTTTGTTTTAAATCAATTTTATTTCTCTTATTCCCAAGGAGAATCTTTTCGGAAGCTGCAGCTGTGATGATGCAGAGGGAGAATCTTTTGGCCACGTGGAATTCACAGACAAGAGCTTTAACCAGGGAGGGAAAATAATAATATTTGTCATTGTCAAATTCATTTCTAAATACTGAAAAGAAAACTAATTGTGTTTTCGGGGCTGATAGAAAAACAAAGTGCTGGAAATGCTCAGTATTTCCAGAACAGTTTTTATTTCAGATTTCCAGCATTCTCAGTATTTTGATTTTGTGTTTTTTTTTTAGAGATACAGCACTGAAACAGGCCCATCGGCCCACCGAGTCCATGCCGACGAACAACCACCCATTTACACTAATCCTACATTAACCCCATATTCTTTCCCACATCCACACCATTCTCCTACCACCTACTTACACTAGGGGCAATTTACAATGGCCTATTTACCTATCAACCTGCAAGTTTTTGGAGGTGGGAGGAAACCGGAGCACCCGGCGAAAACCCACGCAGACACAGGGAGAACATGCAAACTCCGCACAGGCAATACTCAGACTCGAACCCGAGTCCCTGGAACTGTGAGACTGCGGTGCTAACCACTGCGCCACTGGGGGTCTGTGGATTTTGTTTGCCACAATGGAGGGGGCTGGAGGGTGCTCCAAAGGGAATAGTTTGGGGATCGCTGCTCCAGAACAGTCAATGTCATCCCATAGATTTCCCTCTCTCCATCTCTTGCTGCAACTTGTTCCCTGCACCTGCCTCCTTGTTCCTAGCTCTGTTTCTTCACATCTTTAAATCCCTATCTCTGTATCTCTCAATCTCCTTTCTATCTCTGCCTCTCTCTAGAGTCTCACAGGTTTCCATTGTCTTTCTGCGACTCTCTGCATCTTTATCTGTCTCTCTCTCACTCCATTTCTTCTCTCACTCACTTCCAAATCCCTGAATTTTTCCATCTCTGCTCCTCCTTTCCTGCAAGATTATCTCTGCATTTCCCCCATCCCGCAGCATCCCTCTCTATTCTGTAAACGCATCTTACTTTGTATCTCTGCCCCTCCACATCTTTCTGTCTCTGCGTCTCTCTCTTGGTCTGGGATCTTTCTCATTATCTCCATTTCTCTCTCTCTCTCTCTGCCCTTCTCAGTATTTCCGACCCTCTGTTCTCAGTTTCTCTCACTGGTTTTGGACTCCCTGCATCTCATTCTCCATCTCCCTTTCCATTTATTTTACTCTCTCTCTGTTCTGTCCTAATCCCGGGATTTGTTTTCTGTGTCTCTCTCCCTCTGTCTGGGGGTGGATTTGAACTCACAGCGTTGGTGTTGTACAGGGTGATTGTGAAGTGGGATCCTGCTTTCCATCTCTGCCCAGTTTTACTCCCATTGAGGTAAAAACAGGGGAGAGATGCTGAACGGACAGCCGATTCACAACCACCCTCCTCCCCTCCACCCTGGTTTGCACCATTGGCACCAAGTCCGAGTCCAGCCCAGTGTTTCTTTGACTCTCTGTGTATCTGCTCCCCGACTGTCTCTGCCTGTCTCCTTGTGGTTCAATGGGGGAAGGGACAAGTCAGCCATTATCTAACATGGGTGGGACAGGATCAAAGGCCTGAATGGCCTCTTCCCGTCCCTGTTCAAAATCAATGTGTGAGTGTTTGTGTGTGTCTCCCTCTGTTTGATTCCCTGAAGCCGATGGGGAGAGCAGGTGAAACACCTTTCTGCAGAGAGGGCTGTGTCCTGTGCGTTAAAGGCTCAGAATGCCAGTTAGCCTCTGAAGGTCCTTGCTCTATGCCAGGCCCTGATTTTGGCCGGACAGGAGTTAAAGGTGCCGGGGATCTGGGAGCAAGTTGTTGGAATTCCAGTGGCTTATCCAGATCTGGAATTAAAATGAACGGAAGATTGTTGGGAGACGCAGCCAAACCCAGGAAAGTGATGGAGGTGGGAACAACACGGTGGGGAGTGAGGGGGGTACGGGGCTGTTCACGGGGGTGATGATACAGGATGGGAATTGTTAGAGGGGAAGCTTTTCCAGGACAGTGAGGGTATTTAGAAATCGGGAGAGTTTACAGTGGAGAGCGGGGGGAGAATTAGATTGGGTTCAGTTAATGGGGGAGGGTATTTAGATGGGAGACTGTTCACAGAACGGTGGGTATTTAGATGGGGGTCTGTTGCGGGCGGGTTTAGAGATGGTAGTCTGTTCTCGGGGGGTATTTAGATGGGAGTTTGTTCCTGGAGGGTTATTCAGAGGGGAGTTTGTTCCAGGAGGGTATTGAGTTGGGAGTTTGTTCCTGGGGGGTTATTCAGATGGGAGTTTGTTCCCGGGGGTTATTTAGATGGTAGTTTGTTCATGGGGAGGTATTTAGATGGGAGTTTGTTCCTGGGGGGTTATTCAGAGGGGAGTTTGTTCCCGGGGGATATTTAGATGGTAGTTTGTTCATGGGGAGGTATTTAGATGGGAGTTTGTTCCTGGGGGGTTATTCAGAGGGGAGTTTGTTCCCGGGGGGTTATTTAGATGGTAGTTTGTTCATCGGGAGGTATTTAGATGGGAGTTTGTTCCTGGGGGGTTATTCAGAGGGGAGATTGTTCCCGGGGGATATTTAGATGGCAGTTTGTTCATGGGGAGGTATTTAGATGGGAGTTTGTTCCTGGGGGGTTATTCAGAGGGGAGTTTGTTCCAGGAGGGTATTGAGATGGTAGTTTGTTCCTGGGGGGTTATTCAGAGGGGATTTTGTTCCCGGGGGGTTATTTAGATGGTAGTTTGTTCATGGGGAGGTATTTAGATGGGAGTTTGTTCCTGGGGGTGTATTTAGATGGGAGTTTGTTCTGGGGATGTATTCAGTTGGGCGTTTGTTCCCGGGGGGTATTTAGATGGGAGTTTGTTCCTGGGGTGTAGTTAGATGGCAGTTTGTTCTGGGGGGTGTATTTAGATGGCAGTCTGTTCCGGGGTGGGGGTATTTGGATGGGAGTTTGTTCCTGGGGGGTTATTCAGAGGGGAGTCTGTTCCCGGGGGCTTATTTAGATGGTAGTTTGTTCATGGGGAGGTATTTAGATGGGAGTTTGTTCCTGGGGGTGTATTTAGATGGGAGTTTGTTCGGGAGATGTATTCAGTTGGGCGTTTGTTCCCGGGGGGTATTAAGATGGGAGTTTGTTCCCGGGGGGTATTTAGATGGGGTCTGTTCCGGGGTGGGGGTATTAAGAAGGGAGATTGTTCCCGGGGGGTATTTAGATGGGGGTCTGTTCCGGGGTGGGGGTATTAAGATGGGAGATTGTTCCCGGGGGGTATTTAGATGGGAGTCAGTTACTGGGGGTGTATTCAGATGGGAGTTTGTTCCCGGGGGGGGGGGGGAATTTAAATGGGTGTTTGTTCCCGGTGTCTATTCAGATGGCAATCTGTCCTGGGCGGGTGGTAGTTTGATGGGTTGTCTTGTAACAGAGGGAAGGGGATAATTAGATGGGGGTCTGTTGATAATGAGGGTATTAGATGGGGGTCATTTAACAGGGGATATCAGACAGTTGTCTGCCGATGAGGATTATTTAGATCGGGGGTGTCTGTACAAGGGGGGGAAGTTTTCTGGCGGGGGAAATTGCAGGAAAAAGATTTGCGTGGTGGATAAAAATTGCGGGCGGTGGACAAATTGAGGGCGGTGGATAAATTGAGGGCGGTGGATAAATTGAGGGCGGTGGATAAATTGAGCGCGGTGGATAAATTGAGGGCGGTGGATAAATTGAGGGCGGTGGATAAATTGAGGGCGGTGGATAAATTGAGCATGGCGGATAGGGTCAGGAAAAGACAGAAAAATTTGGAAAGAGAGCGCGTAATAATAGAAACAGAAATAGAGAAGACAGAAAGATACAAAGAAAGAGAGAGAGAAAGAGAAGGGAAAAAAGCGGAGGGAAATAACAGAGACACAAAGAAATTGAAGGCACCAAAGAGACAGACAGAAAGCCAGTGAGAAAGACACAGAGAATCACAGAGAGATTGAGAGAGAGGACAGAGAAAGGCATTGAGACAGAAAGACGCACAATCACTCAGCGAGAGAGAGAAACACAAAGTGAGGAAGAGAGAGAGAGATGGAGGAACAGAGAGATATCGAGACAAACAGAGACAGAAATACAAGGTGAGGGAGAGATTCAGAAATAGAGAGATTGAGAGAGAGATACAGTGCGAGAGAGATTGAGAGAGAGAGAGATTGTGAGAGAGAGAGAGAGATTCAGTGAGAGAGAGATTGAGTGGGAGAGAGATTGAGTGAGGAGAGATTGAGTGAGGAAAGATTGAGTGCGAGGGAGATTGAGTGCGAGGGAGAGTCTGTGAGAGGGAGATTGAGTGAGAGGGAGATTGAGTGCGAGGGAGATTGAGTGCGAGGGAGATTGAGTGCGAGGGAGATTGAGTGTGAGGCAGATTGAGTGCGAGAGAGATTGAGTGCGAGAGAGATTGAGTGCGAGAGAGATTCAGTGAGAGAGAGATTCAGTGAGAGGGAGATTCAGTGAGAGGGAGATTCAGTGAGAGAGAGAGTTTCAGTGAGAGAGAGTTTCAGTGAGAGAGAGATTGAGTGAGAGAGAGATTGAGTGAGGGAGAGATTGAGTGGGAGAGAGATTGAGTGGGAGAGAGATTGAGTGGGAGAGAGATTGAGTGGGAGAGTTTCAGTGAGAGTGAGATTGAGTGAGAGAGAGATTGAGTGAGAGAGAGATTGGGTGAGAGAGAGATTGAGTGAGAGAGCGACTCAGTGAGAGAGTGATTGAGTGGGAGAGAGATTGAGTGGGAGAGATTCAGTGGGAGAGAGATTCAGTGGGAGAGAGATTCAGTGGGAGAGCGATTCAGTGGGAGAGAGATTCAGTGGGAGAGCGATTGAGTGAGAGAGAGATTGAGTGAGAGAGACATTGAGTGAGAGAGAGTTTCAGTGAGAGAGATTGAGTGAGAGAGATTGAGTGAGAGAGCGATTGAGTGAGAGAGAGATTCAGTGAGAGAGAGATTCAGTGGGAGAGAGATTCAGTGGCAGAGAGATTCAGTGAGAGAGAGATTGAGTGAGAGAGAGATTGATTTAGAGAGAGATTGATTTAGACAGAGATTGAGTGAGAGAGAGATTGATTTAGAGAGAGATTGAGTGAGAGAGACATTGAGTGAGAGAGAGTGTCAGTGAGAGAGAGTTTCAGTGAGAGAGAGATTGAGTGAGAGAGAGATTGAGTGAGGGAGAGATTGAGTGAGAGAGAGATTCAGTGAGAGAGAGATTGAGTGAGAGAGAGATTGATTTAGAGAGAGATTCAGTGAGAGAGAGATTGATTTAGAGAGAGATTGAGTGAGAGAGACATTGAGTGAGAGAGAGTGTCAGTGAGAGAGAGATTCAGTGGCAGAGAGATTCAGTGGCAGAGAGATTCAGTGGGAGAGAGATTCAGTGAGAGAGAGATTGATTTAGAGAGAGATTCAGTGAGAGAGAGATTCAGTGAGAGAGAGCTTGAGTGAGAGAGAGATTGAGTGGGAGACAGATTCAATGTGAGAGAGATTGAGTGAGAGAGAGATTCAGTGAGAGAGACTTAGTGAAAGAGACTGAGTCAGAAGAAAGGAGAAATGCAGAAACAGACAATAAAGATGTGATACTCACCATCCCACACCGTCTGCTTTCCATCGTTGGACTCCAACACCTTCCCGCCATCAACTCATCCATGGGGAAGAGATCCTGGAGAGGGGCATTGTGGTGGGATTTGGAGAAAAGCGTCAGGACTGGGACAGAGAGTGTGGGGGATTCAGACTGGACTCTCTCTCACACAAACACACACTGTAATCAGTTCCACTTCACCTGGGCACAGAGATTGAGACACAGAAACTCACCTTCAGAATCCAGCCGCATGGAAGGAAAGAATGTGGTCTGATGTTGTCCTAATATATCCCAGAACCTGTCACTCAAAACAGACAGTCTACCCAAAATGCAGCTTAACCAACCAGCTCTCAGCTTCCTCCATCTGGACACTCCCTCCCAGGTATGGGACAGTCCAAGGTGAGTCTCTGTGTAAACAGTGAATGGGGGAGAGAGGGATATTCCAGACATATCCCAAATGGACCATTCCAGATAGAAACCTCTCTGTCTGTCTCTCTCTCTCCCTCCCCCAAAAACCTCATTAACAGAGCAGAAAAACTGCTGTAATTTAAAACCTGGAGGGGCCGGTTTGGATAATAACCATTTAACACTGATTGTATTAAATGTCTTTCACTATTCACCTCCAGTTAACAGAAAGTTCAGAAAATGACTCATTGCAATTACCTTGAAATTCTGACAAAGTGTTATTGCTGGAGAGGCCTGTTTGAATGCAGTACAAACATGCGGTTTTTATTCGGTTTTTCATTTCCACTGTGTGACAAAGACAGCAACTGGAGCCAGGTTAATGAGGCAGCCAAGAGAACTTTTATAACCAGTGACATTTCACACAACAATTCTTACCCATATTTACAGTTATATTCGTCAATGATTCTTTGCCCTGTATTTGATGCTGCTGTATTTATGTATTAACTGTAATCAAGCAATAAAACCTTCTTAACATTTACCAGTTTAATGTTACAAGGGTTCACAAAGCTGGGAAATGGCCATTTAACACAAATGGTATTAAAGATCTTCCACTTTTCACCTCCAGTTTATATAAAGTTCAGCAATAAAGACCTCTACTTTCTGACAAAGTGTTTTTACTGCTGCAATAAAGTGTCACTTGTTTCCCTTTGCTTCCAGACTGTTTCTATCCTCTGCTCTCCTGAGGGATTCAGAGGGATTTTTGTTCATTGTTTGTCCACATTCAGGAGCTTCCAGCTCCTCTGCAGCTGCTGTCCTGGAGAAATTAATTGCATTGCATTCAAAATCTTTCCCTCATTTTGGAGATATGAGGAGAGACTGTTTGCACTAGTAGAGGGGTGAAACAATAGGCAGGGAGTTATTATGGTCTGGAATTCACTGTCTGGTAGGTTTCTGAAAGCAGATTCAATATTAAATTTCAAAGGTTAATTGGAGTAAAATTTCAACTACTCTTAGTTATGATAGAGAAGATAGGGGCGGCACAGTGGTGGAGTGGTTAGCACCGCAGCCTCACAGCTCCAGGGACCCGGGTTCGATTCCGGGTACTGCCTGTGTGGAGTTTGCAAGTTCTCCCTGTGTCTGCGTGGGTTTTCTCCGGGTGCTCCGGTTTCCTTCCACAAGCCAAAAGACTTGCAGGTTGATAGGTAAATTGGACATTATAAATTGTCACTGGTATGGGTAGGTGGTAGGGAAATATAGGGACAGGTGGGGATGTTTGGTAGGAATATGGGATCAGTGTAGGATTAGTATAAAATGGGTGGTTGATGTTCGGCACAGACTCGGTGGGCCGAAGGGCCTGTTTCAGTGCTGTATCTCTAATCTAATCTAATCTAATACCAGCATAGAAAGAGAAGTGTGAGAGAGAGAGATGTCATAACGTAGGTGATCAAGAACTCAACACAACTTGTATTGAGAGTTTTTATTTATAAATGACTGTTTGAGTTTTATTTGATCCTGTTGTTTTATTTATACATTACCTTTAATCACTCAATGTAACTTTGCAAACAGGAATGAGTTTCATGTTACAAGTGTTCACACAGTAGAAAAATAGCCATTTTACAAAAGTTGCATTGAAATTATTTTATTCAGCATCTCAAGTTTACAATAAAGTAAATTCTTCAGGCTTGTGGAATCTTTCAAACTCAGCAAGGGAATGTCCCATCAGTAATGGCTCAGCATCTCCATCTGCTGGTGTCCCTGTCTCACTGCAGTTACTGTCCCTTCCTCACCATCTCCATCTCCTGGTGTCCCTGTCTCACTGCAGTTACTGTCCTTTCCTCACCATATCCATCTCCTGGTGTCTCTGTGTCACTTCAGTAACTGCCCCATCTCACCATCTCCATCTGCTGGTATCCCTGTCTTACTGCAGCTACTGGCCCACTCACCATCTCCATCTGCTGGTGTCACTGCCTCACTGCAGTTACAGCTCCCCTCTTTCCATCTCCATCTGCTGGTGTCCCTGACACACTGCTGTTACTGTCCCTCTCTCACCATCTCCATCTGCTGGTGTCCCTGACACACTGCAGTTACTGCCCTGCTCACGACCTCACATTCACTCCGATTTGCAGCTTTGTCCACTGGCTGCTGTTGTTGACAACAGCAACCACGAGGTGGCGCTGCACTGGCACATGCGCAAACGTATCCTATTCCCGTCAACCATCAGGGTCTGCACGTTCACTCGCTGCCAGGACTAAAGATGGCGCCGGTCAAATAATCACGGAGGCGGGTGGAGGGTGGGAGGTGGAGCTGGGGGTCTGGGGGAGGAGGAGGGGGAATGGGATTTAGTTCCAGTGTTTGAAACCCTTCAGCTCTTTCTATGATTTCACTAATTTAACAATGAGATTGAGAGGGTATTTCACCCCCTTCTTCAGCTCCTGTCTGAATTTAATCTGGGTCACAATGTAAATACATGTGTTGGTGCAGGAACTGAGAACCTGCAGCATCTTTGCAGGAACTGAGAACCTGCAGCATCTTTGATGTTTGTTCTGTGATAAAGAGAGGGTCAGTGTAGGAGGAATAATAATAAATATCTGTAATTCTCCTATAAATGATAAACACAACCCGGGTCACCCATAACAGAATAAAACTGCCGGATATACTGAAGAGTAAAATAATTGATTTCCTGCGATTCTCCATCTCTGGGTCCTTGTGATTCTCTGCATTGCTGTGGCGCCGGAATCCCCTGCGGACTTTACTGGAGAATAAAATCCGTCTGACAGTCAGAACATTGAGCAGCAAAATCAGAAAGACCGGGACACAAGGGGTTAAAATGAGGTCATACAATTCAAATGCCCCCCATATGGGGGAAGTAAAGAAGCTCAGTTTATAAACACAACCCATGGGAACATTATCAATAATGTATTCTTGTTCCAGTGTAAAGTACCAGGGGAGAGACTCTAAAGAGCCCAGCACACTCACTGTTCCCACAACCACAGCCGCCCTTTTCTCGCTGCAATATTTTGTTTTCAGCTTCTCACAACAAATGGCCACAAATCGATCAAAGGTGAAAGTGACTGTGAGCCAGACAGAGACAACTGTGGATGCAGAAAGCAGAACGATAATGAGAGAACACACAGGAGTAATTCTCAGGAATGAATATGGGAAATAAATTCCAACAATCCATCTCAATATGGGTTCAGTGATAATGACCAGGAGATCAGACACTGCCATTCCCACCAGGTAGACACTGATACATTTGGAGAGACCGCACTTTCCTCGGGACAGGATCACAATCGCCACCAGGTTAACTGGAAGAGAGAGAGAAAAGGAAGCAGAGAAATTACTGATCAGACCTGGAGACAAAGCAGCAGTTTGACAGGATCTGGGCTGAAATTTCCAGCTTTGTTGCTGCATCGAGCAGTGAAAACTGATTCATTGGCCTGGGCAGTGCTTTGTCACAGTGAAATGTTTGAAAACACAATTATTAATAATGAATTGGGAAATTGATGCAGAAATTGAATAAAGTCATTACTGGATCTACTGGAAGTACTGAGTGAGGATGGAGTGTCAGTGGGGAATGAGAAGCTGTTTTATAGAGATGGAATCCAATGTGTTAATTGGGAATGTGTCTCCAGACTGTTGGTTGGGAAGGTTTGGGGAGAGCGGGATGTGTAGCTGGTTTGTTGCTCTGGGTTCAGGGAACCGACAGAGACTGTTATCAAATGGGAAAACTGCAGCGCTGTGTTAGAGTATCAGCAAAGATCTAGAATGGCAGAGCAGGCTCGAAGGGCTGAATGGCCTCCTCCTGCTCCCATGTTGGACGTGGCAGCTGGAGGTGGAGACAGTGAGTGAGATTGGGAGGGAGAGAAGGAAAAGGACATGTTGGAGCAGGAGGGGAGACTGGAGCACATGGTTTGGGAAAGTGGATAAACTGAAGCAATGGATGAGGAGACTGAGGATTCAATACAGTGAGAGGAGAGGCTGAGGTTCACAGGGAGAGACTGCAGCAGAGTGTTAGAGGAAATCTAATCTATAGATCCCAGTAATACAACTCAATTAATACAGACAAACAATAATCCCTGTGGTTATTGGTGTTGGAGAACAGTTCATTGTTTATACAATATAGTCAATATATTTAGTTTGCACAGGCTATTAAATATAAATGTAAATATATTTCTGATATCAGCCTCGCTCTTTATTGAATTCAGTAGTCACAGAGATTTTAAAGAGCAGTATTTAAATAATGAATTACCATCAGCGATGAACTGATTCTATTCTGTTTATTCAGTCACTAAGTAAGGAATAGGAACTTTCTGCAAAAAAAAATGAGGACCTGACAGAAATCAACACAGAGGATCAAGTCCAACAGGAAAATGAACACAATCTGACAACAGACAACTTCAACTCAGAGTTTCTCTCACTAATTGTTCTGGACATCCCAGCACTTTATGATAGTGAATTATTTACACTGCTGCTTCTTTCTCTTTCTCTTTACTTCTGCGTTTCCTTTCCCGTCGGTTTCGTTCTCCCTGCTCCTTCTCTCCTTCCCTATCACTCCGGAGTACTCACACCCTGTAAACTGTTCCTTAATGCTGCTTTTCACATATGATTTATTCCTAACATTCTGCGTGTGTGTTCTGTTCACCAGCCCCAGGTCCAATGATTCTCTTCTCAGAGTCAGTTTGTTCAATGGTGAAACCTCTGTGAATAATTTAATGTATCTACAGAACACTCAAGTCTCCACCTGTTCACCTACACTCTTCACTTCATCTACAATGCATGGAATAAACAGGATCGAAAGCTATTTCCAGACAAACCTCACAATCATTGAAATTCCTTCTCCTGGAATTATAAAGTAATCTGTTAGAATGTGGGATTGTTTAATTAATAAAACACCAACATCAGCGCTGCAGCTGATAATCTACAGATAAATGGAAAGACTCTTGATTCCAACTGACAGAGTGAAAACCAGTAAAACATCACATCAGTACTTTCTGTTTTACAATGTAGTCCAGTGACAGTGAAGGTCCACAGTGAAGCAAAGAAGGAGAAGTGAAAGTGTCATCAGCAAACTCAGTTCAGTAGCCAGACTTCTGAAGCAGCGTCAGACACACAGAGAATGAAATAATATTTGATAACAGTGATAATCAATAAATACATTGAAATCCCAGTTAAACTGAGCCATGTTATTGGTGAGGGAGGACATTGTTCTGTCCGCTTGTAACACTGAGACTGTGAGATGTCTCATTATCAATCACTGAAAAAAATCATAAAAATATTCCAGGACCGGTTAGATCCACATCATGAAACTGTTAAAAACTCCTAATGGTCTGATTATTGATCCTCACCGGAACATCTCATTCAAATACATTCCATACACAGAATAATCTAGTAATAATGCCACAGTTACTGAAAACAATATCATTAAATACATAATACAACACCTGCAAGAATGAAAGAGGAGTCAATGAGGAGATTCCATCAGTAAATTGCTGGAAAAGAACAGGCGGCTGTTTAACACACACAAAGGGAAAATATACCGAGTACAGCAGCTCAGGTAACAACGATTTAGACCATTAACAGCTGAGATACTGGCTCACCAGGAACTCCAATTGCTGCAAGTACAGGATAATAAATGTCTTCTATCTGAAAGATTACTGGATATACCATTTCTGTGAGAAGCAGAGACTTCTGTTCGCCTGGAATCCACAGCTCCAGCAGGCACTCTGAGCTGATCCATTCCAATGGGTCCTGATTTATACAGGGGATAAGTCCCCACTGACACGGTTATACCCCTGATCATTGCTATTAGTTACACTCACCTGAACAAACACATTACATCAGCAGCTTTAGAACATAGATAGAACATAGAACAGTACGGCACAGTGCAGGCCCTTCGGCCCACGATGTTGTGCCGTACCTTTAACCTACTCTCAGATCAAACTAACTACCTACCCTTCATTCTACTATCATCCATGTACCTATCCAAGAGTCGCTTAAATGTCCCCAATGTATCTGCTTCTACTACCACCGCTGGCAGTGCATTCCACGCACCCACCACTCTCTGTGTAAAGAACCTACCTCTGACATCTCCCCGAAATCTTCCTCCAATCACCTTAAAATTATGCCCCCTGGTGATAGCCCTTTCCAACGTGGTAAAAGGTCTCTGGCTATCCACTCTATCTATGCCTCTCATCATCTTGTACCCCTCAATCAAGTTACCTCTCATCCTTCTTCGCTCCAATGAGAAAAGCCGTGGCTCCCTCAATCTTTCTTCATAGACATGCCCTCCAGTCGAGGCAGCATCCTCAAGATCCCTCTGTTCCACCACATTACCAAGAATCCTGTCTTTAAGCCTGTATTCCGCATTCAATTTGGACCTTCCAAAATGAATCACTTCACACTTTTCCAGGTTGAATTCCATTTGCCACTTCTCAGCCCAGCTCTGCATCCTATCAATCTCCCGTTGCAACCTACAACAGCCATCCACTCTATCCACAACTCCAGCAATCTACATGTCATCGGCAAGCTTGCTAACCCAGCCTTTCACTTCCTCATCCAAGTCATTTATAAAAATCACAAAGAGCAGTGTTCCCAGAACAGATCCCTGCGGAACACCACTGATCACCGAGCTCCAGGCTGAATACTTTCCATCTACTACCACCCTCTGTCTTCTATGGGCCGGCCAATTTTGTATCCAGACAGCCAACTTTCCCTACATCCCATGCCTCCTTACTTTCTGAATGAGCCTACCATGGGGAAGCTTACCAAACGCCTTGATAAAATCCATATACACCACATCCACTGCTCTTCCTTCATCAATGTGTTTTGTCACATCTTCAAAGAATTCAATAAGGCTTGTGAGGCATGACCTGCCCCTCACAAAGCCATTCTGACTGTCTCTAATCAAACCATGCTTTTCCAAATAATCATAAATCCTGTCTCTCAGAATCCTCTCCAATAATTTGCCCACTACCGACGTAAGACTAACTGGTCTATTATTCCCAGGGTTATCCCTATTCCCTTTCTTGAACAAGGGAACAACTTTTGCCACCCTCCAATCATCTGGTACTGCTCCAGTGGACAGTGAGGACGCAAAGATCATTGGCAAAGGGGCGGCAATCTCTTCCCTCGCTTCCCGTAATATCCTTGGGTATATCCCATCTGGCCCCGGGGACTTATCTGTCCTCATATCATTCAAAATTTCCAGCACATCCTCCTTCTTAACCTCAACCTGATCGAGCATATCAGCCTGTTCCACGCGATCCTCACGAACGACTAGGTCCCTCTCACTAGTGAATACTGAAGGAAAGTATTCATTTAGGACCTCCACTACCTCCTCCGACTCCAGGCACAAGTTCCCTCCACTATCCCTGATCGTCCCTACCCTCACTCTGGCCATCCTCTTGTTCCTCACATAAGTGTAGAACACCTTGGGATTTTCCTTAATCCTACCCGCCATAGACTTTTTCATGTCCCCTTCTAGCTCTCCTAAGTTCATTTTTCAGTTCCTTCCTGGCTCCTTTGTAACCCTCTAGAGCTCTGTCTGATCCTTACTTCCTCAACCTTAAGTAAGCTTCCTTCTTTCTCTTGAATAGCTGTTCCACATCTCTTGTCATCTAAGGTTCCTTCACCCTACCATCCCTTCCTTGCCTCATCGGGACAAACCTAACCAGCGGTCGCAGCAAGTGCTCCCGAAACAACCTCCACATTTCTGTCGTGTATTTCCCGGAGAGCATCTGTTCCCAATTAATGCTCCCCAGTTCCTGCCTAATAGCATTGTAATTCCCCCTCCCCCAATTAAATATTTTCCCATACCGTCTGCTCCTGTCCCTCTCCATGACTACAGGAAAGGTCAGGGAGTTGTGATCACTATCACCGAAATGCTCTACCACCGAGAGATATGCCACCTGGCCTGGTTCGTTGCCAAGCACCAAGTCCAACATACTCTCCCCTCTAGTCGGCCCATCTACATATTGAGTCAGGAAACCTTCCTGGACACTGACAAAAACTGCTCCATCCAAACTATTTGCACTAAGGTGGTTCCAATCAATATTAGGGAAGTTGAAGTCACCCATGACAACAACCCTGTTACTTCTGCACCTTTCCAAAATCTGCCTCCCAATCTGTTCCTCTGTGTCTCTGTTGCTATTAGTGGGTCTATAGAAAACTCCCAATAAAGTGATTCTCCTTTCCTGTTTCTGACTTCCACCCAGAATGACTCAGTCGACAAACCCTCCTCGACGACCTCCCTTTCTGCATCTGTGATACTATCCCTGATTAGCAATGCCACTTCCCACCTCTTTTACCTCCCTCCCTATTCCTTTTGAAACATCTAAACCCCGGAACATCCAACATCCATTCCTGTCCCATGATATCCAAGTCTCCGTAATGGCCACAACATCGTAGCTCCAAGTACTGATCCATGCTCTAAGTTCATCATCCTTATTCCTGACACTTCTTGCGTTAAAATAGCTTTGACTCTGATGTAAAAAATGTGGTGGATAAAACACAATCATTTCAATGTCAATGACATTTTCTAAGTCAGACCTCTCTCTGTAATAAACCTGAAATCTGTACTCAAAATAAGGGCTACTGGATGGATGGCAATTATGAGAGGCGTCATTTACATTTTCCATATTATTGTATTGAGCTTGTTCACTCCTGGCATTTCTATTGTAAATGTAACTGATCTGTCTGCAATGGACACTGAATCCAGGGACAAAAGCGATCCCGTTTCACTCTGTTCCTGCCTTTTCCCAGTGAAATTGTGAACTTTGAATCTCTGATTCGGGACCATGTTCAGGATTACAGCCCAGAAACTACTGTGAGTGATATTATGGGACACACACTGTACGCATCCATTTTGGCGGCAGTTGGGTAGCGATAATATCACTGGTCACGTAATCCAGAGGCCCACCCTGATGGCCTGGGGACAGGGGTTCAAATCCCACCATGGCAGCTATATAAAACAGAGGGAGCTCCCTTTCTGTGTATCAAGTAGAGGGAGCTCCACCTCTACGTATAAAGTGGAGAGAGCACCCTCTCTATTTTTAAAGTTGGGGGCGATGAAGGAAAGAGGTGAAGAGGGAAATGGAAACAAATGGGGAAATGGAGAGAGAGGGACAAAGTGGAAGTCAGTGAGAGACAGAAGAGATAGCGAAATGAGACTTTGACGGAACCCCAAAAACAATCCCCATTGTCTGCCCAGTCGGTATTTGGGGTTTAATGTGAGGGTTTTTGGGATGAGTGTTGGATGAGTGTTTGATATTTTCAAACTGTATTGACATTCCCAACAAAGGCAAGAGTTAAAGATTCAAAATTAACCAAACATATGGCTCAAATCATTGCTGTCCATGTACAGAGGGACAGAGAGATGGAGGGAGTGAGACACAGACGGAGAGAGACACAGACAGAGTGGGACAGAGACAGAGGTAGAGAGAGAGACGGAGCTAGAATGATAGAGGAAAAAGGAGAAACAGAGACAGACGGGGACACAGAGAAAGGGTGTCAGGCAAATGCAGAATGCGACAGACAGAAAGGGAGGCAGGCAGATGCAGAGGGAGAGAGACAGGGAGAAAGCGAGTGAGACAGATACAGAGGGAGATAGACAGATGCAGAGGGAGAAAGGGACAGTGAGAGAGAGAGGGAGAGAGACAAACAGAGGGAGAAACAGAGACAGAGAAAGAGAGACAGACAGGGAGAGAAGGGGACGGCGAGATTATTGGAAAACCATTATATCTAATAATGTTGACAAAAGATAGAATTAAAAAGTAAAACTGGCTGTGTGCAAGAACTAATTTTGAAAGGAAAGATCAGGGGTTTCGTGTGAGTGTTTTGGGGGTGAGTGTTGGATCAATGATTGATATTTTCAAACTGAAGTGACATTTAAAATAATTCCAAAAAATATTATTAAACACTGACAAACTTTAGAAGCAGGGGAAGTGGGATAGTGTGTGAGGGGACCTTGACAGAATCTCAGTAAACAATCCCCATTATCTGCACAGTCCTGTATTGGGGGTTAAGTGTGAGAGTTTAGGGGGCGAGTGTTGAACAGTGTTTGATATTTTCAAACTGCAGTGACGTTCCCAGCAAGGGCAAGATTTACAGGTTCACAATTAACCAAGAAATGGATAAAAACATTTCTGTCCAAGGAGAAAGAGATGGTGTTCGAGACAGAGTCATGGAACGAGGCAGAGAAAGAGGGAGAGGGTGAGGGAGAGAGAGAGAGAAAGATAGGAGGAAACAGACATGAGAGGGAGAGACAGAGAGAGGATGAGGCAAGTTGTAACAATCATTAACAATCCTCATTATCTGCCCAGTCCTGTTTTTGGAGTTTAGTGGGAGTGTTTTAGGGGTGAATGTTGGATCAGTGTTTCATATTTTCAAACTGCAGTGACAGTCCCAACAAGGCTGTTAAAGTATATAAGAGCAGGGAGGTTATGCTGGAAGTGTATAACTCATTGCTTCAGCACCGTAATGAGACCTCCCAGGGCAGGTACAGTGTGAGTTTAGATACAGAGTAAAGCAGTGGATTTAGAGAAGGAGGGAGAGATGGGCAGAAAGAGTAAGGAGATACGGGGAGGCAGTCAGATTGGAGGAGAAACTTTACATCTAACCACATGAAAAAATAAATAATTAAAAATATAAATGGACTGCTCACTAAAAATTCTGTCCACACAACAACTAAAGTCACACACCATCCTACCTTGAAACTGTATCACCATTCCTTCACTGTTACTGGGTCAAAATCCTGGAACTCCCTTCCGAACAGCACTGTGGGTGTACCTACCCCACATGGACTGCAGCGGTTCAAGAAGGAGGCTCAAAAGTACCTTCTCAAGGGCCATTAGGAATGGGCAATAAATGCTGGCCTGGCCAGTAACGCACATATTCAACAAATAAATAAGGCAAATAAAAAGTTGTCTTCGAGTCACTTAAGGAGATATTGCACTGGACGAACAAAAACCTGGTCAAAGAGGTTGGTTTGAGGGAGCGTCTTCAAAGAGGAAAGAGAGTTAGAGAGACGGAGAGGTTTCGGAAAGGAATTCCAGAGTTAGTGTCTTGGCAGCTTGAAGGCACAGACACCAATGGTGGGACCATTCAAATTGGGGATGCCCAAGAGGCCAGAATTCGAGGATCACAGATATTGGTGGATTGTGGAGCAGGGGGAGATTGCAGAGATAGGGAGGGGTCATTTGTGGAAGACAGTTCCAAACTTCTACCACCCTTTGTATGTAGAAGTGTTTCTGAATTTCATCTTTGAAAGGTCTTTCGACTGATTATTGCTTTTTAGACAGTCCCCCCCCCCCCCCCCCCCGTCTGAGACTGTCCCCATCGAATACTCACAGGGCAGTACGCACGGGGTCAGATACAGAGTAAAGATCCCTCTACCAATGCCAGACTCACTGTTCCTCTGTCTCTTTCTCCTCATCTCTCACTGCCTGCAACACCCTTTCTCTGCCTCTCTTTCTCCCTCTTCCCATCCTGAAAGCAAGAGGGAGAGATTGAGATAGTGTACAGATGGAGACAGAGATAGAGGGAGAAAAGTTGAGAGATAGACTTGGAAAGTGAGTAACAAAGAGAAGAAATAGGGTTTCAGAGAGTAGAAGAGAGGGGATAAGAGAGATAGAGATGGAGAGAGATTACCAGCAAGAGAGTTTACCAGAGATTACCTCTCTCTCAGTCCCTATCACTCCTTTCCAATTTGTTACTATCTCCGTCTATTTTTCTCCCTCTACCCCTATGTTTCAAACTCCATGCATCTCGCTCGTATGTCTGTGTATACTGCAGTGAAGGATTACATCAAATTATTATGGTTTACATTTGCTCTTTCAATCTAACTGAACAATCTCTCAGACTGCGAACAGAGAGGCCTTGGAGTGACTGTCCACTGATTCGTGAGCGTAACAGGACAGGTGGATAAGGTGGTTAAGAAGGCTGACGGAATACTTCCCTTTATTGGCCGATGTAGAGAATATAAGAGCAGGGAGGTTATGCTAGAACTGTATAAAACACTAGTTAGACCACAGCTAGAGTACTGTGTACAGTTCTGGTCACCACATTACAGGAAGGATGTGATCATACTGGAGAGGGTACAGAGGGGATTTACAGAGGATGTTGTCAGGAATGGAGAATTTTAACTATGAGTAAAGATTGGATAGGCTGGAATTGTTTTCTTTGGAACAGAGAAGGTTGAAGGGAAGATTTAATTGAGGTGTATAAAATAATGATGGGCCTAGATAGAGTGGATAGGAAGGACCATTTCCCTTAACAGAGGGGTCAATAACCATGGGCATAGATTACAAGATTTCCACACCAATATCATGAGGGTGTGATGGCTTCCATGGTGGAATACTTTGCTGGATGTTTACAATGGAGCGTTTTCCTTCCTGATCATCAAAACTGGCCGCCTGGGCCCCAACTTCATCCACATTTCTCCCAGTCTACCAATATTTCACTCTACTTACCTATCCTACTCTGTTTGTGTGCACTGCAATAAAGGATTACATCAAATGAATATATCTTACATTCTCCCTTTCAATCCACCCCAACAATCTCTCTGTCTCCAACCTTGTCCCTCTAAACAGCACTCTCTCTATCTGCATATCTAAACCTCTCTCCCTCTGTCTCCCTCTTAGTTTCAGAGATAGCAGGAGGGAGAGATAGAGAGAGGGAGACAGAGAGAGACACAGAGAACAATCTCACCTTCTCCAATCTATCCACGTAACTGAAGTCCCTCATCCCTGGAACCATTCTTGTGAATCTTTTCTGCACCCTCTCGAATGCCGCCACATTCTTGCTAAAGTACGGTGTCCAGAATTGGACAATGCTCCTGTTGAAGGCAAACCAGCGTTTTAGAACATATAGAACATAGAACATAGAACATACAGCACAGAACAGGCCCTTCGGCCCACAATGTTGTGCCGATCCTTTGTCCTCTGTCAAGGACAATTTAATCTATACCCCATCATTCTCCTTTATCCATATACCTATCCAAAAGCCTTTTGAAAGTCCCTAAAGTTTCTGACTCAACAACTTCCCCGGGCAAGGCATTCCATGCCTCGACCACTCTCTGGGTAAAGAACCTTCCCCTGACATCCCCCTTATATCTCCCACCCTTCACCTTAAATTTATGACCCCTTGTAACGCTTTGCTCCACCCGGGGAAAAAGTTTCTGACTGTCTACCCTATCTATTCCCCTGATCATCTTATAAACCTCTATCATGTCACCCCTCATCCTTCTCCTTTCTAATGAGAAGAGGCCTAGAATGTTCAGCCTTTCCTCGTAAGACTTATTCTCCATTCCAGGCAACATCCTGGTAAATCTCCTCTGCACCCTCTCCAAGGCTTCCACATCCTTCCTAAAATGAGGCGACCAGAACTGCACACAGTACTCCAAATGAGGCCTTACCAAGGTCCTGTACAGCTGCATCATCACCTCACGGCTCTTAAATTCAATCCCTCTGCTAATGAACGCTAACACCCCATATGCCTTCTTCACAGCCCTATCCACTTGAGTTGCAACTTTCAACGATCTATGCACATAGACCCCAAGGTCTCTCTGCTCCTCCACATGCCCAAGAACCCTACCGTTAACCCAGTATTTTGCATTCATGTTTGTCCTTCCAAAATGGACGACCTCACACTTTTCAGGGTTAAACTCCATCTGCCACTTTTCAGCCCAGCACTGCAACCTATCCAAGTCCCTTTGCAGACGACAATAGCCCTCCTCGGTATCCACAACTCCACCAACCTTTGTATCATCTGCAAATTTACTGACCCACCCTTCGACTTCCTCATCCAAGTCGTTAATAAAAATCACAAACAGGAGAGGACCCAGAACTGATCCCTGCGGCACGCCACTGGTAACTGGGCTCCAGGCTGAGTATTTACCATCTAAGACCACTCTCTGCCTTCTATCAGTTAGCCAATTCTTAATCCAACTGGCCACATTCCCCACTATCCCATGCCTCCTGACTTTCTCCATAAGTCTACCATGGGGGACCTTATCAAATGCCTTACTAAAATCCATGTACACCACATCCACTGGTTTACCCTCATCCACTTGCTTGGTCACCTGCTCAAAGAATTCAATCAGGCTTGTGAGGCAAGACCTACCCCTCACAAAACCGTGCTGACTGTCCCGAATCAAGCAGTGTCTTTCCAGATGCTCAGAAATCCTATCCCTCAGCACCTTTTCCATCAACTTGCCTACCACCGAAGTAAGACTAACTGGCCTGTAATTCCCAGGGTTGTTCCTATTCCCTTTCTTGAACAGGGGCACAACATTTGCCACCCTCCAATCACCTGGTACCACCCCCGTCAGCAGAGAAGATGAAAAGATCATTGCCAGCGGCTCTGCAATTTCACCCCTTGCTTCCCATAACATCCTTGGATATACCCCGTCAGGCCCGGGAGACTTGTCTATCTTCAAGTTATTCAAAAACCCCAACACATCTTCCCTCCTAACGAGCACTTCCTCGAGCTTACCAGTCTGTTTCACACCGTCCTCTTCAGTAATACACCCCTTCTCATTCGTAAATACCGAAGAGAAGTACTCATTCAAAACCTCACTTATCTCTTCTGGCTCAACACACAGTCTCCCGCTATTGTCCTTGACCGGACCTATGGTCCCCCTAGTCATCCTCATATTTCTGACATACTCGTAAAAGGCCTTGGGGTTTTCTTTTATCCTACCCGCCAAGCATTTTTCATGCCCTCTCTTAGCTCTCCTAATCCCTTTCTTCAGATCCTTCCTGGCCATCTTGTATCCCTCCAGAGCTATGCCTGTGCCCTTTTTCCTCAACTTTATATACGCATCCTTCTTCTTCCTAACAAGACTCTCAACCTCTCTTGTCAACCACGGTTCCCTCACATGACCATCCCTTCCCTGTCTGACAGGGACATGCTTATCAATGGCCCCTACTATCTGCTCCTTGAAAAAGTTCCACATTTCGACCGTGCCCTTCCCTGCCAGCATATGCTCCCAACTTATGCTCCTCAGTTCCTGCCTGACAGCATCATATCTACCCTTCCCCCAATTGTAAACCTTGCCCTGTTGCACATACCTATCCCTCTCCATTACCACAGTGAATGCTACAGAATTGTGATCACTATCTCCAAAGTGCTCGCCCACCAACAGCTCTATCACTTGCCCTGGTTCATTACCTAGTACCAAATCCAATATTGCCTCCCCTCTGGTCGGGCAGTCTACATACTGAGTCAGAAAAGCTTCCTGGACATACTGCACAAACACTACCCCATCCAAACTATTCGATCTAAAGAGTTGCCAATCAATATTTGGGAAGTTGAAATCCCCCATAATTACTACCCTGTGACTTCTGCTCCTTTCCAAAATCTGTTTCCCAATCTGCTCTTCCACCTCCCTGCTGCTATTGGGGGGCCTATAGAAAACTCCCATCAAGGTGACTGCTCCTTTCCTGTTCCTGACCTCAACCCACAGTGCCTCAGTCGGCAGATCCTCCTCGAAAATTCTTTCAGCAGTTTTACAAAGGTCATATTTTCTTGCTTTTGTATTCAATGTCTCTGTTTATAATTTCACGATCCCTTTTGCCATTTAACTACTTTCTGAACCTGCCCTGCAACCTTCAGTGATTGGTGCAAAAATATTCCCCAGATGTGTCTGTTCCTGCACCTCCTTTCGAATGCTATCCTTTACTTTATATCGTCTCTCCTCCTTTTTCCGAACCGTGGAGGCGGAAGATGCAGGAATGGTTCTTAATGAATACATAGCGACTGTCTTCACAAAAGAGGGGTCGTCACAGACATTGTAGTCAAAGAGGAGGGGTTTGAAATATTGAACGGGGAAAACAGAGAGAGAGGAAATATTTAGGTGTTCAGCATCGTTGAAAGCTGAAAATTCACCAGGCTCAGACTGTTTAGAGGTGCAAGGGTGGAAATAGCAGAGGCTCTGACCATCATTTTCCAATCCTCTCTGGTTATAGTTTTGCTGCCAGAGGACTGGAGGACTGCGTATGTTGTACTGTTGATTAACAAGGGTGAAAGTAATAGACTGAGTAATTACAGGCCACGCAGCCTAATCACAGTGGAGGGAGAATTATTGGGCAGAAGGGAATGATTGATTTCTTTCGAGTACGGAGTGTCTCAGTGTCTCCATGTCTGTGGTTCTGTCACAAGGAGAGAGAGATGGTGCTTGAGACAGAGTCATGGAAAGAGGCAGAGAAAGAGGGAGAGGGTGAGGGAGAGAGAGAGAGAGAGAGAGAGAAAGATGGGAAGAAACAGACATGAGAGGGAGAGACAGAGAGAGGATGAGACAAGTTGTAACAATCATTAACAATCCTCATTATCTGCCCAGTCCTGTTTTTGGAGTTTAGTGGGAGTGTTTTAGGGGTGAATGTTGGATCAGTGTTTCATATTTTCAAACTGCAGTGACATTCCCATCAAGGCTGTTAAAGTATATAAGAGTATATAAGAGCAGGGAGGTTATGCTGGAACTGTATAACTCATTGCTTCAGCACCGCAATGAGACCTCCCAGGGCAGGTACAGTGTGAGTTTAGATACTGAGTAAAGCAGTGGATTTAGAGAAGGAGGGAGAGACAGGAAGAAAGAGTGAGGAGATACAGGGAGGCAGGCAGATTGTAGGAGAAACTTTACATCTAACCACATGAAAAAAATAAATAATTAAAATGAATCGAGGCAGTGTTAGAAGGAGAGAGAGGGAGTGATAGGGAGGAGAAGACAGATGGGAGACAGAGAGAGAGATGCAGCGATCGAAGGAGAGAGAGGGAGTGTCAAGAAGGGAAAAGACAGATGGTGGGACAGAGTGAGAGAGACAGAGAGAGAAGGAGAGAGAGGGAGTGACAGGCAGGGAAAGACAGATCGAGGGACAGAGTGAGAGACAGAGAGAGAAGGAGAGAGATGGAGTGACGGAGGGAAAGACTGATGGAGGGACAGAGAGAGAGAGGCAGAGGTGGAAGGAGAGAGAGGGTGTGACAGAGAGGGAAAGACAGATGGAGGGACAGAGAGAGAGGCAGAGACAGAGAGAGAAGAAGAGAGAGGGAGTGACAGAGGGAATGACAGATGGAGAGACAGAGAGAGAGAGAGGCAGAGGTGGACGGAGAGAGTGGGAGTGACAGGGAGGGAAGGACAGATGGAGGGATAGAGAGAGAAACGGAGAGAGAAGGACAGAGAGGGAGTGACAGTGAGGGAAAGACAGATGGAGGGACAGAGAGAGTGAGGCAGAGGTGGAAGGAGAGAGAGGGAGTGACAGAGAGGGAAAGACAGATGGAGAGACAGAGAGAGAGACAGGGAGAGAGGCAGAGACAGAGAGAGAAGAAGAGAGAGGGAGTGACAGAGGGAATGACAGATGGAGAGACAGAGAGAGAGAGGCAGATGTGGACGGAGAGAGAGGGAGTGACAGGGAGGGAAGGACAGATGGAGAGATAGAGAGAGAGAGACAGAGATAGAAGGAGAGAGAGAGAGTGTCAGGCAGGAAAAGACAGATGGAGGGACAGAGTGAGAGACAGAGAGAGAAGGAGGGAAATGGAGTGACAGGGAGGGAAGGACAGATGGAGGGATATAGGGATAGAGAGAGGGACATAGATAGAAGGACAGAGTGGGAGTGTCACGGAGGGAAAGACAGATGGAGTGCCAGCGACAGAGAGACAGAGATAGAAGGAGAGAGAGGGAGAGACAGAGAGGGAAAGACAGATGGAGGGACAGAGATAGGAGAGAGATGGAGTGACAGGGAGGGAAGGACAGATGGAGAGATAGAGGGATAGAGAGAGAGACAGAGATAGATGGAGAGAGAGGGTGTGACAGAGAGACAGAGAGAGAGGCAGAGACGGAGAGAGAAGGAGAGAGTGGGAGAGAAACAGAGGCAAAGGCAGTTGGAGAGACAGAGAGAGAGAGAAGCAGAGTTGGAAGGAGAGAGAGGGAGTGACAGGGAGGGAAGGACAGATGGAGAGATAGAGGGATAGAGAGAGAGACAGAGATAGATGGAGAGAGAGGGTGTGACAGAGAGACAGAGAGAGAGGCAGAGACGGAGAGAGAAGGAGAGAGTGGGAGAGAAACAGAGGCAAAGGCAGTTGGAGAGACAGAGAGAGAGAGAAGCAGAGTTGGAAGGAGAGAGAGGGAGTGACAAGGAGGGAAAGACAGATGGAAGGACAGAGAGAGAGAGAGACAGAGAAAGAAGGAGAGAGAGGGAGAGACAGAGAGGGAAAGACAGATGGAGGAGCAGAGAGAGAGACAGAGATGGAAGGAGAGAGAGGGAGTGACAGGGAGGGAAAGACAGATGGACATTCAGAGAGAGAGACGGAGATAGAAGGACAGAGAGGAGAGACAGAGAGGGAAAGGCAGATGGAGAGACAGAGAGAGAGAGACGGAGATAGAAGGAGAGAGAGGGAGAGACAGAGAAGGAAAGACAGATGGAGGGACATAGAGAGTGACAGAGATAGAAGGAGAGAGAGAGAGTGTCAGGGAGGGAAAGACAGATGGAGAGACAGAGAGGAAGAGAGAGATAGAAGGAGAGAGAGGGAGAGACAGGGAGGGAAGGACCGACGGAGGGATCGAGAGAGAGAGACAGTGATAGAAGGAGAGAGAGAGAGAGGCAGAGATGGAAGAAGAGAAAGGGAGTGATAGGGAGGGAAAGACAGATGGAGAGACAGAGAGAAAGAGAGATAGAAGGAGAGAGAAGGGGGAGACAGAGAGGGAAAGACAGATGGAGAGACAGAGAGGGAGAAGCAGAGATGGAAGGAGAGAGAGAGAGTGATAGAGAGGGAAAGACAGATGGAGAGACAAAGTGAGAGACAGAGAGAGAAGGAAAGAGATGGAATGACAGGGAGGGAAGGACAGATGGAGGGATAGAGAGAGAGAGAGAGATAGAAGGAGAGAGATGTAGAAACAGAGAGGGAAAGACTGATGGAGGGACAGAGAGAGAGTCAGAGAGAGAAGGACAGAGACAGAGAGGGAAAGACAAATGGATGGACAGAGAGAGAGACAGAGAGAGAGACAAAGATAGAAGGACAGGGAGGGAAGGACAGATGGAGGGAAAAACAGATGGAGGGAAAGACAGATGGAGGGACAGAGAGAGAAGGAGAGTGATGGAGTGACAGGGAGTGACAGGGAGGGAAGGATAGATGGAGGGACCATTAAGTTCCCCTTAATATCTCAACAACTTTGATCAAATCAACCTGACCTTTCTAAATTCCAGGTAATAAATCCCTAGTTTGTGTAATATCACCTCGTAATTTAACCCTTGGAGTCCAGTTATCATTCTGGTAAATCAACACTGCACTCAAATGGACATGGACCCCCCAAAGTCTCTTTCAACCTCCAGTGTTTCTAGCTTTACACCATTTATAAAGTACTCTGTTCTAGTCTTTTTGACTGACATTGAAATCTTACTACCACAGTTTTGCCCATTTATTTAAGATATTAATATCTCTTTGTAATTTGATGCTTCCGGTTACACTGCTTACAATGCTGCCTATTTTTGTGTCATTGGTAAACTTGGGTATGTTGCATTCTACCACATCATCTTAAATCATTAATAAATACAGCAAAACTGAGACACACACGGGCTTTGCACTCGTAGACAGGAGTGAATCATTCCAACCCAGAGGCTTTTTAACTCCAGATTTATGTTTTTTGAAAGAAAAAATAGAATTCTAATTCACAACAGCCCAGTGTGGGATTTGAACTCCTGCTTTTTCAATCATCAGCTCAGTCCTTCAAATTAAAAGCCATAAAAAGAGATTCATTTTCCGACAGCTGTTGTCTGACTGTCTCAGGTTTTGTATATTGTTCCCTTCTCCTCTTCTTCCATGTGTTTGAAGTCTTTGAAGTTTGTCAGACATTGGTAAACTACTTCATGTGGTGTTGTGTAAATACCTTCAATTCTGTGGATCTGCAAGGGACACAATTCAAATTCTCACCTTATTGCATCAACTAAAACCTGCAGGTCCATTCAAACAACTCTATTTCCTGTCTCTGCAAAGATAGCTCACACTTCCACAATGCAGGAATGTCTGAATGGAAACAGCTTTTGACACATTTCCCAACATGTTTGCGAACACTTTTCAGGATGAAGCTAAATTCAACTTCGAGATTGCTAGCCCCAAATTGAATCTTTTAGATGTAAAAAATGACACAAATGAAATCCCAGATCTCTCTGTCCCTGCACCCATTTTAACATTGTACCATTTAGTTTATATCGCTTCTCCTCAGCCTTCCTTCCTAAATGCATCATTTTACATTTCTCAGCATTGAAGTTAACCTGCTATGTGTCTGACCATTTCACCAGACTGCCTCTATCCTCCTGAAGTCTACTCCTATTCCCTTCACTGTTTATTACATTGCAAATGGCACAATGTTGAAGTTATGCCCTGGATACCCAAGTCTAAGTCATTCATACATCAATAAGATCAGTGGTCCTAATCAAAACCCCTGGTGAATACCACTGTACCACAATTTACACTGGAAACAGTGAGTACAAAAGCAGAGAGGGTGTGCTGAACATTTATAAAGCTCTGGTCAGGGAACAGAGAGGGAGAGATTGGGATTCAGAGTGTAACAGAGAGGGAGAGACTGGGATTCAGAGGGAAACAGAGAGGGAGAGACTGGGATTCAGAGGGTAACAGAGAGGGAAAGACTGGGATTCAGAGGGTTACAGAGAGGGAGAGACTGGGATTGAGAGGGTAACAGAGGGGGAGAGACTGAGATTCAGAGGGTAACAGAGAGGGAAAGACTGGGATTCAGAGGGAAACAGAGAGGGAGAAACTGGGATTCAGAGTGTAACAGAGAGGGAGAGACTGGGATTCAGAGTGTAACAGAAAGGGAGAGACTGGGATTCAAAGGATAACAGAGAGGGAGAGTCTGGGATTCAGAGGGAAACAGAGAGGGAGAGACTGGGATACAGAGTGTAACAGAGAGGGAGAGTCTGGGATTCAGAGGGTGACAGAGAGGGAAAGACTGGGATTCAGAGGGTTACAGAGAGGGAGAGACTGGGATTGAGAGGGTAACAGAGGGGGAGAGACTGAGATTCAGAGGGTAACAGAGAGGGAAAGACTGGGATTCACAGGGTAACAGAGAGGGAGAGTCTGGGATTCAGAGGGAAACAGAGAGGGAGAGACTGGGATTCAGAGTGTAACAGAAAGGGAGAGACTGGGATTCAGAGGGAAACAGAGAGGGAGAGACTGGGATTCAGAGGGTAACAGAGGGAAAAATAGAGTTGGCGAGGGCAACATAGAAATTTTAAGGCACAGAAAGCGGCCACTTGACCCATCCTCTCTGTGCCAGCTGAAAAACGATCAACCTATTCTAATCCCACCTTCCATCATTTGGTCGGAGCCCTGCAGCTTACCGCACTTGAGGTGCCTATCCAGACTCCTTCTGAATGAGTTGAGGGTCTCTGCCTCAACTACCCTTTCAGGCAGTGAGTTCCAGACCATCACGACCCTCTGTGTGAAAAAGTTCTCCTCATCTCCCCTCTAATTTTTCTACCAATCACTTTAAATCTATGCCCCCTCGTCACTGAAATTTCTGCTCTGGTTCTCTGCCCTTCACCTCCACTCCATCCAGGACCCTCAACATTTTGTACATTTCAATCAGATCTCCCCTCAGCCTTCTCTGTTCCAAGGACAACAACCCCTGCCTATCCTCATAGCTACAATTCTCCAGTCCTGGCAACATCCTAGAAAATGGGAGAGAGACAAAGTCCCGTGTTCATAACACATGGATAAAGAGGTTAATCATCTGAGCTGTAACTCTGAGAAAGAGACAGAGAGAGAGAGGGAGGGAGAGAGGGAGGGAGAGAGAGGCAGAGAGAGAGAGAGGCAGAGAGAGAGAGGCAGACAGAAAGATAGAGAGAGACAGAGAGAGAGGGAGCGATGGTGTGAGGGAGGCACAAATTGAGACGTGGACAGAGGTAGAGAGAGAGAGGGAGAGATCGAGCGAGAGAGAGAAAAAGACAGAGAGGGAGAGATAGAGAGTGAGAGAGAGAGAGGGGGGAAAGACAGATAGCGAGGGACAGAGGCAGTGTGAGAGAGGCAGTGTGAGAGAGGCAGATTAGAAGGCAGCAAATGTAACCACACTATTTACAAAAGGACGGAGGGAGAAAATGGGGAACTAAAGACCTGTTCGTCTAACATCAGTCATAGGGAAAATGGTCGAATCTATAATAAAGGATGTGATAACAGGACACTTAAAGAGAGATTGCGGTGGGGGTGGGGGGGAAAGAGAGAAATGGGGTGAGAGAGAAATGGGGCAGAGAAAGAGGGGGGAGAGTGCGTGAGTGACGGAGCAAAGGAGAGAGATACTAGGTTAGGTGGGACAATAAGCTGTGAGGAGAACACAAATAGACTACAAAGAGAGATGGTTTGGGATAGACAGCGATAAATGTCCTAGTGTTGTGGTAACATAAAATGGCCACTGAAAATGAACCTATATTGCCTGACTGATGTGTGTGGATTTCCACAGATGAGAGGAGAGAGAGCGAGACATACAGACAGACAGAAAGAGAGAAAAAGAGGGAGACAGAGACCAAGACACAGAGAGTGATCGCAGGATATTTGTCGTAGGACAGAGGAAGAGGAGGAGGCCATTTGGCCCCTCATCCCTGTTCTGTCATTCAATGGCTGATGAGTGATCTAACTCCATGTACCTATCTTTCCCCCTTAATACATTTGGTTAACAAAAATCTATCAAACTCAGATTTAAAAATTAACAAGTGTCTCAGCATCAATTGCTGATTGTGGAAGAGAGTTTCAAACTGATACCACACCTGGTGTGTTGAAGTGTTTCTTCAATTCACTCCTGAAAGGTTTTGGGACTGCGTTTAGATTTTTAGACTCGGCCCACAAGTTCCTGACTCCGCAGCCAGTGGGAATAGTTATTCTCTGTCTACCCTATCAGAGTCTCCTTGTCTGCACTGCCCCATCGACCAATCTCAGAGAAGGTACATCACGGGTTCGATACAGAGAACAGTTCAGTTTAAACATTCCCTGGAGTGTCGGATTAACCCGGGTCCTCACTGTGCCCGGCTCAGCCTTAGGACTCACCTGCCTCAGTCACTGAGACGCTCCTGTATCACTTGCCTTAATGTAAGTGGATGCCGGGTTTGGGAGCAGGACAGGCACACGGGATTAGGACGACTGCTCATGTGGAGGATAAGCATCAGTAATCCCTCAGAGAATCAGAACAGACCAGCGAGACTCAGAAAAGGAAACATGTGTTGAATTTGAGAGTCTTGCATTGTGGAATGCTTTAGTATTTGGTGAGAATGTTGGGCCAGTGACATTTTGCCCCAGTGGGATGAATAGATACTATATGACTTTATTACAACAGTAAGGTACCGTGTGTACTGTAAATAAGGACTGAAATAACAATGTAACTGATCAATTTTCAGCTGAATACAATGACTGCAGTTATACCTGCTATCCTGTTATATATGTGCTGCTATACCTGCTATATGTGAGAATGTATATACGACACGATGGGATGAAGTCAAAGTGGCCACTCTTTATATTTTCAGACTATGCCCCAAGTTCCTGACTCCGCAGCCAGTGGGAATATTTACTCTCAGTCCACCCTATCAGTTTCCCTTATTATTTTGTGAACCTTCATCTAATCACCCCATAACCTTCTAAATTCCAGGGATACAGAGTAAATCTCCAGCGACACTGTCCCATTAAACATTTCCAAGCCAAGCACAATGTTTGGTTTGACACAGAGTAAATTTCCCTCTACACTGTCCCATCACACCATCCCAGGGCAGGAACATCATGGGGTGGATACAGAGTGAATCTCACTCTGCACTGTCTGATAGAGACAGAGAGAGAGACAGAAAGAGAGAAACAGAGAGACATGGACTGACAGGGTGACTGACAGAGAAAGAAGGATATTTAACAGGGGATATTGGAAGAGGAGGATGCAGTTTAACCCCACAACTCTGTTCCGGCATTCAATGAGATCATGGCTGATCTGTGATCAAACTTACACCATATATCCTGCCTTTGCCCCCTATCTCTTAATACCTTTGGTTAACAAGAATCTATTAATCACAGGTTTAAAAATTAACCAATATGCCAGCATGAAATTTCCACAAACAATATCATGAGGGTGTGATGGTTCCCACAGTGGAATAGTTGGCTGAATATTTAAAATGGAGGCAATTCCTTCTGGATCATCAAAAGTGTCTGCCTGGGCCCCAACTTCATCTGCATTCCTCCCTCTCTCGATGTTTTTTTTCTCTCCATATCTATCTCAAATATGTTTATGGACACAGCAGTGAAGGATTAAATCAAGTTAATATATCTTACATTATCCTCTTCATCCAGCTCAACAATCTCTCACTCTCTCCAAGTTTGTCCCTCTCTACAGCCCTCTCTCTGCCTTCATATCTAACCATCCGTCCCTCTGTCTCTCTGTCTCTCTCCCAGTGTCAGTGATAGCAGAGAGAGAGACAGAGATAGAAGGAGAGAGAGGGAGTGACAGAGAGTGAAAGACAGATGGAGGGACAGAGAGAGAGAAAGGCAGAGCTGGAAGGAGAGAGAGGGAGAGACATAGAGGGAAAGACAGATGGAGAGACAGAGAGAGAGAGACAGAGAGAGAAGGAGAGATTGGGAGAGACAGAGAGGGAAAGGCAGTTGGACAGACAGAGAGAGAGAGACAGAGATCGAAGGAGAGAGAGGGAGAGACATAGAGAGAAAGACAGATGGAGGGACAGAGAGAGAGAATGGCAGAGTTGGAAGGAGAGAGAGGGAGAGACAGGGAGGGAAATACAGATGGAAAGACAGAGAGAGAGACAGAGAGGGAAAGACAGATGGACGAACAGAGATAGAGACAGAGATAGAAGGACAGAGAGAGAGTGACAGACAGGGAAAGACAGATGGTGGGACAGAGAGAGGAGAGAGATGGAGTGACAGTGAGGGAAGGACAGATGGAGAGACAGAGAGAGAGAGACAGAGATAGAAGGACAGAGAAGGGAGTGACAGAGAGGGAAAGACAGATGGAGGGACAGAGTGAGAGACAGAGAGAGGAGAGAGATGGAGTGACAGTGAGGGAAGGAGAGATGGAGAGATAGAGAGAGAGAGGCAGAGATGGAAGGAGAGAGATGGAGTGACATAGAGGGAAAGACAGATGGAGAGACAGAGAGAGAGAATGGCAGAGATGGAAGGAGAGAGAGGGAGAGACAGGGAGGGAAATACAGATGGAAAAACAGAGAAAGAGACAGAGAGAGGAGAGAGATGGAGTGGCAGTGAGGGAAGGACAGATGGAGAGACAGAGAGAGAGAGGCAGAGATGGAAGGAGAGAGATGGAGTGACAGGGAGGGAAGGACATATGGAGGGATAGAAAGAGAGGGACAGAGATAGAAGGAGAAAGAGGGAGTGACAGGGAGGGAAAGACAGATGGAGGGACAGAGAGAGAGACAGAGAGAGAGGCAGAGACAGAGAGAGAAGGAGAGAGATAGAGTCATGGGGGGGATGGGAACACAGATGGAGAGATAGAGAGAGAGAGACAGAGATAGAAGGAGAGAGAGGGAGTGTCTGGCAGGGAGAGACAGATGGAGAGATAGAGAGAGAAAGACAGAGATAGAAGGAGAGAGAGGGAGAGACAGAGAGGGAAAGACAGATGGACGAACAGAGATAGAGACAGAGATAGAAGGACAGAGAGAGAGTGACAGACAGGGAAAGACAGATGGAGGGACAGAGAGAGGAGAGAGATGGAGTGACAGTGAGGGAAGGACAGATGGAGAGACAGAGAGAGAGAGACAGAGATAGAAGGACAGAGAAGGGAGTGACAGAGAGGGAAAGACAGATGGAGGGACAGAGTGAGAGACAGAGAGAGGAGAGAGATGGAGTGACAGTGAGGGAAGGAGAGATGGAGAGACAGAGAGAGAGAGGCAGAGATGGAAGGAGAGAGATGGAGTGACAGGGAGGGAAGGGCAGATGGAGGGATAGAAACAGAGAGACAGAGATAGAAGGAGAGAGATGGAGTGACATAGAGGGAAAGACAGATGAAGAGACAGAGAGAGAGAATGACAGAGATGGAAGGAGAGAGAGAGTGAGAGACAGGGAGGGAAATACAGATGGAAAGACAGAGAAAGAGACAGAGAGAGACGGAGAGAGAGGGAGTGTCAGGGAGGGAAAGACAAATGGAGGGACAGAGACAGAGAGACAGGGAGAGAGATGGAGTGACAGGCAGGGAAGGACAGATGGAGGGATAGAGAGAGAGAGACAGAGCTAGAAGGAGAGAGATGGAGACATGTGGGGGATGGGAACACAGATGGAGAGATAGAGAGAGAGAGACAGAGATAGAAGGAGAGAGAGGGAGTGTCTGGCAGGGAAAGACAGATGGAGAGATAGAGAAAACAGAGATAGAAGGAGAGAGAGGGAGAGACAGAGAGGGAAAGACAGATGGACGAACAGAGATAGAGACAGAGATAGAAGGACAGAGAGAGAGTGACAGACTGTGAAAGACAGATGGTGGGACAGAGAGAGAGGCAGAGACAGAAAGAGAAGGAGAGAGAGGGAGAGACAGAGAGGGAAAGACAGATGGAGAGACAGAGAGAGAGACAGAGAGAGAAGGAGAGAGTTGGCGAGACAGAGAGGGAAAGACAGATGATGGGATAGAGAGAGAGAGACAGAGATAGAAGGAGAGAGAGGGAGTGACAGAGAGGGAAAGACAGATGGAGGGACAGAGAGAGAGACAGAGAAAGGCAGAGACAGAAATAGAAGGAGAGAGAGGGAGAAACAGACAGGGAAAGACAGATGGAGAGACAGAGAGAGAGAGAAGGAGAGAGTTGGCGAGATAGAGAGCGAAAGACAAATGGAGAGACAGAGAGAGAGACAGAGATCTCTCCCGATGTTTCTGTCTCCATACCTATCTCTTAAATGTTTGCATACACAGCAGTGAAGGATTACATCATTTAATATATCTTACATTATCCTTTTCATCCACCTCAACAATCTCTCTCTCTCCAACTTTGTCCCTCTCTACAGCCCTCTCTCTGCCTTCATAACTAACCCTCTCTCCCTCTGTCTCTCTCCTCATGTCAGAGATAGCAGGAGGGAGAGACAGAGAGAGGAAGACAGAGAGAGAATGTTGAAGGAACTATACTCTATTCCTAAGCTGTGCTGAACCTGCTCTGGGAGTGTTTGATGGGCTACATTAATTGGCCGTGTACAGTCCTGTATCAGGCTGTGAAGAAACACAGCTTGTTCAGTGTCCAACGGGTCAAAGAGAAAGATTCACTCCTGTCTGCTACTGGGAAGAGAGACTGACCTTAACATCAAGGCAGCGTTTGACCGAGTGTGACATCGAGGACCCAGAGTAAAACTGAAGTCAGTGGGAATCCGCTGGTTGGACTCATACCGAGCACAAAGGAAGATGGTTGTGGTTGTTGGAGGTCAATCATCTCAGTCCCAGGACATCACTGCAGGAGTTCCTCAGGGTAGTGTCCGAGGCTCAACCATCTTCAGCTGAGATCAAAGGAGAGAATGCTGGAAATACTGAGCAGGTCGAGCAGCATCTGTGGAGAGAGAAACAGGGTTAGTGATTCAGCTCGATGGTTTCCAGATTTCCAGCATCCACAGTATTTTGCCTCAGATAATGAAGCAATCCATAGCCACATGCACCGAGACCCGGAAAACATTCAGGCTTGGGCCGACCAGTGACAAGTAACATTCACGTCACACAAGTGCCAGGCAATGACCATCTGCAACAAGAGAGAATCCAACCACCTCCCCTTGGCATTCAAAGCATTATCCCATCACTGAATCCCCCAGCGTCAACATCCTGGGGAAACATTGACATCAAACTTAACGGAATGAAACACATCAATAGTTTCTTCAACCAGTGGCTGGTGGGTGTCTGGAACTCACTGCCTGGAAGGATTAGTGTAAAATGGGTGGTTGATGGCTGGCAGAGACTGGACGGGCCGATGGGCCTGTATAAGCGCTGTACCTGTCTAAGACTTTAAAGGATGGTAGAGGCAGAAACCCTCATCACATTTAAAACAATCTCTTGGATATTCACTTCTCTATATTTAAAATGGGTAAGGAATAACTCTCCTCGTCTGCACTGCCCCATCAAACATTCTCAGAGAAGGTACAGCATGGATTAGATACAGAGTAAAGCTCCGTTTAAACTGTCTCTGGAGTGTCTGATTAACCCGGGTCAGTCACTGTGCCCGGCTCAGCCTCAAGACTCACCTGCCTCAGTCACTGAGACGCTCCTGTATCACTTGCCTTAATGTAAGCGGATGCCGGGTTTGGGAGCAGGACAGGCACACGGGATTAGGACGACTGTTCATGTGGAGGATAAGCATCAGTAATCCCTCAGAGAATCAGAACAGACCAGCGAGACTCAGAAAAGGAAACTTGTGTTGAATTTGTGAGTCTTGCATTGTGGAATGCTTTAGTATTTGGTGAGAATGTTGAGCCAGTGACATTTTGCCCCATTGGGATGAATAGACACTACATGACTTGATTACAACAGTAAGGTACCGTGTGTACTGTAAATATGGACTGAAATAACAATGTAACTGATCAATTTTCAGCTGAATACTATGACGACAGTTATACCTGCTATCCTGTTATATATGTGCTGCTATACCTGCTATATGTGAGAATGTACATACGACACGATGGGATGAAGTCAAAGTGGCCACTCTTTATATTTTTAGACTATGCCCCAAGTTCCTGACTTCACAGCCAGTGGGGATATTTACTCTCAGTCCACCCTATCAGTTTCCCTTATTATTTTGAAAACCTTTATCAATTCACCCCATAACCTTGCGGGTGAAAAATCTTTTCCTCAAATCCCCTCTAAACCTCCTGCCCCTTACCTTCAATCTATGCCCCCTGGTTATTGAGCACTCCGATAAAGGAAAAAGTTTCTTCCTATCTAACCTATCAATGCCCCTCATAATTTTGGATACCTCAATCAGGTCCCCCCTCAGCCTTCTCTGCTCTAAGGAAAACAAATCCAGCCTTTTCAGTCTCTCTTCATAGCTGAAATGCTCCAGCCCAGGCAACATCCTGGTCAATCTCCTCTGCATCCTCTCCAGTGCAATCACATCCTTCCTATAGTGTGGTGCCCAGAACTGTACACTGTACTCCAGCTGTGGCCTAACCAGTGTTTTATGTGGTTCCATCATAACCCCCCTGTTCTTATATTCTATGCCTCAACTAATAAAGGCAAGTATCCCATATACATTCCTAACCACCTTGTCTACCTGCGCTGCAGCCTTCAGTGATCTATGGACAAGTACACCAAGATCCCTCTGACACTCGGTACTTCCTATGGTCCTACCATTCATTGGATATTCCCCAGCCTTGTTAGTCCTTCCAAAATTCTATGTAACCTAACCTATGTATAATCTTTAATCTTGCAGTGCATGTGTAATGTTTAATTTCTGAAAGCCAGGCAGAGTAAAGCTTAACGTACTCCAAAAAACTACAGACTTTTGGCATTTATTACCTTATCGGGTCAAATCTGTCGTTAAGTTGGACTAGACTTGTGAATAATTCTTGTTAAGTTGTTTTTTCCAACAGTACGAGTGTAAATCGATTTGCAGCATCCCATCATATAATATATTTTGCTGTCTACATCACTGTGATCATGTCTGAATACAGACATAAAATATCCACAAATTTTGCTATTTATTTCGGGGCAGACAGGTGAAGTGTTTATTTTGTCTGTGATTTAACTCGACCCCCAACGATAACCAACATGGTGGGAGAGGCTGATAGACAGAGAGAGAGGAACAGAGGTAGAGTAACAGAGAGATAGGGAGAGATAGAAATGGAGAGAGAACAGAGAGATAGTGAGGGATAGAGACAGAAGCAGAGAGATAGTGCCAGGAGACCCTGAGACACTTTAGAAGCAGGGGGACGGGGAGACAGGCTGTGTGGGGGCCCTGGGGTAACGTTACAGATAGACAGGGTAGATGTAGGTAAGATGTTTCTCCTGGCTGAGGAGTCTAGAACCAGGGGACACAATTTCAAAATAAGGGGGAAGCCACTTGGGACAGAGATGAGGAGAAATGTCATTACTCAGAAGGTTGTGAATCTCAGGAATTCTCTATCCCAGAGGGCTGTGGAAGCTCAGTCATTGAGTATGTTTAAAGCAGAGATTCACAGATTGCTGAATACCAATGACATAAAGGGTATGAGGATAGTCTGGGAAAAACACATTGAAGTGGATAATCAGCCATGATAGTATTGAATGGCGGAGCAGGCTCTATGGGCTGAATGGCCTACTCCTGTTCCTATATTCCAAAGCTGCCGAAATAGTTTCTCGCAAACTACCCCATCAGTTCCCCTTAATATCTCAACAACTTTGATCAAATCACCATGATCCTCCTAAATTCCAGGGAATAAATCCCCAGTTTGTGTAATATCACCTCGTAATTTAACGCTTGGAGTCCAGTTATCATTCTGGTAAATCTACACTGCACTCAAATGGACACAACCCCCTCAAGTCTCTTTGGACCTCCAGTGTTTCTATCTTTTCACCATTTATAAAGTACTCTGTTCTAGTCTTTTTTACTGACATGGAAATCTATCTACGACAGTTTTAACCATTCACTTCAGATATCTCTTTGCATTGTTCTGCTTCCAGCTACATTGCTTACAATGCTGCCTATTTTTGTGTCACTGGTAAACTTGGGTATGTTGCATTCTCCCACATCATCTTAAATCGTTAATAAATACAGCTAAACTGAGACACACACGGGCTTTGCACTCGTAGACAGGAGTGAATCATTCCATCCTCGAGGTTTTTTAATTCCAGATTTATGTTTATTTTTAGAAAAAATAGAATTCAAATTCACAACAGCCCAGTGTGGGATTTGAACTCCTAATTTTTAAAACATCAGCTCAGGCCTTCAAATTAAAACCCATAAAAAGAGATTCATTTTCCTACTGCTGTTGTCTGACTGTCTCAGGTTTTGTATATTGTTCCCTTCTCCTCTTCTTCCATGTGTTTGAAGTCTTTCAAGTTTGTCAGACATTGGTAAACTACTTCATGTGGTGTTCTGTAAATACCTTCAATTCTGTGTATCTGGAAGGGACGCAATTCAAATTCTCACCTTATTGCATCAACTAAAACCTGCAGGTCCATTCAAACAACTCTATTTCCTGTCTCTGCAAAGATAGCTCACACTTCCACAATGCAGGAATGTCTGAATGGAAACAGCTTTTGACACATTTCCCAACACGTTTGCTAACACTTTTCAGGATGAAGCTGAATTCAACTAACAGATTCCAAGCGCCAAACTGTGCTTTTGGGTAGAGCAGGGAACATTGATGAAATCCCAGATCTCTCTGTCCTGTCACCCATTCTAACATTGTACCATTTAGTTTATATCACTCAGTCTTCCTTCCAAAATGCATCACTTCACATTTCTCAGCATTGACGTTAACCTGCCCTGTGTCTGTCCAATGATCGGTTGGATAGTAAGCTGTCAAGAGGACATAAAGTGTCTGCAAAGAGATTTCCAGAGGTTAAGTGAGTGAGCAAAAAATTGGCAGATGGAGTACAATGTGGGAAAATGTGAGCTTGTCCACTTTTGCAGGAAGAATAAAAATCAGTATATTATTGAAATGGAGAGAGACTGCAGAACTGTACGGTACAGAGGGATCGGGGTGTCCTTGTACATGAATCACAAAATGTTACCGTGTCGCTGCAGCGAGTGATTAGGAAGGCAAATGGAATGTTGTTGTTTATTGCAAGGTGAATAGAAGATCAAAGTAGGGAAGTGTTGTTACAGCTGTACAGGGCATAAGTTAGACGACGTCTGCAGGACTGTGGACACTTTTGGTCTCCTTACTGAAGAAATTATATCATTGCATTCGAAGTAGTTCAGAGAAGGTTCACTGGGCTGATTCCTGGAATGAAGGGGTTATCTTATGAGGAAAGGTTGAAAAGGTTGGGTCTATACCCACTGGAGTTTAGAAGAATGAGAGGTGATCTGAGTGAAACATCTCAGGTCCCGAGGGGACTGGATAGGGTGGATGCTGAGAGGATGTTTCCCCTTGTTGGGGAGACTAGAACTAGGGGACACAGTTTAAAAATTAGGGACGTTCCATTTAAAACTGAGCTGAGGAGAAATGTGTTTCTCTCAGAGTGGGGTCAGTCTGTGGAATTCTCTTCCCCAGAGAGCAGTGGAGGATGGATCATAGAATATATTCAAGGCTGAGTTCGATACATTTTTGATCAATTCGGGAGTCAAGCGTTATGGAACAGAGACAGGAAAGTGGAGTTGAGTTCACAATCAGATCAGCCATTGAATGGCAGAGCAGACTCGAGGGGCCGAATGGCCTACTCCTGCTCCTAATTCATTTGTTCTTGCGTGTCCCATTTCACCAGACTGCCTCTGTCCTCCTGAAGTCTGCTACTAGTCCCGTCCCTGTTTATTACATTGCAGATGTCACAAACATTGGCAAACATTGAAGTTATGCCCTGTAAACACAAGTCCAAGTCATTAGTATATATCAAAAAGATCAGTGGTCCTAATATAAACCTCCACTGTATACCTCCCTCCAGTCTGAAACAACCATTGTCCACTCTCTCAGCCAATGTCGTATCCACTCAGCCAATGTCCCTTTCATCCCTGGAGCACCAATATTGCTAACTGGTCAATTAGGAGGCACCATTAAGTCCTCCCCATGAGGACCCTGGTCCCAGACCTCTCTGTTTGCACTCTCCCATCAACATTCCCCAGACAGGTACAGCATGGATTAGAGAAAGAGTAATGCTCCTTCCACCCTGTCCCATCCAACAGTCCCAGGACAGGAACATCATGGGGTGGATACAGAGTGAATCTCACTCTACACTATCCGATACGAGACAGAGACACAGACAGAAAGAGAGAAACAGAGAGACATGGACTGACAGGGTGACTGACAGAGAAAGAAGGATATTTAACAGGGGATATTGGAAGAGGAGGATGCAATTGAACCCCAAAACTCTGTTCCGGCATTCAATGAGATCATGGCTGATCTGTGATCAAACTTACACCATATATCCGACCTTTGCCCCTCATCTCTTCATACATTTGGTTAACAAGAATGTATCAATCACAGGTTTAAAAATTAACCAATAAGCCAGCATGACATTTCCACAAACAATATCATGAGGGTGTGACGGCTACCACAGTGGAATAGCTTGCTGAATATTTAAAATGGAGGCTATTCTTTCTGGATCATCAAAAGTGTCCGCCTGGGCCCCAACTTCATCTGCATTCCTCCCTCTCCCGATGTTCGTTTTCTCTCCATACCTATCTCTTATATGTTTGTGTGCACAGCAGTGAAGGATTTCATCAAATTAATATATCTTACCTTATCCTCTCTCTCGCCACGTTTGTCCCTCACTACAGCCCTCTCTATGCCGTCATATCTAACCCTCCCTCCCTCTGTCGCTCTCCTAGTGTCAGTGATAGCAAAGAGAGAGACAGAGAGAGAAGGAGAGAGAGGGAGTGACAGGGAGGGAAAGACAGATTTAGGGACAGAGAGAGAGAGAAGGAGTGAGAGGGTGACAGAGAGGGAAAGACAGATGGAGGGACAAAGTGAGAGACAGAGATAGAAGGAGAGAGAGGGAGTGCAAGAGAGGGAAAGACAGATGGAGGGACAGAGACAGAGACAGAGAGAGAGGCAGAGACAGAGAGAAGGAGAGAGAAGGGAGAGACAGAGAGGGAAAGACAGATGGGCAGACAGAGATAGAAGGAGAGAGAGAGAGAGAGACAGAGAGGGAAAGACAGATGGAGGGACAAAGTGAGAGACAGAGAGAGAAGGAGAGAGATAGAGTGACAGGGAGGGACGGTCAGATGGAGGGATAGAGAGAGAGAGACGGAGAGAGAGGGAGTGACGGGTGGGGAAGACAGATGCAGGGACAAAGAGAGAGTGAAGGAGAGAGAGGGAGAGACAGCGAGAAGGAGAGAGGGAGTGACAGAGAGGGAAAGACCGATGGAGGGACAGAGAGAGAGACAGAAAGAGTGGCAGAGACAGAGAGAGACGGAGAGAGAGGGAGTGTCAGAGAGGGGAAGACAGATGGAGGGACAGAGAGAGAGACAGAGAGAGTGGCAGAGACAGAGAGAAGTAGAGAGAGGGAGAGACAGAGAGGGAAAGACAGATGGACAGACAGAGACAGAAGAAGGGAGAGGGAGAGATAGAGAGGGAAAGACAGATTGAGGACACAGTGAGAGACAGAGATAGAAGGAGTGAGAGGGAGAGACAGAGAGGGAAAGACAGATGGAGGGACAGACAGAGAGAGACAGGGAGAGAGATGGAGTTACAGGGAGGGAAGGACAGATGGAGGGATATAGAGAGAGAGACAGAGATAGGAGAGTGAGGGACTGACAGAGAGGGAAAGACAGACAGAGGGACAGATAGTGAGACAGACAGAGAGGCAGAGACAGAGAGAAGGAGAGAGAGGGAGAGACAGAGAGGGAAAGACAGATGGAGAGGCAGAGATAGAAGGAGAGAGAGGGAGAGACAGAGAAGGAAAGACAGATGGAGGGACAGAGAGAGAGACAGAGAGAGTGGCAGAGGCAGAGAGAGAAGGAGAGAGAGGGAGTGTCAGGAAGGGAAAGCCAGATGGAGGGACAAAGTGAGAGACAGAGAGAGGAGTGACAGGGAGGGAAGGAAAGATGGAGGGACAGAGAGAGAGAGACAGAGATCGAAGGAGAGCAGAGGAGTGACAGATAGGGAAAGACAGATGAAGGGACAGAGAGAGAGACAGAGAGAGTCGCAGAGACAGAGATAGTTGGAGAGAGAGGGAGTGACAGGAAGGGAAAGACAAATGGAGGGACAGAGAGAGTGGCAGAGACAGAGAGAGAAGGAGCGAGAGGGAGTGACGGGGGGGGGAAGACAGATGGAGGGACAGAGAGAGAGAGAAGGAGAGAGAGGGAGAGACAGAGAGGAGAGAGAGAGTGACAGAGAGGGAAAGACTAATGGAGGGACTGAGAGAGAGATAGAGAGAGTGGCAGAGACAGAGAGAGAAGGAGAGAGAGGGAGTGTCAGAGAGGGGAAGACAGATGGAGGGTTAGAGTGAGAAACAGAGTGAAGGAGAGAGATGGTGTGACAGGGATGGAAGGACAGATGGAGGGATAGAGAGAGGCAGAGACAGAGAGAGAAGGAGAGAGTGGGAGAGACAGAGAGGGAAAGGCAGTTTGAGAGACAGACAGAGAGAGACAGGGAGAGAGATGGAGTTACAGGGAGGGAAGGACAGATGGAAGGATAGAGAGAGAGAGACAGAAATAGGAGAGTGAGGGAGTGACAGAGAGTGAAAGGCAGACAGAAGGGCAGACAGAGACAGAGGTAGAAGGAGAGAGAGAGGGAGTGACAGGGGGGGGAAAGACAGATGAAGGGACAGAGAGAGAGACAGAGAGAGAGGCAGAGAGAGAAGGAGTGAGAGGGATTGACAGAGAGGGAAAGACAGATGGTGAGACAGAGATAGAACGAGAGAATGGGAGAGACAGAGAAGGGAAGACAGATGGAGGGACAAAGAGAGAGACAGAGAGAGAGCGGGAGTGACAGAGATAGAAGGAGTGAGACGGAGAGACAGAGAGGGACAGACAGATGGAGGGACAGAGAGGGAGACAGAGAGAGTGGCAGAGACAGAGAGAGAAGGAGAGAGAGGGAGTGTCAGGAAGGGAAAGTCAGATGGAGGGACAAAGTGAGAGACAGAGAGAGAAGGAGAGAGATGGAGTGTCAGGGAGGGAAGGAAAGATGGAGGGATAGAGAGAGAGAGACAGAGAGAGAAGAAGAGAGGAGGAGTGACAGAGAGGTAAAGACAGATGAAGGGACAGAGAGAGAGACAGAGAGAGTGGCAGAGACAGAGATAGTTGGAGAGAGAGGGAGTGACAGAGAGGGAAAGACAGATGGAGGGACAGAGAGAGAGACAGAGAGAGAGAGACAGAGAGAGAGAGAGAGAGAGAGACAGAGAGAGAGACAGAGAGAGTGGGAGAGATGGTGTAAGGGAGGCACAAATGGAGTCATGGATAAAGACAGAGAGGGAGAGACTGGGATTCAGAGGGTAACGGAAAGGGAGAGACTGTGATTCAGAGGGTAACAGAGAGAGAAGTAGAGATGAAGAGTGAAGATGGGAGAAAGACAAAGTCCAGTGTTCGTAACACATGGATAAAGAGGAACAGAGAGGTGAGACAGGGCTTGAGAACGTAAAAGACAGAGGACGGAGAGATAGAGATGGAGAGATTACCAGGAACATAAATCTCCAGCAGTCTCTTCATGCTGATCACTCCTTTTCTCTGGATGTGGCAGGATTGCAGAGCTTAGATCTGATCCGTTGGTGATGGGATCGCTTAGCTCTGTCTGTCGCATGCTGCTTACGCAGTTGGGCACGCAGATAGCCCTAGGTTGTAGCTTCACCAGGTTGACACCTCATTTTGAGGTATGCCTGATGCTGCTCCTGGCATGCCCTCCTGCACACTTCACTGAACCGGGGTTGGTCTCCTGGCTTGATGGTAATGGTAGAATGGGGGATATGCCGGGCCTTGAGGTTACTGATCGTCTTTCTTTCTGTCTGTCTGTCTCTCGTTCCCTCCTCTCTCAGAACATCAGTCAGCCATTTTAGGTTTGTTCACGGTGGCCATTTTATGTTACAGCAGCACTGGGACAATTATTTCAGAGACTGACTCCTCACTAATGCAAGGTTAGTGCTTTAAACGTGACAGAGAAAGGGGTCCTGGGGTTCAGTTGAATGTAGCTTCTCATCCCGAAAAGTGTTAGCAAACGTGTTTTTCAAAGCAATTCCGCAACAACCTCAACAGGAGGAAAAACACCAACAAATGCAACAACAACTTCAACATGAGAAAAAACCCCACCAAAAATTGCAACAACAACTTCAACATGAGAAAAAACACCAACAAATGCAACAACAACCTCAACAGGAGAAAAAACACCAACAAATGCAACAACAGTCTCGACAGGAGAAAAAAACACCAACAAATGCAACAATTTCAACAAGAAAAGAACAGCTTCCCGAGGACTAAAAAAACCTAACAAATACAACAACTTCAGTAGGAGAAAAGCCACGAACAAATTCAACATCATCAGAAGGGGAAAACACACCAATAAATAGGGCAGTGGCACAAGCTGTTGGAGGGACAGGAAATGGTTTACGAAGGGACAGAGTATCTGATCACACCCGGGATGGTGGAATTGAGTATTTATTAAATGGTAAGAGATTAGAAAGCGTAGATGTACAAAGCGACCTGGGTGTCCCCGTCAATAAGTCACTGAAAACTAACATGCAGGTGCAGAATGCAATTCAGAAGGCTAATGGGATGTTAGTCTTTATCACAAGAGGATTTGAGTACAGGAGTAGTGAAGTCTTGCTTCAATCACATAGAACCTTGGTTAGACCGCACCTGGAGTACTGTGTGCAGTTTTGGTCCCCTTACCTTAGGAAGGATATTATTGCCAGAGAGGGAGTGCAATGAAGGTTCACCAGACTTGTTCCCGGGATGACGGGACTGTCCTACGGTGAGAGATTGGGGAAACTGAGACACAGAGAGAGAGATAGAGACAGGGAGAAGCAGAGAGACAGAGGCAGAGAGAGAGAAATGGTGTGAGAGAGACACAAACAGAGTCATGGACAGAGAGAGAGAGGAGAGACAGAAAGAGAGCAACAGACAGAGAGACACAAAGAGAGAGAGAAACAGAGAGAGATGGAGACAGGAAGAGGTAGAGAGAGAGGCAGTGAGAGAGACAGAGAGAGAGGGAGAGAGACAGAGAGAGAGGGAGAGTGAGATAGAGGGGGGAGAGTGAGATAGAGGGGGGAGAGTGAGATAGAGGGGGAGAGTGAATTAGAGGGGGGAGAGTGAGATAGAGGGGAAGAGTGAGATAGAGGGGAAGAGTGAGATAGAGGGGAAGAGTGAGATAGATAAGAGTAAGATAGAGGGGCTGTGTGAGATAGAGGGGGTGTGTGAGATAGAGGGGGTGTGTGAGACAGAGGGCGTGTGTGAGACAGAGGGCGTGTGTGAGACAGAGGGGGAGAGGGAGATAAAGGGGGAGAGGGAGATAGAGGGGGAGTGTGAGATAGAGGGGGAGAGTGAGATAGAGGGGGAGAGTGAGATAGAGGGGGAGAGTGAGATAGAGGGGGGGAGAGTGAGATAGAGGAGAAGAGTGAGATAGAGGGGAAGAGTGAGATAGAGAAGAAGAGTGAGATAGAGAAGAAGAGTGAGATAGAGGGGGTGTGTGAGATAGAGGGTGTGTGTGGGATAGAGGGGGTGTGTGAGATAGAGGGGTTGTGTGAGATAGAGGGGGAGAGGGAGATAGAGGGGGAGAGGGAGATAGAGGGGGACAGGGAGAGAGAGCGGGAGAAGGAGAGAGGGAGATAGAGGGGGAGACACAAATTGAGCGAGAGAGTGAGATAGAGGGCAAGAGACAGATAGAGGGGGAGAGTGAAATAGAGGGGGAGAGGGAGATAGAGGGGCAGAGGGAGATGGAGATAGAGCCTTGTTAGTCCTTCCGAAATTCTATGTAACCTAACCTATGTATAATCTTTAATCTTGCATTGCATGTGTAATGTTTAATTTCTGAAAGCCAGACAGAGTAAAGCTTAACGTACTCCAAAAAACTCCAGACTTTTGGCATTTATTACCTTATCGGGTCATATCTGTCGTTAAGTTGGACTAGACTTGTGAATAATTCTTTTGAAGTTGTTTTTCCGACAGTACTAGTGTAAATCGATTTGCAGCATCCCATCATATAATATACACTGCTGTCTATATTGTCTGAATACAGACATAAAATATCCACAAATGTTGCTGTTTATTTTGGGGCAGACAGGTGATGTGTTTATTTTGTCTGTGATTTAACTCGACCCCCAATGATAACCAACATGGTGGAAGAGAGTGTTAGACAGAGAGAGAGCAACAGAGGTAGAGTATCAGACAGATAGGGAGAGATAGAAATGGAGAGAGAACAGAGAGATAGTGAGGGATAGAGACAGAAGCAGAGAGATAGAAAGTGCCAGGAGACCCTGAGACACTTTAGAAGCAGGAGGACGGGGAGACAGGCTGTGTGGGGACCCTGGGGTAACGTTACAGATAGACAGGGTAGATGTAGGTAAGATGTTTCTCCTGGTTGAGGAGTCTAGAACCAGGGGACACAATTACAAAATAAGGGGGAAGCCACTTGGGACAGAGATGAGGAGAAATGTCATTACTCAGAGGGTTGTGAATCTTAGGAATTCTCTATCCCAGAGGGATGTGGAAGCTCAGTCATTGAGTATGTTTAAAGCAGAGATTGACAGATTGCTGAATACCAATGACATAAAGGGTATGAGGATAGTCTGGGAAAAACACATTGAAGTGGATGATCAGCCATGATCATCTTGAATGGCGGAACAGGCTCGATGGGCTGAATGGCCTAATCCTGTTCCTATATTCCAAAGCTGCCGAAATAGTTTCTCTCAAACTACCCCATCAGTTCCCCTTAATATCTCAACAACTTTGATCAAATCACCTTGATCCTCCTAAATTCCAGGGAATTATTCCCAGTTTGTGTAATATCACCTCGTAATTTAACCCTTGGAGTCCAGTTATCATTCTGGTAAATCTACACTGCACTCAAATGGACATGGACCCCTCAAGTCTCTTTGAACCTCCAGTGTTTCTATCTTTTCACCATTTATAAAGTACTCTGTTCTAGTCTTTTTTACTGACATGGAACTCTATCTGCCACAGTTTTGCCCATTCACTTCAGATATCTCTTTGCAATGTTCTGCTTCCAGCTACACTGCTCACAATGCTGCCTATTTTTGTGTCATTGGTAAACTTGGGTATGTTGCATTCTACCTCATCATCTTAAATCGTTAATAAATACAGCAAAACTGAGACACACACGGGCTTTGCACTAGTGGACAGGAGTGAATCATTCCAACCTAGAGGTTTTTTAATTCCAGATTTATGTTTATTTTTAGAAAAAACAAAATTCAAATTCACAACAGCCCAGTGTCGGATTTGAATTCCTACTTTTTCAGTCATCAGCTCAGGCCTTCAAATTAAAACCCATAAAAAGAGATTCATTTTCCTACTGCTGTTGTCTGACTGACTGAGGTTTTGTATATTGTTCCGAAGAAGGGTCACTGACCCGAAACGTTAACTCTGCTTCTCTTTCCACAGATGCTGCCAGACCTGCTGAGTGTATCCAGCATTTCTTGTTTTTGTTTCAGATTTCCAGCATCCGCAGTATTTAGCTTTTATTTTGTATATTGTTCCCTTCTCCTCTTCTTCCATGTGTTTGAAGTCTTTGAAGTTTGTCAGACATTGGTAAACTACTTCATGTGGTGTTCTGTAAATACCTTCAATTCTGTGTATCTGCAAGGGACACAATTCAAATTCTCACTTTTATTGCATCAACCAAAACCTGCAGGTCCATTCAAACAACTCGATTTCCTGTCTCTGAAAAGACAGCTCGCACTTCCACAATGCAGGAATGTCTGAATGGAAACAGCTTTTGACACATTTCCCAACACGTTTGCTAACAATTTTCAGGATGAAGCTAAATTCAACTCACAGATTCCAAGCGCCAAGTTGAGCTTTTGGGTAGAACAGGGAAAATTGATGAAATCCCAGATCTCTCTGTCCTGTCACCCATTCTAACATTGTACCATTTAGTTTATATCACTCAGTCTTCCTTCCAAAATGCATCACTTCACATTTCTCAGCATTGAAGTTAACCTGCCCTGTGTCTGTCCAATGATAGGTTGGATAGTAAGCTGTCAAGAGGACAGAAAGTGTCGACAAAGAGATTTCCATGGGTTTAGTGAGTGAGCAAAAAATTGGCAGATGGAGTACAATGTGGGAAAATGTGAGCTTGTCCACTTTAGCAGGAAGAATAAAAATCAGTATATTATTGAAATGGAGAGAGACTGCAGAACTGTACAGTACAGAGGGATCTGGGTGTCCTGGTACATGAATCACAAAATGTTACCGTGCAGCTACAGCGAGTGATTAGGAAGGCAAATGAAATGTTGTTGTTTAACAAAAAACAAAGATAATTACAGCACAGGAACAGGCCCTTCGGCCCTCCAAGCCTGCGCCGATCCAGATCCTCTCTCTAAACATGTCGCTTATTTTCTAAGCTTCTGTATCTCTTTTCTTCCTGCCCATTCATGTATCTGTCCAGATACATCTTAAAAGACTCCATCGTGCCCGCATCTACCACCTCCGCTGGCAATGCGTTCCAGGTGCCCACCACCCTCTGCGTAAAGAACTTTCCACGCATATCCCCCCTAAACGTTCCCCTTTCACTTTGAACTCGTGTCCTCTAGTAATTGAAACCCCCACTCTGGGAAAAAGCTTCTTGCTATCCACCCTGTCTATACCTCTCATGATTTTGTACACCTCAATCAGGTCCCCCCTCAACCTCCGTCTTTCTAATGAAAATAATCCTAATCTACTCAACCTCTCTTCATAGCTAGCGCCCTCCATACCAGGCAACATCCTGGTGAACCTCCTCTGCACCCTCTCCAAAGCATCCACATCCTTTTGATAATGTGGCGACCAGAACTGTACGCAGTATTCCAAATGTGGCCGAACCAATGTCCTATACAACTGTAACATGACCTGCCAACTCTTGTACTCAATGCCCCGTCCGATGAAGGAAAGCATGCCGTATGCCTTCTTGACCACTCTATTTACCTGCGTTGCCAACTTCAGGGAACAGTGGACCTGAACACCCAAATCTCTCTGGACATCAGTTTTCCCCAGGACTTTTCCATTTACTGTATAGTTCACTCTTGAATTGGATCTTCCAAAATGCATCACCTCGCATTTGCCCTGATTGAACTCCATCTGCCATTTCTCTGCCCAACTCTCCAATCTATCTATATTCTGCTGTATTCTCTGACAGTCCCCTTCACTATCTGCTACTCCACCAATCTTAGTGTCGGCTGCAAATTTGCTAATAAGACCACCTATACTTTCCTCCAAATCATTAATGTGTATCACAAACAACAGTGGTCCCAGCACGGATCCCTGTGGAACACCACTGGTCACACGTCTCCATTTTGAGAAACTCCCTTCTACTGCTACTCTCTGTCTCCTGTTGCCCAGCCAGTTCTTTATCCATCTAGCTAGTACACCTTGGACCCCAAGCGCCTTCACTTTCTCCATCAGCCTGCCATGGGGAACCTTATCAAACGCCTTACTGAAGTCCATGTATATGACATCGACAGCCCTTCCGTCATCAATCAACTTTGTCACTTCCTCAAAGAATTCTATTAAGTTGGTAAGACATGACCTTCCCTGCACAAAACCATGTTGCCTATCACTGATGAGCCCATTTTCTTCCAAATGGGAATAGATCCTATCCCTCAGTATCTTCTCCAGCAGCTTCCCTACCACTGACGTCAGGCTCACCGGTCTATAATTACCTGGATTATCCCTGCTACCCTTCTTAAACAAGGGGACAACATTAGCAATTCTTCAGTCCTCCGGGACCTCACCCATGTTTAAGGATGCTGCAAAGATATCTGTTAAGGCCCCAGCTATTTCCTCTCTCGCTTCCTTCAGTAACCTGGGATAGATCCCATCCGGACCTGGGGACTTGTCCACCTTAATGCCCTTTAGAATACCCAACACTTCCTCCCTCCTTATGCCGACTTGACCTAGAGTAATCAAACATCTGTTCCTAACCTCAACATCCGTCATGTCCCTCTCCTCGGTGAATACTGATGCAAAGTACTCGTTTAGAATCTCACCCATTTTCTCTGAGTCCAAGCATAACATTCCTCCTTTGTCCTTTAGTGGGCCAATCCTTTCTCTAGATACCCTCTTTCTCCTTATATATGAATAAAAGGCTTTGGGATTTTCCTTCACCCTGTTTGCTAAAGATATTTCATGACCCCTTTTAGCCCTCTTAATTCCTCGTTTCAGATTGGTCCTACATTCCCGATATTCTTTCAAAGCTTCGTCTTTCATCAGCCGCCTAGACCTTATGTATGCTTCCTTTTTCCTCTTAGCTAGTCTCACAATTTCACCTGTCATCCATGGTTCCCTAATCTTGCCATTTCTATCCCTCATTTTCACAGGAACATGTCTCTCCTGCACGCTAATCAACCTCTCTTTAAAGGTGCAAGGTGAATAGAATATCAAAGTAGGGAAGTGTTGTTACAGGGTGACTGACAGAGAAAGTAGGATATTTAACAGAGGATATTGGAAGAGGAGGATGCAATTTAACCCCACAACTCTGTTCCTGCATTCAATGAGATCATGGCAGATCTGTGATCAATCTTACACCATATATCCTGCCTTTGCCCCTTATCTCTTTGGTTAACACGAATCTATCAATCACAGGTTTAAAAATTAACCAATAAGCCAGCATGAAATTTCCACAACCAACATCATGAGGGTGTGATGGTTCCCACAGTGGAATAGTTGGCTGAATATTTAAAATGGAGGCTATTCCTTCTGGATCATCAAAAGTGTCCGCCTGGGCCCCAACTTCATCTGCATTCCTCCCTCTCGCGATGTTTTTTTTCTCTCCATACCTATCTCAAATATGTTTGTGTACACAGCAGTGAAGGATTAAATCAAGTTAATATATCTTACATTATCCTCTTCATCCAACTCAACAATCTCTCTCTCTCTCCAAGTTTGTCCCTCTCTACAGCCCGCTCTATGCCTTCATATCTAACCCTCCGTCCCTCTGTCTCTCTCCCTGAGTCAGTGATAGCAGAGAGAGAGACAGAGATAGAAGGAGAGGGAGGGAGTGACAGAGAGGGAAAGACAGATGGAGGGACAGAGTGAGAGACAGAGAGAGGAGAGAGATGCAGTGACAGTGAGGGAAGGACAGATGGAGAGACAGAGAGAAAGAGGCAGAGATGGAAGGAGAGAGGTAGTGTGACAGGGAGGGAAAGACAGATGGAGAGACAGAGAGAGAGAGGCAGAGATGGAAGGAGAGAGATGGAGTGACAGGGAGGGAAAGACAGATTAAGGGACAGAGAGAGACAGAGTGACAGAGAGAGAAGGAGAGACAGAGAGGGAAAGGCAGTTGGAGAGACAGAGAGAGAGAGGCAGAGATGGAAGGTGAGAGAGGGAGTGTCAGGGAGGGAAAGACAAATGGAGGGACAGAGAGAGAGAGACAGGGAGAGAGATGGAGTGACAGGCAGGGAAAGACAGATGGAGGGGCAGAGACAGAGAGAGAAGGAGAGATTGGGAGAGACAGAGAGGGAAAGGCAGTTGGAGAGATATAGAGAGAGAGAGGTAGAGATGGAAGGAGAGAGAGGGAGTGACAGGGAGGGAAAGACAGATGGAAAGACAGAGAGAGAGAGACAGAGATCGAAGGAGAGAGAGGGAGAGACATGGAGGAAAAGACAGATGGAGAGATAGAGAGAGAGACAGAGATAGAAGGAGAGAGAGGGAGTGACTGGGAGGGAAAGACAGATGGAGAGATAGAGGAGAGAGACAGAGACAAAAGGAGAGAGAGGGAAAGACGGCGAGGGAACGACCGATGGAAAGACAGGTAGAGAGAGAGAGAGAGAGAGAGGGAAAGACAGGTGGATGGACAGAGAGAGAGAGAGGCAGAGATGGAAGGAGAGAGATGGAGAGAGATGGAGAAACCGACAGGGAAAGACAGATGGAGGGTCAGAGAGAGAGACAGAGAGAGAGAGGCAGAGATAGAAGGGGAGAGAGGGAGTGACATGGAGGGAAAGACTGATGGAGAGGCAGAGAGAGAGGCAGAGAGAGAGAGAAGGTGAGAGAGGGAGAGACAGGGAGGGAAAGACAGATGGAGAGACAGAGAGAGAGACAGAGATAGAAGGAGAGAGAGGGAGAGACAGAGAGGGAAAGACAGATGGAGGGACGGAGAGAGATACAGAGATAGAAGGAGAGAGAGGGAGAGACAGAGAGGGAAAGACCGATGGCGGGACAGCGAGAGAGGCAGAGAGAGAGGCAGAGAGAGAGGCAGAGAGAGAGGCAGAGAGAGAGGCAGAAAGAGAGAGAGAAGGTGAGAGAGGGAGAGACAGGGGGGAAAAGACAGATGGAGAGACAGAGAGAGAGACAGAGATAGAAGGAGAAAGAGGGAGAGACAGAGAGCGAAAGACAGATGGAGGGACAGACAGAGAGAGACAGGGAGAGAGAAGGAGTTACAGGGAGGGAAGGACAGATGGAGGGATAGAGAGAGAGAGAGACAGAGATAGGAGAGCGAGGGAGTGACAGAGAGGGAAATGCAGATGGAGGGACAGAGAGAGAGACAGAGAGAGAGGCAGAGAGAGAAGGAGAGACAGAGAGGGAAAGACAGATGGAGAGGTAGAGATAGAAGGAGAGAGAGGGACAGACTGAGAAGGAAAGACAGATGGAGGGACAGAGAGAGAGACAGAGAGAGAGGCAGAGTCAGAGAGAGAAGGAGAGAGAGGGAGTGTTAGGAAGGGAAAGCCAGACGGACGGACAAAGTGAGAGACAGAGAGAGAAGGATAGAGAGGGCGAGACAGAGAGAAGGAGAGAGGGAGTGACAGAGAGAAAGACCAATGGAGGGACAGAGAGAGCGACAGAGAGAGTGGCAGAGACAGAGTGAGAAGGAGAGAGAGGGAGTGTCAGAGAGGGGAAGACAGATGGAGGGACAGAGTGAGAAACAGAGAGAAGGAGAGAGATGGAGTGACAGGGAGGGAAGGTCAGATGGAGGGATAGAGAGAGGCAGAGACAGAGAGAGAAGGAGAGTGTGGGAGAGACAGAGAGGGAAAGGCAGTTGGAGAGACAGAGAGAGGCAGCGATGGAAGGAGAGAGAGGGAGTGACAGGGAGGGAAAGACAGATGGAAAGACAGAGAGCGAGAGAGACAGAGATAGAAGGAGAGTGTGGAGAGACAGAGAGGGAAAGACAGATGGAGGGACAGACAGAGAGAGACAGGCAGAGAGATGGAGTTACAGGGAGGGAAGGACAGATGGAGGTACAGAGAAAGAGAGAGACAGAGATAGGAGAGTGAGGGAGTAACAGAGAGGGAAAGACAGACAGAGGGACAGTCAGAGAGACAGAGACAGAGATAGAAGGAGAGAGAGGGATTGAGGGGGGGGGAAGACAGATGGTGGGACAGCGAGAAAGACAGAGAGAGAGGCAGAGAGAGAAGGAGAGAGAGGGAGAGACAGGGAAGGAAAGACAGATGGAGGGTCAGAGAGAGAGAGACAGAGAGAGAGCGGGAGTGACAGAGATAGAAGGAGTGAGACGGAGAGACAGAGAGGGAAGGAGAGAAATGGAGTGACAGGGAGGGAAGGAAAGATGGAGGGATAGAGAGAGAGACAGAGATAGAAGGAGAGAGGAGGAGTGACAGAGAGGGAAAGACAGATGAAGGGAAAGAGAGAGAGACAGAGAGAGAGAGAGACCGAGAGAGTGGGAGAGATGGTGTAAGGGAGGCACAAATGGAGTCATGGAAAGAGACAGAGAGAGAGAGAGATCGGCAGAGACAGAGAATGAGAGATATGTAAACAGAGTCATGGAAAGAGGGTGAGAAAGAGAGATAGGGAGAGACAAAGTAACAGGAAGAGAGAGAGAGAGAGAGATGGAGAGGCAGAGAGAGGGATGGCGAGATGGTGTGAGAGAGACAGAGGCATGGACAGAAGCAGAGAGAGAGAGAGGGAGAGACACTGAGAGCCAGAGAGAGAGAAAGAAACAGAGAGGGAGGGAGAGAGAGACAGAGAGGGAGAGACTGGGATTCAGAGGGTAACAGAGAGGGAGAGACTGGTATTCAGAGGGTAACAGAGAGGGAGAGACTGGGATTCAGCGGGTAACGGAGAGGGAGAGACTGGGATTCAGAGGGTAACGGAGAGGGAGAGACTGGGATTCAGAGGGTAACGGAGAGGGAGAGTCTGGGATTCAGAGGGTAACAGAGGGAGAAGTTGAGATGAAGAGTGAAGATGGGAGAAAGACAAAGTCTAGTGTTCGTAACACATGGATAAAGAGGAACAGAGATGTGAGACAGGGCTTGAGAGGGTAAAAGACAGAGGAAGGAGAGATAGAGATGGAGAGATTACCAGGAACATAAATCTCCAGCAGTCTCTTCATGCTGATCACTCCTTTTCTCTGGATGTGGCAGGATTGCAGAGCTTAGATCTGATCCGTTGGATTTGGGATCACTTAGCTCTGTCTATCGCATGCTGCTTACGCAGTTTGGCACGCAGATAGTCCTGGGTTGTAGCTTCACCAGGTTGACACCTCATTTTAAGGTATGCCTGGTGCTGCTCCTGGCATGCCCTCCTGCACACTTCACTGAACCGGGGTTGGTCTCCTGGCTTGATGGTAATGGTAGAGTGGGGGATATGCCGAGCCATGAGGTTACAGATTGTCTTTCTTTCTGTCTGTCTGTCTGTCTCTCGTTCCCTCCTCTCTCAGAACATCAGTCAGCCATTTTAGGTTTGTTCACGGTGGCCATTTTATGTTACAGCAGCACTGGGACATTTATTTCAGAGACTGACTCCTCACTAATGCAAGGTTAGTGCTTGAAACGTGAGAGAAACGGGTCCTGGGGTTCAGTTGAATGTAGCTTCTCATCCCGAAAAGTGTTAGCAAACGTGTTTTTCAAATCAATTCCGCAACAACCTCAACAGGAGGAAAAACACCAACAAATGCAACAACAACTTCAACAAGAGAAAAAACCACCAACAAATGCAACAACAACCTCAACAGAAGAAAAAAACACCAACAAATGCAACAATTTCAACACGAAAAGAACAGCTTCCCGAGGACTAAAAAAACCTAACAAATACAACAACTTCAGTAGGAGAAAAGCCACTAACAAATCCAACATCATCAGAAGGGGAAAACACACAGATAAATAGGGCAGTGGCACAAGCTGTTGGAGGGACAGGAAATGGTTTACGAAGGGACAGAGTATCTGATCACACCCGGGATGGTGGAACTGAGTATTTATTAAATGGTAAGAGATTAGAAAGTGTAGATGTACAAAGCGACCTGGGTGTCCCCGTCAATAAGTCACTGAAAACTAACATGAAGGTGCAGAATGCAATTCAGAAGGCTAATGGGATGTTAGTCTTTATCACAAGAGGATTTGAGTACAGGAGTAGTGAAGTCTTGCTTCAATCACATAGAACCTTGGTTAGACCGCACCTGGAGTACTGTGTGCAGTTTTGGTCCCCTTAACTTAGGAAGGATATTATTGCCAGAGAGGGAGTGCAATGAAGGTTCACCAGACTTGTTCCCGGGATGACGGGACTGTCCCATGGTGAGAGATTGGGGAAACTGAGACAGAGAGAGAGAGAGAGAGAGAGACAGGGAGAGGCAGAGAGACAGAGGCAGAGAGAGAGAAATGGTGTGAGAGAGACACAAACAGAGTCATGGACAGAGAGAGAGAGGAGAGACAGAGAGAGAGAGAGCAACAGACAGAGAGACACAAAGAGAGAGAGAAACAGAGAGAGAGAGACAGGAAGAGGTAGAGAGACAGGCAGAGAGAGAGGCAGAGAGAGAGGGAGAGGGAGATAGAGGGGGAGAGTGAGATCGAGGGGGTGTGTGAGATAGAGGGGGAGTGTGAGATAGAGGGGGAGTGTGAGATAGAGGGGGAGAGGCAGATCGAGGGGGAGAGGCAGATCGAGGGGGAGAGTGATATAGAGGGGGAGAGTGACATAGAGGGGGAGAGTGAGATAGAGGGGAAGAGTGAGATCGAGGGGAAGAGTGAGATCGAGGGGGTGTGTGAGATCGAGTGGGTGTGTGAGATCGAGGGGGTGTGTGAGATAGAGGGGGAGTGTGAGATAGAGGGGGAGTGTGAGATAGAGGGGGAGAGGCAGATCGAGGGGGAGAGGCAGATCGAGGGGGAGAGTGACATAGAGGGGGAGAGTGACATAGAGGGGAAGAGTGAGATAGAGGGGAAGAGTGAGATCGAGGGGAAGAGTGAGATCGAGGGGGTGTGTGAGATCGAGGGGGTGTGTGAGATCGAGGGGGTGTGTGAGATAGAGGGGGAGTGTGAGATAGAGGGGGAGAGGCAGATCGAGGGGGAGAGTGACATAGAGGGGGAGAGTGACAGAGAGGGGGAGAGTGAGATAGAGGGGAAGAGTGAGATCGAGGGGAAGAGTGAGATCGAGGGGAAGAGTGAGATCGAGGGTGTGTGTGAGATAGAGGGGGTGTGTGAGATAGAGGGGGTGTGTGAGATAGAGGGGAAGAGTGTGATAGAGGGGGTGTGTGAGATAGAGGGGGTGTGTGAGATAGAGGGGGAGAGGGAGATAGACGGGAAAGGGAGAAAGAGGGGGTGTGTGAGATAGAGGGGGAGAGGGAGATAGAAGAGAAAGGGAGATAGAGGGGGAGAGACTGAGATAGAGGGAGAGAGTGAGATAGAGGGGGTGTGTGAGATAGAGGGGGAAAGGGAGATAGAGGGGGAGAGAGTGAGATAGAGGTAGAGAGTGAGATAGAGGGGGTGTGTGAGATAGAGGGGGTGTGTGAGATTGAGGGGGTGTGTGAGATAGAGGGGGAGAGGGAGATAGAGGGGGTGTGTGAGATTGAGGGGGTGTGTGAGATAGAGGGGGTGTATAAGATAGTGGGGGGGTGTGAGATAGAGGGGGGGTGTGAGATAGAGGGGGTGTGTGAGATAGAGGGGGTGTGTGAGATAGAGGGGGTGTGTGAGATTGAGGGGGTGTGTGAGATAGAGGGGGTGTATAAGATAGAGGGGGTGTGTGAGATAGAGGGGGTGTGTGCGATAGAGGGGGTGTGTGAGATAGAGGGGGTGTGTCAGATTGAGGGGGTGTGTGAGATAGAGGGGGTGTATAAGATAGAGGGGGTGTGTGAGATAGAGGGGGTGTGTGAGATAGAGGGGGTGTGTGAGATAGAGGGGGTGTGTGAGATAGAGGGGGTGTGTGAGATAGAGCAGGTGTGTGAGATTGAGGGGGTGTGTGAGATAGAGGGGGTGTATAAGATAGAGGGGGTGTGTGAGATAGAGGGAGTGTGTGAGATAGAGGGGGTGTATGAGTTAGAGGGGGTGTGTGAGATTGAGGGGGTGTGTGAGATAGAGGGGGTGTGTGAGATAGAGGGGGTGTGTGAGATTGAGGGGGTGTGTGAGATAGAGGGGGTGTGTGAGATAGAGGGGGAAAGGGAGATAGAGGGGGAGAGAGTGAGATAGAGGGAGAGAGTGAGATAGAGGGGGTGTGTGAGATAGAGGGGGTGTGTGAGATTGAGGGGGTGTGTGAGATAGAGGGGGTGTGTGAGATAGAGGGGGTGTGTGAGATAGAGGGGGTGTATAAGATAGTGGGGGGGGTGTGAGATAGAGGGGGTGTGTGAGATAGAGGGGGTGTGTGAGATAGAGGGGGTGTGTGAGATAGAGGGGGTGTGTGAGATTGAGGGGGTGTGTGAGATAGAGGGGGTGTATAAGATAGAGGGGGTGTGTGAGATAGAGGGGGTGTGTGCTATAGAGGGGGTGTGTGAGATAGAGGGGGTGTGTGAGATTGAGGGGGTGTGTGAGATAGAGGGGGTGTATAAGGTAGAGGGGGTGTGTGAGATAGAGGGGGTGTGTGAGATAGAGGGGGTGTGTGAGATAGAGCAGGTGTGTGAGATTGAGGGGATGTGTGAGATAGAGGGGGTGTATAAGATAGAGGGGGTGTGTGAGATAGAGGGAGTGTGTGAGATAGAGGGGGTGTATGAGATAGAGGGGGTGTGTGAGATTGAGGGGGTGTGTGAGATAGAGGGGGGGGTGTGAGATAGAGGGGGTGTGTGAGATTGAGGGGGTGTGTGAGATAGAGGGGGTGTGTGAGATAGAGGGGGTGTGTGAGATATAGGGGGTGTGTGAGATAGAGGGGGAGAGGGAGATAGAGGGGAAAGGGAGATAGAGGGAGAGAGTGAGATAGAGGGAGAGAGTGAGATCGAGGGGAACAGTGAGATCGAGGGGAGGGAGAGGGAGAGACAGAGAGGAGGAGAGTGGGAGTGACAGAGAGGGAAAGACAAATGGTGGAACAGAGAGAGAGACAGAGATAAAAGGCGAGAGAGGGAGCAACAGAGAGGGAAAGACAGATGGAGGGACAGAGTGAGAGACAGAGATAGAAGGAGAGAGGAGTGACTGGGAGGGAAAGACAGATGGAGGGACAGAGAGAGAGAGACGGAGAGAGAGGGAGAGACAGAGCAGGAAAGACAGATGGAGGGACAGGGAGAGAGACAGAGAGAGAAGGAGAGAGAGGGAGAGACAGAGAGAGAAGAGAGAGGGAGTGACAAGGAGGGAAAGACAGATGGAGAGACAGAGAGAGAGAGACGGAGAGAGAGAGAGAGAGACAGAGAGAGAAGAGAGAGGGAGTGACAAGGAGGGAAAGACAGATGGAAAGAAAGAGAGAGATAGACAGAGAGAGAAGGAGAGAGAGGGAGTGTCAGGGAAGGAAAGACAGATGGATGGACAGAGACGGAGAGACAGAGAGAGAAGGAGAGAGATGGCGTTACAGGGAGTGAAGGAAAGATGGAGGGATAGAGAGAGAGACAGAGAGAGGCAGAGACAGAGATCGAAGGAGAGAGATCGAGTGACGGGGGTGGGGTGGTAGACTGATGGAGGTACAGAGAGAGAAAGGCAGAGATGGAAGGAGAGAGAGGGAGTGACAGAGAGAGAAAGACAGATGGTGGGATAGAGAGACAGAGAGAGAGACAGAGATAGAAGGAGAGAGATGGAGTGACGGTGTGGGGGGGGGTGGTGGTAGACAGGTGGAGGGACAGAGAGAGATAGAAGGAGAGAGAGGGAGAGACAGAGAGGGAAAGACAGATGGAGTGACAGAGAGGGAGACAGAGGGAGTGGCAGAGACAGAGATAGGAGGAGAGAGAGGGAGTGTCAGGAAGGAAATAGAGATGGAGGGACAAAGTGAGAGGCAGAGAGAGCAGGAGAGAGATGGAGTGACAGGGAGGGAAGGACAGATGGAGGGATAGAGAGAGAGAGAGACAGAGATAGAAGGAGAGAGAGGGAGTCACAGAGAGGGAAAGACAGATGGAGGGACAGAGAGGGGGAAGAGAGATAGAGGGGGAGAGAGAGAGATAGAGGGGGAGAGAGAGAGATAGAGGGGGAGAGAGAGAGATAGAGGGGGAGAGAGAGACAGAGGGGGAGAGAGATGGAGTGACAGGGTGGGAAGGACAGATGGAAAGACTGAGAGAGAGAGGCAGAGATGGAAGGAGGGAGAGAGAGACAGAGAGGGAAAGACAGATGGAAAGACAGAGAGGCAGAGATGGAAGGAGAGAGAGGGAGTGTCAGAGAGGGAAAGACAGATGGAGAGACAGAGACAGAGACGGAGAGAGAGGGAGAGACAGAGAGGATCAGACAGATGGAGGGGCAGGGAGAGAGAGACAGAGATAGAATGAAAGAGAGGGAGGGTCAGGGAGGGAAAGACAGATGGAGGGACAGAGAGAGAGAGGCAGAGATGGAAGGAGAGAGAGGGAGTGTCTGGGAGGGAAAGACTGACAGAGGGACAGAGTGAGAGACAGAGAGAGAAGGAGAGAGAGGGGGAGTGATAGGGAGGGAAAGACAGATGGATGAACAGAGTGAGAGACAGAGAGAGAAGGACAGAGATGGAGTGACATAGATGGAAGGACAGATGGAGTGATAGAGAGAGGGAAACAGAGATACAAGGTCAGAGAGGGAGTGACAGAGAGGGAAAGACAGATGGAGAGACAGAGAGAGAGAGAGACGGAGAGAGAGAGAGAGACAGAGAGAAGGAGAGAGAGGGAGTGACAGGGAGGGAAAGACAGATGGAAAGAGAGAGAGACAGAGACAGACATAGAAGGAGAGAGAGGGAGAAACAGCAAGGGAAAGACAGATGGAGGGGCGGAGAGAGAGACAGAGAGAGAAGGAGAGAGAGGGAGTGTCAGGGAGGGAAAGACTGATGGAGGGACAGAGAGAGAGAGACAGAGAGAGAAGGAGAGAGATGGAGTGACAGGGAGTGAAGGAAAGGTGGAGGGACAGAGGGAGAGACAGAGAGAGGCAGAGACAGAGATGGAAGGAGAGAGATCGAGTGACGGGGGGTGGGGTGGTAGACAGATGGAGGTACAGAGAGAGAGACAGAGATGGAAGGAGAGAGAGGGAGTGACAGAGAGAGAAAGACAGATGGCGGGATAGAGAGAGAGACAGAGAGAGAGAAAGAGATAGAAGGAGAGTGATGGAGTGACGGTGTGGGGCTGGGGGGTGGGTAGACAGGTGGAGGGACAGAGAGAGAGAGATAGAAGGAGAGAGAGGGAGAGACAGAGAGGGAAAGACAGATGGAGGGACAGAGAGGGAGACAGAGGGAGTGGCAGAGACAGAGATAGATGGAGAGAGAGGGAGTGTCAGGGAGGGAAAGACAGATGAAGGGACAAAGTGAGAGACAGAGAGAGCAGGAGAGAGATGGAGTGACAGGGAGGGAAGGACAGATGGAGGGATAGAGAGAGAGACAGAGATAGAAGGAGAGAGAGGGAGTGACAGAGAGGGAAAGACAGATGGAGGGACAGAGAGGGGGAAGAGAGATAGAGGGGGAAGAGAGATAGAGGGGGAGAGAGAGAGATAGAGGGGGAGAGAGAGATAGAGGGGGGACAGAGAGATAGAGGGGGCAGAGAGAGATAGAGGATGCAGAGAGAGATAGAGGGGGCAGAGAGAGATAGAGGGGGCAGAGAGAGATAGAGGGGGGAGAGAGAAATAGAGGGGGGAGAGAGAGATAGAGGGTGGAGAGAGAGATAGTGGGGGGAGAGAGAGATAGTGGGGGGAGAGAGAGATAGTGGGGGAGAGAGAGATAGAGGGGAGAGAGAGATAGAGGGCGGAGACAGAGATAGAGGGGGGAGAGAGAGATAGAGGGGGGAGAGAGAGATAGAGAGGGCAGAGAGAGATAGAGAGGGTAGAGAGAGATAGAGGGGGAGAGAGAGATGGAGGGGGGAGAGAGAGATGGAGGGGGAGAGAGAGATAGAGGGGTTAGAGAGAGATAGGGGGAGAGAGAGATAGAGCGGGGAGAGCGAGATAGAGCGGGGAGAGCGAGATAGAGCGGGGAGAGAGAGATAGAGCGGGGAGAGAGAGATAGAGCGGGGAGAGAGAGATAGAGGGGGGAGAGAGAGATAGAGGGGGGAGAGAGAGATAGTGGGGGGAGAGTGAGATAGTGGGGGGAGAGAGAGATAGAGGGGGGAGAGAGAGAAAGAAGGGGGAGAGAGAGAAAGAGGGGGAGAGAGAGATAGAGGGGGGAGAGAGAGATAGAGGGGGGAGAGGTAGATAGAGGGGGGAGAGGGAGATAGAGGGGGAGAGGGAGATAGAGGGGGCGAGGGAGATGGAGGGGGCAGAGGGAGATAGAGGGGAGAGAGGGAGATAGAGGGGAGAGAGGGGGATAGAGGGGAGAGAGGGAGATGGAGGGGGCAGAGGGAGATAGAGGGGAGAGAGGGAGATAGAGGGGAGAGAGGGAGATAGAGGGGAGAGAGGGAGATAGAGGGGAGAGGGAGAGAGAGGGGAGAGAGGGAGATAGAGGGGAAGATAACAAACTTGGAGGAGATGCAAACAGTGTTGATGACATCAATCGACTACAACAGGACATCGATAGGTGAGCAGAATGGGCAGACAAGTGGCAGAAGGAATTTAATACAGGGAAATGTGAGATGGGCAGAAAGGATAGGGAGAGGGAATACAGACATAATGGCCCAGTTATAGGGAGTGTGCAGGGACAGAGAGACCTGGGGATACATGTACATACATCTTTGAAGGTGGCAGGACATATTGAGAAAGTAGTTAGCAAAGCATATGGGATCTTGGGCTTCATAAATAGAGATTTTGAGTACGAAAGCATGAAGGTTATGCTGAATGTTTATAAACCTCTGGTTAGGCCACGACCAGAATATTGCATCCAATTCTGGTGACCACACTTTAGGAAGGATGTGAGAGTCTATTGTCGGGAGCAGAGGGGATGGTGGATCCAGAGATGGGGGATTTTAGCAAAGTGGACTGGAAACAGCTACTTGAAGGTCAATCAGTGTCAGAGCAGTGAGAGTTACTGAGGGTTGATATCAAATATGTTCACACAAAGACAAACAGGGTGGGACTCCCAAATCTAGAGCCCCTTGGATGTCAAGAATCAAACCGGGTACGATAAGGCACCAGAGGGAAGCTTATGTCGGATACCGAGAGCTCAACACCACAGAAAGCTGAGAGGAGTGTAGAAAGTTCAAGGGTGAAATGAAAAAGCAAATTAGGAGAGCAAAGAAATGGCCGGAAAATAATATTACCATTAAAAGCAAAGAAATCACAAAGATGTTTTATAAATACATGAAGAGCAAGAGGATAAATAAGGATAGAGTATTAGGGACCAAAAAGGGAATGTGTGTGTGGAGGTGGGACATGTGGGCATGGTTCTTAATGAATACTTTGTCTCCCTCTTTATAAAAGAGGTGGAACAATGCAGATATTGTAGTTAAAGAGGAGGAGTGTGAAATATTGGATGGGATAAACAGAGTGAGAGGGAAATATGAAGGTGTTTGGCAACTTTCAAAGTGGATAAATGGTCAGGCCTGGATGCATTGGAACCAGTTCAGAGAAGGTTCACTCGGCTGATTCCTGGGATGAAGGGGTTGTCTTATGAGGAATGGTTGAACAGGTTGGGCCTAAACTCATTGGAGTTTAGAAGAATGAGAGGTGATCTTATTGAAACATACTAAATTCTGAAAGGGATAGACAGGTTAGATGCAGGTAAGATGTCTCCTTTGGTTCGGGAGTCTAGAACCAGGGGTCACAATTTCACAATCAGGGGGAAGCCACTTAGGTCAGAGATGGGGAGAAATGTCTTTGCTCAGAGGGTTGTGAATCTTTGGAATTCTCTACCCCAGTGGGCTGTGGAAGCTCAGTCTGGGAAAAAGGCATTGAAGTGGATGATCAGCCATAATCGTATTGAATGGTGGAACAGGCTCGATGGGCTGAATGGCCTACTCCTGTTCCTATGTTCCCAAGCTGCTGAAATAGTTTCTCCCAAACTACCCCATCAGTTCCCCTGAATATCTCAACATCTTTGAACAAATCACCTTGATCCTCCTAAATTCCAGGCAATAAATCCCCAGTTTGTGTAAATCACCTGGTAATTTAACCCTTGGAGTCCAGTTATCATTCTGGTAAATCTACACTGCACTCAAATGGACATGGACCCCGCAAAGTCTCTTTGAACCTCCAGTATTTCTATCTTTTCACCATTTATAAAGTACTCTGTTCTAGTCTTTTTTACTGACATGGAAATCTAACTACCACAGTTTTGCCCATTTATTTAAGATATTAATATCTCTTTGTAATTTGATGCTTCCAGCTACACTGCTTACAATGCTGCCTATTTTTGTGTCATTGGTAAACTTGGGTATGTTGCATTCTACCACATCATCTTAAATCGTTAATAAATACAGCAAAACTGAGACACACACGGGCTTTGCACTAGTAGACAGGAGAGAATCATTCCAACCTAGAGGCTTTTTAATTCCAGATTTATGTTTATTTTTAGAAAAAACAAAATTCAAATTCACAACAGCCCAGCGTGGGATTTGAACTCCTACTTTTTAAAACATCAGCTCAGGCCTTCAAATTAAAACCCATAAAATGAGATTCATTTTCCGACTGCTGTTGTGTGACTGACTGAGGTTTTGTATATTGTTCCCTTCTCCCCTTCTTCCATGTGTTTGAAGTCTTTGAAGTTTGTCAGACATTGGTAAACTACTTCATGTGGTGTTCTGTAAATACCTTCAATTCTGTGTATCTGGAAGGGACACAATTCAAATTCTCACCTTATTGCATCAACCAAAGCCTGCAGGTCCATTCAAACAACTCTATTTCCTGTCTCTGCAAAGATAGCTCATACTTCCACAATGCAGGAATGTCTGAATGCAAACAGCTTTTGACACATTTCCCAACACGTTTTCCAACACTTTTCAGGATGAATTTAAATTCAACACTCAGATTGCCATCCCCAAATTGAGCTTTTGCGGAGAACAGGTAACATTGATGAAATCCCAGATCTCTCTGTCCTGTCACCCAGTCTAACATTGTACCATTTAGTTTATCGCACTCAGTCTTCCTTCCAAAATGCATCACTTCACATTTCTCAGCATTGAAGTTAACCTGCCCTGTGTCTGTCCAATGATAGGTTGGATAGTAAGCTGTCAAGAGGACATAAAGTGTCTACAAAGAGATTTCCATAGGTTAAGTGAGTGAGCAAAAAATTGGCAGATGGAGTACAATGTGGGAAAATGTGAGCTTGTCCACTTTAGCAGGAAGAATAAAAATCAGTATATTATTGAAATGGAGAGAGACTGCAGAACTGTACGGTACAGAGGGATCTGGGTGTCCTTGTACATGAATCACAAAATGTTACCGTGTAGCTACAGCGAGTGATTAGGAAGGCAAATGGAATGTTGTTGTTTATTGCAAGGTGAATAGAATATCAAAGTAGGGAAGTGTTGTTACAGCTGTACAGGGCATAAGTTAGACGACGTCTGCAGGATTGTGGACACTTTTGGTCTCCTTACTGAAGAAATTATATAATTGTATTCGAAGTAGTTCAGAGAAGGTTCACTGGGCTGATTCCTGGGATGAAGGGGTTATCTTATGAGGAAAGGTTGAACAGGTTGGGTCTATACCCACTGGAGTTTAGAAGAATGAGAGGTGATCTGAGTGAAACATCTCAGGTCCCGAGGGGACTGGACACGGTGGATGCTGAGAGGATGTTTCCCCTTGTTGGGGAGACTAGAACTTGGGGACACAGTTTAAAAAGTAGGGATGTCCCATTTAAAACTGAGCTGAGGAGAAATGTGTTTCTCTCAGAGGGGGGTCAGTCTGTGGAATTCTCTTCCCCAGAGACCAGTGGAGGCTGGATCATTAAATATATTCAAGGCTGTGTTCGATAGATTTTTTATCAGTTAGGGAGTCAAGGGTTATGGGACACAGACAGGAAAGTGGATTTGAGTTCACAATCAGATCAGCCATTGAATGGCAGAGCAGGCTCGAGGGGCCGAATGGCCTACTCCTGCTCCTAATTCATTTGTTCTTGTGTGTTCCATTTCACCAGACTGCCTCTCTCCTCCTGAAGTCTGCTACTAGTCCCTTCCCTGCTTATTGCATTGCAGATGTCACAAACATTGGCAAACATTGAAGTTATGCCCTGTAAACACAAGTCCAAGTCATTAGTATATATCAAAAAGATCAGTGGTCCTAATATAAACCTCCACTGTATACCTCCCTCCAGTCTGAAACAACCATTGTCCACTCTCTCAGCCAATGTCGTATCCACTCAGCCAATGTCCCTTTCATCCCTGGAGCACCAATATTGCTAACTGGTGAATTAGGAGGCACCATTAAGTCCTCCCTTTGAGGACCCTGGTCCCAGACCTCTCTGTTTCCACTCTCCCATCAACATTCCCCAGACAGGTGCAGCATGGATTAGATACAGAGTAATGCTCCTTCTACACTGTCCCATCCAACAGTCCCAGGACAGGAACATCATGGGGAGGATACAGAGTGAATCTCACTCCACACTGTCCGAAGTCGACACAGTGAGAGACAGAAAGAGAGAAACAGACTGACAGGGTGACTGAGAGTGAAAGAAGGATATTTAACATCAGACATAGGAAGATGAGGAGGCAGTTTAACCCCTCGACCCTGTTCCTTCATTCAGTGAGATCAGGGCTGATCTGTGATCTAACTAACATCATATATCCCACCTTTGCCCCTTATCTCTTAATACCTTTGGTAAACAACAATCTACCAATCTCAGATTTAAAAATTTACAGGTTTCTCAGCATCAATTGCTGATTGTGGAAGAGAGTTCCAAACTGATACCACACCTGGTGTGTTGAAGTGTTTCTTCACTTCACTCCTGAAAGGTTTTGAGACTACGTTTAGGTTTTTAGACTCGGCCCACAAGTTCCTGACTCCGCAGCCAGTGGGAATAGTTATTCTCTGTCTACCCTATCAGAGTCTCCTTGTCTGCACTGCCCCATCGAACAATCTCAGAGAAGGTACAGCACGGGTTAGATACAGAGTACAGTTCAGTTTCAACATTCCCTGGAGTGTCGGATTAACCGGGGTCACTCACTGTGCCCGGCTCAGTCTCAGGACTCACCTGCCTCAGTCACTGAGACGCTCTCCTGTATCACTTGCCTTAATGGAAGTGGATGCCGGGTTTGGGAGCGGGACAGGCACACGGGATGAGGACGACTGCTCATGTGAAGGATAAGCATCAGTAATCCCTCAGAGAATCAGAACAGACCAGCGAGACTCAGAAAAGGAAACTTGTGTTGAATTTGTGAGTCTTGCATTGTGGAATGCTTTAGTATTTGGTGAGAATGTTGAGCCAGTGACATTTTGCCCCAGTGGGATGAATAGACACTATATGACTTTATGACAACAGTAAGGTACCGTGTGTACTGTAAATATGGACTGAAATAACAATGTAACTGATCAATTTTCAGCTGAAGACTTTGCCTACAGTTATACCTGCTATCCTGTTCTTTATGTGCTGCTATACCTGCTATATGTGAGAATGTACATACGACAGAATGGGATGAAGCCAAAGTGGCCACTCTTTATATTTTCAGACTATGCCCCAAGTTCCTGACTCCGCAGCCAGTGGGAATATTTACTCTCAGTCCACCCTATCAGTTTCCCTTATTATTTCAGAAACCTTCATCAAATCACCCAATAACCTTCTAAATTCCAGGGATACAGAGTAAATTTACCTCTCCACTGTCCCATCACACACTCCGAGGGCAGGAACATCATTGGGTGGATACAGAGTGAATCTCACTCTACACTGTCCGATAGAGACAGAGAGAGAGACTGAAAGAGAGAAACAGAGAGACATGGACTGACAGGGTGACTGGCAGAGAAATAAGGATATTTAACAGGGGATATTGGAAGAGGAGGATGCAATTTAACTCCACAAATCTGTTCCTGCATTCAATGAGATCATGGCTGATCTGTAATCTATCTTCCACCATATATCCTGCCTTTGCCCCTTATCTCTTAATACCTTTGGTTAACAAGAATCTATCAATCACAGATTTAAAAATTAACCAACAAGCCAGCATGAAATTTCCACAGTCTCATGAGGGTGTGATGGCTCCCACAGTGGAATAGCTTGCTGAATATTTAAAATAGAGACAGAGAGAGAGACAGAGAGAGGAGAGAGAGGGAGAGACAGAGAGGCAAAGACAGATGGAGGAACATAGTGAGAGACAGAGATGGAAGGAGAGATAGGGAGGGCAAGACAGATGGAGGGACAGAGAGAGACACAGAGACAGAAGGAGACAGAGGGAGAGACAGAGAGGGAAAGACAGATGGATGGACAGAGAGAGAGACAGAGAGAGGAGAGAGAGGGAGTGTCAGGGAGGGAAAGAAAGATGGAGGGATAGAGGGATAGAGAGAGAGACAGAGATAGATGGAGAGAGAGGTTGTGACAGAGAGACAGAGAGAGAAACAGAGAGAGAAGGACAGAGAGGGAGTGACAGACAGGGAAAGGCAGTTGGAGGGACAGAGAAAGAGAGAGAAGGAGAGAGATGGAGTGACAGGGAGGAAAAGACAGATGGAGGGACAGAGTGAGAGATAGAGAGAGAAGGAGACAGATGGAGTGACAGGGAGGGAAGGACAGATGGAGATTTGGAGGGATAGAGAAAGAGACAGAGATGGAAGGACAGAGAGGGAGTGTCAGAAAGGGAAAGAGAGATGGAGAGATAGAGGGATAGAGAGAGAGACAGAGATAGATGGAGAGAGAGGGTGTGACAGAGAGACAGAGAGAGAGGCAGAGACGGAGAGAGAAGGAGAGAGTGGGAGAGAAACAGAGGCAAAGGCAGTTGGAGAGACAGAGAGAGAGAGAAGCAGAGATGGAAGGAGAGAGAAGGAGTGACAAGGAGGGAATGACAGATGGAAAGACAGAGAGAGGGAGAGACAGAGAAAGAAGGAGAGAGAGGGAGAGACAGAGAGGGAGAGACAGAGAGGGAAAGACAGATGGAGGAACAGAGAGAGAGACAGAGATAGAGGAGAGAGAGGGAGGGAAAGACCGATGGGAAGACAGAGAGAGAGAGAGACGGAGTTAGAAGGAGAGCGAGGGAGAGGCAGAGAGGGAAAGGCAGATGGAGAGACATCGAGAGAGACAGAGATAGAAGGAGAGAGAGAGAGAGACAGGGAGGGAAGGACCGACGGAGGGATCGAGAGAGGGAGACAGAGATAGAAGGAGAGAGAGGGAGAGGCAGAGAGGGAAAGACAGATGGAGAGACAGATAGAGAGAGGCAGAGATGGTAGGAGAGGAAGGGAGTGATAGGGAGGGAAAGACAGATGGAGAGACATAGAGAAAGAGAGAGAGAGAAGGAGAGACAGGGAGGGAAGGACAGATGGAGGGATAGAGGGATAGAGAGAGAGACAGCAATAGAAGGAGAGAGAGGGAGTGACAGAGAGACAAAGAGAGAGGGAGAGACAGAGAGAGAAGGAGGGAGTGGGAGAGAAACAGAGGCAAAGGCAGTTGGAGAGACAGAGAGAGAGAGAAGCAGAGATGGAAGGAGAGAGAGGGAGTGACAAGGAGGGAAAGACTAAAGGAAAGACAGAGAGAGAGACAGAGAGAGAAGGAGAGAGAGGGAGTGTCAGGGATGGAAAGACAGATGGAGGGACAGAGACAGAGAGACTGAGATAGAAGGAGAGAGTGGGAGCGACAGAGAGGGAAAGACAGATGGAGGGAAAGAGAGAGAGACAGAGATAGAAGGAAAGAGATGGAGAGACAGGGAGGGAAGGACAGATGGAGGGATGGAGGGAGAGAGAGAGAGACAGAGATAGAAGGACAGAGAGGGAGTGTCAGGGAGGGAAAGACAGATGGAGAGATAGAGAGACAGAGAGACAGAGATGGAAGGAGAGAGCGGGGGTGACAGAGAGGGAAAGACAGATGGAGGGAAAGAGAGAGAGACAGAGATAGAAGGAGAGAGATGGAGAGACAGGGAGGGAAGGACAGATGGAGGGATGGAGGGATAGAGAGATACACAGCAATAGAAGGAGAGAGAGGGAGCGACAGAGAGGGAAAGACAGATGGAGGGATAGAGAGAGAGACAGAGATAGAAGGAGAGAGATGGTGAGACAGGGAGGGAAGGACAGATGGAGGGATAGAGGGATAGCGAGATAGACAGCAATAGAAGGAGAGAGAGGGAGTGACAGAGAGACAAAGAGATAGGGAGAGACAGAGAGAGAAACAGAGGCAAAGGCAGTTGGAGAGACAGAGAGAGAGAGAAGCAGAGATGGACGGCGAGAGAGGGAGTGACAAAGAGGGAAAGACAGATGGAAAGACAGAGAGAGAGAGATAGAGAAAGAAGGAGAGAGAGGGAGAGACAGGAAGGGAAAGACAGATCGAGGGACAGAGTGAGAGACAGAGAGAGAAGGAGAGAGATGGAGTGACAGAGGGAAGGACAGATGGAGGGATAGAGAGAGAAACAGAGAGAGAAGAACAGAGAGGGAGTGACAGAGGGAATGACAGATGGAGAGAGAGAGAGAGAGAGAGGCAGAGGTGGACGGAGAGAGAGGGAGTGACAGGGAGGGAAAGACAGATGGAGGAATAGAGAGAGAGACAGAGATGGAAGGAGAGAGAGGGTGTGACAGGGAGGGAAAGACAGATGGAAAGACAGAGAGAGAGAGACGGAGATAGAAGGAGAGATAGGGAGAGACAGAGAGGGAAAGGCAGATGGAGAGACAGAGAGAGAGAGAGGCAGAGATGGAAGGAGAGAGAGGGAGAGACAGAGAAGGAAAGGCAGAAGGAGCGACATAGAGATAGACAGAGATAGAAGGAGAGATACAGTGTGTCAGGGAGGGAAAAACAGATGGAGAGACAGAGAGAGAGACAGAAAGAGAGAAACAGAGAGACATAGACTACCAGGGTGACTGACAGAGAAAGAAGGATATTTAACAGGGGATATTGGAAGAGGAAGATGCAATTTAACCTCACAACTCTGTTACTGCATCAAATGAGATCTTGATCTGTGATCAAACTTACACCATATTTCCTGCCTTTGCCCCTTATCTCTTAATACCTTTGGTTAACAAGAATCTATTAATCACAGATTTAAAAATTAACCAATAAGCCAGCATGAAATTTCCACAAACAATATCATGAGGGTGTGATGGTTCCCACAGTGGAATAGTTGGCTGAATATTTAAAATGGAGGCTATTCCTTCTGGATCATCATAAGTGTCCGCCTGGGCCCCAACTTCATCTGCATTCCTCGCTCTCCCGATGTTTTTTTTCTCTCCATAACTATCTCAAATGTGTTTGTGTTCACAGCAGTGAAGGATTCAATCAAGTTAATATATCTTACATTATCCTCTTCATCCAACTTAACAGTCTCTCTCTCTCTCTCCATGTTTGTCCCTCTCTGCAGCCCTCTCTATGCCTTCATATCTAACCCTCCGTTCCTCTGTCTCTCTCCTAGCGTCAGTGATAGCAGAGAGAGAGACAGAGATAGAAGGAGAGAGAGGGAGTGATAGAGAGGGAAAGACAGATGGAGGGACAGAGAGAGAGAGACAGAGAGGGAAGGCGAGATTTGGAGAGACAGAGAGAGAATGGCAGAGTTGGAAGGAGAGAGAGGGAGAGACAGGGAGGGAAATACAGATGGAAAGACAGAGAGAGAAAGAGAGAGAAGGAGAGAGAGGGAGTGTCAGGGAGGGAAAGACAAATGGAGGGACAGAGAGAGAGAGACAGGGAGAGAGATGGAGTGACAGGCATGGAAGGACAGATGGAGGGATAGAGAGAGAGAGATAGAGATAGAAGGAGAGAGAGGCAGTGACTGGGAGGGAAAGACAGATGGAGAGAGTGAGAGAGAGGGACAGAGATAGAAGGAGAGAGATGGAGAAACAGACAGGGAAAGACAGATGGAGGGACAGAGAGAGAGAGAGACAGAGAGAGAGACAGAGAGAGAAGGGGGGAGAGTGAGAGACAGATATGGAAAGACAGATGGAGGGACAGAGAGAGAGAGACAGAGACAGAGATTGAAGGAGAGAGAGGGAGTGACAGAGAGGGAATGACAGATGGAAAGACAGAGAGTGAGACAGTGAGAGAAGGAGAGAGAGGGAGAGACTGAGATTGAAAGAGAGAGAGGGAGTGACTGGGAGGGAAAGAGAGATGGAGAGATAGAGAGAGAGACAGAGATAGAAGGAGAGAGATGGAGAGACAGAGATGGAAAGACAGATGGAGAGACAGAGAGAGAGAGGCAGAGATGGAAGGAGAGCGAGGGAGTGACAGGGAGGGAAAGTCAGATGGAGGGACAGAGAGAGAGAGACAGAGATAGAAGGAGAGAGAGGGAGTGACAGAGAGGGAAAGACAGATGGAGGGATAGAGAGAGAGAGACAGAGATAGAAGGAGAGAGAGGGAGTGATGGGGGGGAAGACAGATGGAGGGACAGAGAGAGAGCGACAGAGATAGAAGGAGAGAGATGGAGTGACGGGGGGGAGACAGATGGAGGGACAGAGAGAGAGAGGAGAGAGAGGGAGAGACAGAGAGAAGGAGAGAGGGAGTGACAGAGAGGGATAGACCGATGGAGGGACAGAGAGAGAGATAGAGAGAGTGGCAGAGGCAGAGAGAGAAGGAGAGAGAGGGAGTGTCAGAGAGGGGAAGACAGATGGAAGGACAGAGTGAGAGACAGAGAGAGGAGAGAGATGGAGTGTCAGGGAGGGAAGGACAGATGGAGGGATAGAGAGAGGCAGAAACAGAGAGAGAAGGAGAGAGTGGGAGCGACAGAGAGGGAATGGCTGTTGGAGAGACAGAGAGAGAGGCAGCGATGGAAGGAGAGAGAGGGAGTGACAGGGAGGGAAAGTCAGATGGAGGGACAGAGAGAGAGAGACAGAGATAGAAGGAGAGAGAGGGAGTGACAGAGAGGGAAAGACAGATGGAGGGATAGAGAGAGAGAGACAGAGATAGAAGGAGAGAGAGGGAGTGATGGGGGGGAAGACAGATGGAGGGACAGAGAGAGAGAGACAGAGATAGAAGGAGAGAGATGGAGTGACGGGGGGGGGAGACAGATGGACGGACAGAGAGAGAGGAGAGAGAGGGAGAGACAGAGAGAAGGAGAGAGGGAGTGACAGAGAGGGAAAGACCGATGGAGGGACAGAGATAGAGAGAGTGGCAGAGGCAGAGAGAGAAGGAGAGAGAGGGAGTGTCAGAGAGGGGAAGACAGATGGAAGGACAGAGTGAGAGACAGAGAGAGGAGAGAGATGGAGTGACAGGGAGGGAAGGACAGATGGAGGGATAGAGAGAGGCAGAAACAGAGAGAGAAGGAGAGAGTGGGAGAGACAGAGAGGGAATGGCTGTTGGAGAGGCAGAGAGAGAGGCAGCGATGGAAGGAGAGAGAGGGAGTGACAGGGAGGGAAAGACAGATGGACAGACAGAGAGACAGAGACAGAGATAGAAGGAGAGAGAGGGAGTGACAGGGGGGAAAGACAGATGGAGGGATAGAGAGAGAGACAGAGATAGAAGGAGAGAGATGGAGTGACAGGGGGGGAAAGACAGATGGAGGGATAGAGAGAGAGACAGAGATAGAAGGAGAGAGATGGAGTGACAGAGAGTGAAAGACAGATGGAGGGACAGAGAGAGAGAGACAGAGAGAGAGGCAGAGAGCGGGAGAGACAGAGAGGGAAAGACAAATGGAGAGACAGAGATAGAAGGAGAGAGGGGAAGGGACAGAGAGGGAAAGACAAATGGAGAGACAGAGATAGAAGGAGAGAGAGAGACAGACAGAGAAGGAAAGACAGATGGAGGGACAGAGAGAGAGAGACAGAGAGAGAGCGGGTGAGACAGAGATAGAAGGAGTGAGACGGAGAGACAGAGAGGGAAAGAAAGAGAGAGTGGCAGAGACAGAGAGAGAAGGAGAGATAGGGAGTGTCATGAAGGGAAAGCCAGATGGAGGGACAAGTGAGAGACAGAGAGAGAAGGAGAGAGATGTAGTGACAGGGAGGGAAGGAATGATGGAGGGATAGAGAGAGAGAGCGACAGAGATAGAAGGAGAGAGGAGGAGTGACAGAGAGGGAAAGACAGATAAAGGGACAGATCGAGAGAGAGAGAGACAGAGAGAGAGAGACAGAGAGAATGGGAGAGATGGTGTAAGGGAGGCACAAATGGAGTCATGGCAAGAGACAGAGAGAGAGGCAGAGATAGAAGGAGAGAGAGGGAGAGACAGAGTAGGAAAGACAGATGGAGGGACAGAGAGAGAGACAGAGAGAGAGCGGGAGTGACAGTGATAGAAGGAGTGAGACGGAGAGACAGCGAGGGAAAGACAGATGAAGAGACAGAGAGAGAGAGAGAGAGAGTGGCAGAGACAGATATAGAAGGAGTGAGAGGGAGTGACAGGTTGTGGGGGAAGACAGATGGAGGGACAGAGAGAGAGAGAAGGAGAGAGGGGGAGAGACAGAGAAAAGAGAGGGAGTGACAGAGAGGGAAAGACCGATGGAGGGACAGAGAGAGAGACAGAGAGAGTGGCAGAGACAGAGAGAGAAGGGGAGAGAGGAAGTGTCAGATAGGGGAAGACAGATGGAGGGACAGAGTGAGAAACAGAGAGAAGGAGAGAGATGGAGTGACAGGGAGGGAAGGACAGATGGAGGGATAGAGAGAGGCAGAGACAGAGAGAGAAGGAGAGAGTGGGAGAGACAGAGAGGGAAAGGCAGTTGGAGGGACAGAGAGAGAGAGAGGCAGCGATGGAAGGAGAGAGAGGGAGTGACAGGGAGGGAAAGACAGATGGAAAGACAGAGAGCGAGAGAGACAGAGATAGAAGTCGAGAGAGGGAGTGACAGGGGGGGAAAGACAGATGGAGGGATAGAGAGAGAGACAGAGATAGAAGGAGAGAGATGGAGTGACAGGGGGGGAAACACAGATGGAGGGATAGAGAGAGAGACAGAGATAGAAGGAGAGAGATGGAGTGACAGAGAGTGAACGACAGATGGAGGGACAGAGAGAGAGAGACAGAGAGAGAGGCAGAGAGCGGGAGAGACAGAGATGGAAAGACAAATGGAGAGACAGAGATAGAAGGAGAGAGGGGGAGGGACAGAGAGGGAAAGACAAATGGAGAGACAGAGATAGAAGGAGAGAGAGAGACAGACAGAGAAGGAAAGACAGATGGAGGGACAGAGAGAGAGACAGAGAGAGAGCGGGTGAGACAGAGATAGAAGGAGTGAGACGGAGAGACAGAGAGGGAAAGAAAGAGAGAGTGGCAGAGACAGAGAGAGAAGGAGAGATAGGGAGTGTCATGAAGGGAAAGCCAGATGGAGGGACAAGTGAGAGACAGAGAGAGAAGGAGAGAGATGTAGTGACAGGGAGGGAAGGAATGATGGAGGGATAGAGAGAGAGAGCGACAGAGATAGAAGGAGAGAGGAGGAGTGACAGAGAGGGAAAGACAGATAAAGGGACAGATAGAGAGAGAGAGAGACAGAGAGAGAGAGACAGAGAGAATGGGAGAGATGGTGTAAGGGAGGCACAAATGGAGTCATGGCAAGAGACAGAGAGAGAGGCAGAGATAGAAGGAGAGAGAGGGAGAGACAGAGAGGGAAAGACAGATGGAGAGGCAGAGATAGAAGGAGAGAGAGGGAGAGACAGAGTAGGAAAGACAGATGGAGGGACAGAGAGAGAGACAGAGAGAGAGCGGGAGTGACAGTGATAGAAGGAGTGAGACGGAGAGACAGCGAGGGAAAGACAGATGAAGAGACAGAGAGAGAGAGAGAGAGTGGCAGAGACAGATATAGAAGGAGTGAGAGGGAATGACAGGTTGTGGGGGAAGACAGATGGAGGGACAGAGAGAGAAAGAAAGAGAGAGGGGGAGAGACAGAGAAAAGAGAGGGAGTGACAGAGAGGGAAAGACCGATGGAGGGACAGAGAGAGAGACAGAGAGAGTGGCAGAGACAGAGAGAGAAGGAGAGAGAGGAAGTGTCAGATAGGGGAAGACAGATGGAGGGACAGAGTGAGAAACAGAGAGAAGGAGAGAGATGGAGTGACAGGGAGGGAAGGACAGATGGAGGGATAGAGAGAGGCAGAGACAGAGAGAGAAGGAGAGAGTGGGAGAGACAGAGAGGGAAAGGCAGTTGGAGGGACAGAGAGAGAGAGGCAGCGATGGAAGGAGAGAGAGGGAGTGACATTGAGGGAAAGACAGATGGAAAGACATAGAGTGAGAGACAGAGATAGAAGGAGAGTGTGGAGAGACAGAGAGGGAAAGACAGATGGAGGGACAGACAGAGAGAGACAGAGATAGAGACAAAGAGAGAAGGAGAGAGATGAAGTGACAGGGAGGGAAGGACAGATGGAGGGCACAGTGAGAGACAGAGAGAGAAGGAGAGAGATGGAGTGACAGGGAAGGAAGGACAGATGGAGGGCACAGTGAGAGACAGAGAGAGAAGGAGAGAGATGGAGAGACAGAGACAGAGATAGAAGGAGAGAGAGGGAGCGACAGAGAGGGAAGGACAGATGGAGAGATAGAGAGATAGAGAGAGAGACAGAGATAGATGGAGAGAGAGGGTGTGACAGAGAGACAGAGAGAGAGGCAGAGACGGAGAGAGAAGGAGAGAGTGGGAGAGAATCAGAGGCAAAGGCAGTTGGAGAGACAGAGAGAGAGAGAAGCAGAGATGGAAGGAGAGAGAGGGAGTGACAAGGAGGGAAAGACAGATGGCGAGACAGAGAGAAAGAGAGAGATAGAAGGAGAGAGATGGAGAAACAGGGAGGGAAGGACCGACGGAGGGATCGAGAGAGAGAGACAGAGATAGAAGGAGAGAGAGGGAGAGGCAGAGAGGGAAAGACAGATGGAGAGACAGAGAGAGAGAGGCAGAGATGGAAGGAGAGAAAGGGAGTGATAGGGAGGGAAAGACAGATGGAGAGACAGAGAGAAAGAGAGAGAGAAGAAGAGACAGGGAGGGAAGGACAGATGGAGGGATAGAGGGATAGAGAGAGAGACAGCAATAGAAGGAGAGAGAGGGAGTGACAGAGAGACAAACAGAGAGGGAGAGACAGAGAGAGAAGGAGGGAGTGGGAGAGAAACAGAGGCAAAGGCAGTTGGAGAGACAGAGAGAGAGAGAAGCAAAGATGGAAGGAGAGAGAGGGAGTGACAAGGAGGGAAAGACTAATGGAAAGACAGAGAGAGAGACAGAGATAGAAGGAGAAAGAGGGAGTGTCAGGGAGGGAAAGACAGATGGAGGAACAGAGACAGAGAGATAGAAGGAGAGAGAGGGAGCGACAGAGAGGGAAAGACAGATGGAGGGAAAGAGAGAGAGAGACAGAGATAGAAGGAGAGAGATGGAGAGACAGGGAGGGAAGGACAGATGGAGGGATAGAGGGATAGAGAGAGAGACAGAGATAGAAGGACAGAGAGGGAGTGTCAGGGAGGGAAAGACAGATGGAGAGACGGAGAGACAGAGAGACAGATATAGAAGGAGAGAGAGGGAGTGACAGAGAGGGAAAGACAGATGGAGGGAAAGAGAGAGAGACAGAGATAGAAGGAGAGAGATGGAGAGTCAGGGAGGGAAGGAGAGATGGAGGGATAGAGGGATAGAGAGATAGACAGCAATAGAAGGAGAGAGAGGGAGCGACAGAGAGGGAAAGACAGATGGAGGGAAAGAGAGAGAGACAGAGATAGAAGGAGAGAGATGGCGAGACAGGGAGGGAAGGACAGATGGAGGGATAGAGGGATAGCGAGATAGACAGCAATAGAAGGAGAGAGAGGGAGTGACAGAAAGACAAAGAGAGAGGGGGAGACAGAGAGAGAAGGAGGGAGTGGGAGAGAAACAGAGGCAAAGGCAGTTGGAGAGACAGAGAGAGAGAGAAGCAGAGATGGACGGCGAGAGAGGGAGTGACAAGGAGGGAAAGACAGATGGAAAGACAGAGAGAGAGAGACAGAGAAAGAAGGAGAGAGAGGGAGAGACAGGAAGGGAAAGACAGATCGAGGGACAGAGTGAGAGACAGAGAGAGAAGGAGAGAGATGGAGTGACGGAGGGAAGGACAGATGGAGGGATAGAGAGAGAAACAGAGAGAGAAGAACAGGGAGGGAGTGACAGAGGGAATGACAGATGGAGAGACATAGAGAGAGAGGCAGAGGTGGACAGAGAGAGAGGGAGTGACAGGGAGGGAAAGACAGATGGAGGAACAGAGAGAGAGACAGAGATGGAAGGAGAGAGAGGGAGTGACAGGGAGGGAAAGGCAGATGGAGAGACAGAGAGAGAGAGAGGCAGAGATGGAAGGAGAGAGAGGGAGAGACAGAGAAGGAATGACAGAAGGAGGGACATAGAGAGAGACAGAGATAGAAGGAGAGAGAGGGAGAGACAGGGAGGGAAGGACCAACGGAGGGATCGAGAGAGAGAGACAGAGATAGAAGGAGAGAGAGGGAGAGGCAGAGAGGGAAAGACAAATGGAGAGACAGAGAGAAAGAGAGATATAGAAGGAGAGAGAAGGGAGAGACAGTGAGGGAAAGACAGATGGAGAGACAATGTGAGAGACAGAGAGAGAAGGAGAGAGATGGAGTGACAGGGAGGGAAGGACAGATGGAGGGATAGAGAGAGAGACAGAGATAGAAGGAGAGCGAGGGACAGATAGATGGAAAGACAGATGGAGGGACAGAGAGAGAGACAGAGAGAGAGGGAGAGACAGAGAGTAGGAGAAAGGGAGTGACAGAGAGGGAAAGACAGATGGAGGGACAGAGAGAGAGACAGAGATAGAAGGAGAGAAATGGAGAAACAGAGAGGGAAAGACTGATGGAGGGACAGAGAGAGAGACAGAGAGAAGCAGAGACAGAGATAGAAGAACAGAGACAGAGAGGGAAAGACAGATGGAGGGACAGAGAGAGAGACAGAGATAGAAGGAGAGAAATGGAGAAACAGACAGGGAAAGACTGATGGAGGGACAGAGAGAGAGACAGAGTGAAGCAGAGACAGAGATAGAAGGACAGAGACAGAGAGGGAAAGACAAATGGAGGAACAGAGAGAGAGACAGAGATAGAAGTACAGGGAGGGCAGATTTAACATTACAGATTTAAAAATTAACCAATAAGCCAGCATGAAATTTGCACAACCAATATCTTTGTGCGGGTGTTTCTGTGTGTGTTTGTGTGTGTGTGTGTCTATGTCTGTTTGGGTGTGATGGCTCCCACAGTGGAATAGCTTGCTGGATGTTTAAAATGGAGGCTATTCCTTCTGGATCATCAAAATTATCCGCCTGGGCCCCAACTTCATCTACATTTCCCCCTCTCCCGATGTTTTCTTCTCTCCATATCTATCTCTAATATGTTTGTGTCCACAGCAGTGAAGGATTACATCAAATTAATATATCTTACATTATCCTTTTCATCCACCTCAACAATCTCTCTCTCTCCAATTTTGTCCCTCTCTACAGCACTCTCTCTGCCTTCATATCTAACCCTCTCTCCCTCTGTCTCTCTCCCAGTGTCAGAGATAGCAGGAGGGAGAGACAGAGAGAGAATGTTGAAGGAATTGTACTCTGTTCCGAAGCTGTGCTGAAGATGCTCTGGGAGTGTTTGATGGGCTACATTAATCGGCCGTGTACAGTCCTGTATCAGGCTGTGAAGAAGCACAGCTTGTTCAGTGTACAACGGGTCAAAGGGAACGATTCACTCCTGTCTGCTACTGGGAAGAGAGACTGACCTTAACATCAAGGCAGCGTTTGACCGAGTGTGACATCGAGGAGCCCGAGTAAAACTGAAGTCAGTAGGAATCGGGGGAAATCTCTCCACTGGTTGGAATCATACCGAGCACAAAGGAAGATGGTTGTGGTTGTTGGAAGTCAATCATCTCAGTCCCAGGCCTTCACTGCAGGAGCGCATCAGGGGAGTGTCCTCAGCCCAGCCATCTTCAGCTGAGATCCCAGCAGAAAGTGCTTTAAATACTGAGCAGGTCAGGCAGCATCTGTGGAGAGAGAAACAGAGTTAGTGATTCAGCTCGATGCTTTCCAGATTTCCACCATCCACAGTAATTTGCCTCAGATAATGAAGCAATCCAGAGCCACATGCACTGAGACCCGGACAACATTCAGGCTTGGGCCGACCAGTGGGAAGTAACATTCACGTCACACAAGTGCCAGGCAATGACCATCTGCAACAAGAGAGAATCCAACCACCTCCCCTTGGCATTCAAAGCATTATCCCATCGCTGAATTTTTCAAAGAGATAGAGAGAGAGACAGGGGGTGAGGGGGAGAAAGAGAGAGAGAGATAGAGTGGCAGGGGGTATAAAGAGAGAGAGAGGGAAAGAGGGGGTGAGGGGGAGAAAGAGAGAGAGAGGGGGTTGGGGGGACAAAGAGGGAGAAAGAGGGAGAGACGGGGGTGAGGGGGAGAAAAAGAGAGAGGGGGTGAGGGGATGAAGAGAGAGCGAGAGGGAGAGATGGGGGGGGAAAGGCGGGGAGAGAGAGAGAGAGAGAGAGAGACGGAGTGAAGGAGAAGGTGAGGAATAAAAAATCCCAAAGACACTGCACAGGGTGCATTATAAAACAAAATCTGACACCAAACCCACAGAAGTTGAGATTAAGTGTGATGACAAGAAGCTTGGTCAAAGAGGTTAGTTTTAAGGAACGTCTTTAAGCAGGAATGAGAGATAGAGAGACGGAGAGGTTTAGGGAAGGAATTCCCCAGTATTAACAGGCAGTGACATTAATTCCTGATTGTCGGTAGAGATTTGTTCGGAAAGGGTATTCATGTTTACGGAGCCAAGACAGCTCAATGTGGACAAGGAGCAAATCAGCCATGACCTGAATGAATGGGCAGCACAGTCTCGAGGGGACGAATGGCCTCCTCCTCTCTTTGTACGGGAATTATTAATATCCCTGCCAATGCATTGATGGTTTTCTGCTTCAAAAAATGACCAGTTTGGGGTTCTCTCTAAACTCTCCCGCCAGCCTTGGAACGACTCACGGATTCATGTCTAAGGGAACTGATCAATTGTTCTGGTAGAATTTCCCCCTTTGTTGATGGGTTAATAAAGCCGATGGGATCCTGAGCTTTATAAACAGGTATAGAGTGTAAAAGTCAGGAAGTGATGCTAAACATTTATAAAATAATAGTTTGTCCTCAGCTGCAGTATTGTGTCCAATTCTGGAACCACATTTTAGGAAAGACATGGAGGCTTTGGTGAATGTACAGAAGAGATTTACTAGAACGGTTCCTGGATGAGATTATTACAGTTACACTGATAGACTGGAGAAACTGGGCTTGTTATCCTTAGAGCAGAGAAGATTAAAAGGAGATTTGATCGAGGTGTATAAAATCATGAAAGCTTTAGATGGAGGAAATAAAGAGAAAGTGTTTCCAATGGCTGAAGGATTGATAACCAGAGAGCACAGATTGAAGGTGATCGGCAAAAACAAACATTGGAGACATGAGGAAAAGGATTTTTTTCCACACAAGTGCTTCAGATTTGAAATGCAATGTCTGATAGTGGTGGAGACAGATTCAATAGTAGCTTTCAAAAGGACAATTGGAGAAATCATTGAAAGAGAAAAAAATCAACAGGCACTTGGAGAGGTTTGAGTTAATTAGGGAAAGCCAGCAAGAATTTGATGAAGTAACAGAGAAGGTTGATGAAGGGAATGCAATGGATTTCATATGTATTTGAAGAAAGCGTTTGACAAAGTAGCACATAAAATTCTGGTTAACAAAACTGAGGCTCATGGGATAGGAGGGCCAGTGTCAGCTTGGATCAAAAATTGGTGAAAGGACAGAAAACAGCCAGTTGTGGGAAATGGTTGTTTTTCAGACTGCAAGATGGTAGACAGCAGTGTTCCCCAAAAGTCAGTGCTTCTTGTAAAATTTTAATATTTGCCGTTAACGAACTTGGAGGAGATGCAAACAGTGAGGGTGACATCAATCGACTACAACAGGACATAGATAGGTGAGTGGGATGGGCAGACAAGGGTCAGAAGGAATTTAATACAGGGAAATGTGAGATGTGCAGAAGGGATAGGGAGAGGGAATATAGACTTAATGGCCCAGTTCTAGGGAGTGTGCAGGGACAGAGAGACCTGGGGATACATGTACATACATCTTTGAAGGTGGCAGGACATATTGAGAAAGTAGTCAGCAAAGCATATGGGATCCTGGGCTTCATAAATAGAGATTTTGAATACAAAAGCATGAAGGTTATGCTGAATGTTTATAAACCTCTGTTTAGGCCACGACCAGAACAGTGCATCCAATTCTGGTGACCACACTTTAGGAAGGATGTGAGAGTCCTTTGTAGGGAGCAGAGGGGATGGTGGATCCAGAGATGGGGGATTTTAGCAAAGTGGACTAGAAACAGCTGCATGAAGGTCAATCAGTGTCAGAGCAGTGAGAGTTACTGAGGGTTGATATCAAATATGTTCACACAAAGACAAACAGGGTGGTACTCCCAAATCTAGAGCCCCTTGGATGTCAAGGATCAAACCTGGTACGATAAGGCACAAGAGTGAAGCTTATGTCGGATACCGAGAGCTCAATACCACAGAGGCCGAGATGAGTGTAGAAAGTACAAGGGTGAAATTAAAAATCAAATTAGGAGAGCAAAGAAATGGCCGGACAATAATATGACCATTAAATCAAAGAAATCACAAAGATGTTTTATATAAATGAAGAGCAAGAGGATAATTAATGATAGAGTATTAGGGACCAAAAAGGGAATGTGTGTATGGAGGTGGGAGATGTGGGCATGGTTCTTAATGAATACTTTGTCTCCCACTTTATAAAAGAGGGTGAACGATGCAGATATTGTAGTTAAAGAGGAGGAGTGTGAAATATTAGATGGGATGAACAGAGTGAGAGGGAAATATTAAGGTGTTTGGCAACTAAGAAAGTGGATAAATGGTCAGGCCTGGACGCATTGGAAACAGTTCAGAGAAGGTTCACTCGGCTGATTCCTGGGATGAAGGGGTTATCTTTGAGGAATGGCTGAACAGGTTGGGCCTATACTCATTGGACTTTAGAAGAATGAGAGGTGATCTTATTGAAACATACTAAATACTTAAAGGGATAGACAGGTTAGATGCAGGTAAGATGTCTCCTTTGGTTCGGGAGTCTAGAACCAGGGGACACAATTTCAAAATCAGGGGGAAGCCACTTAGGTCAGAGATGGGGAGAAATGTCTTTGCTCAGAGTGTTGTGAATCTTTGGAATTCTCTACCCCAGTGGGCTGTGGAAACTCAGTCTGGGAAAAAGGCATTGAAGTGGATGATCAGCCATGATCGTATTGAATGGCGGAACAGGCTCGATGGGCTGAATGGCCTACTCCTGTTCCTATGTTCCCAAGCTGCTGAAATAGTTTCTCCCAAACTACCCCATCAGTTCCCCTTAATATCTCAACATCTTTGATCAAATCACCATGATCCTCCTAAATTCCAGGCAATAAATCCCTAGTTTGTGTAATATCACCTCGTAATTTAACCCTTGGAGTCCAGTTATCATTCTGGTAAATCGACACTGCACTCAAATGGACATGGACCCCCCAAAGTCTCTTTCAACCTCCAGTGTTTCGAGCTTTACACCATTTATAAAGTACTCTGTTCTAGTCTTTTTTACTGACACGGAAATCTAACTACCACAGTTTTGCCCATTTATTTAAGATATTAATACCTCTTTGTAATTTGATGCTTCCAGCTACACTGCTTACAATGCTGCCTATTTTTGTGTCATTGGTAAACTTGGGTATGTTGCATTCTACCTCATCATCTTAAATCGTTAATAAATACAGCAAAACTGAGACACACACGGGCTTTGCACGAGTAGACAGGAGTGAATCATTCCAACCTAGAGGCTTTTTAACTCCACATTAATGTTTTAAAAAAAAATTCTAATTCACAACAGCCCTGTGTGGGATTTCAACTCCTACTTTTTCAATCATCAGCTCAGGCCTTCAAATTAAAACCCATAAAAAGAGATTCATTTTCCTACTACTGTTGTCTGACTGTCTCAGGTTTTGTATATTGTTCCCTTCTCCTCTTCTTCCATGTGTTTGAAGTCTTTGAAGTTTCTCAGACATTGGTAAACTACTTCATGTGGTGTTCTGTATATACCTTCAATTCTGTGTATCTGCAAGGGACACAATTCAAATTCTCACCTTATTGCATGAACTAAAACCTGCAGGTCCATTCAAACAACTCTATTTCCTGTCTCTGCAAAGATAGCTCACACTTCCACAATGCAGGAATGTCTGAATGGAAACAGCTTTTGACACATTTCCAAACATGTTTGCGAACACTTTTCAGGATGAAGCTAAATTCAACTGACAAGATTGCAAGCCCCAAATTGAATCTTTCAGATTTAAAAAGTGACACAAATGAAATTCCAGATCTCTCTGAACCAGCACCCATTTTGACATTGGTGGGTTCCGAAGAAGGGTCATTGACCCGAAACGTTATCTCTGCTTCTCTTTGCACAGATGCTGCCAGACCTGCTGAGTGACTCCAGCATTTCTTGTTTTTGTTTAACATTGTACCATTTAGTTTATATCGCTTCTCCTCAGCCTTCCTTCCGAAATGCATCACTTGACATTTCTCAGCATTGAAGTTCACCTGCCCTGTGTCTGACCATTTCACCAGCTGTCAAGAGGACATAAAGTTTACAAAGAGATTTCCATAGGTTAAGTGAGTGAGCAAAAAATTGGCAGATGGAGTAGAATGTGGGAAAATGTGAGCTTGTCCACTTTCGCAGGAAGAATAAAAATCAGTATATTATTGAAATGGAGAGAGACTGCAGAACTGGACGGGACAGAGGGATCTGGGTGTTTAGTTTAGTTTAGAGATACAGCACTGAAACAGGCCCTTCGGCCCACCGAGTCTGTGCCGACCATCAACCACCAATTTATACTAATCCTGCACGAATCCCATCTTCCAATAACATCCCCACCGGTCCCTATATATTTCTTTACCACCTACCTATACTAGGGGCAATTTATAATGGCCAATTAACATATCAACCTGCAAGTCTTTGGCATGTGGGAGGAAACCGGAGCACCCGGAGGAAACCCACGCAGACGCAGGGAGAACTTGCAAACTCCGCACAGGCAGTACCCAGAATCGAACCCGGGTCCCTGGAGCTGTGAGGCTGCAGTGCTAACCACTGCGCCACTGTGCCGCCCTGTGCGCTGGTACATGAATTACAAAATGTTACCGTGCAGCTACAGCGAGTGATTAGGAAGGCAAATGGAATGTTGTTGTTTCTTGCAAGGTGAATAGAATATCAAAGTAGGGAAGTGTTGTTACAGCTGTACAGGGCATAAGTTAGACGACGTCTGCAGGATTGTGGACACTTTTGGTCTCCTTACTGAAGAAATTATATAATTGCATTCGAAGTAGTTCAGAGAAGGTTCACTGGGCTGATTCCTGGGATGAAGGGGTTATCTTATGAGGAATGGTTGAACAGGTTGGGTCTATACCCACTGGAGTTTAGAAGAATGAGAGGTGATCTGAGTGAAACATCTCAGGTCCCGAGGGGACTGGACAGGGTGGATGCTGAGAGGATCTTTCCACTTGTTGGGGAGACTAGAACTAGGGGACACAGTTTAAAAATTAGGGACATCCCATTTAAAAGTGAGATGAGGAGAAATGTGTTTCTCTCAGAGGGGGGTCAGTCTGTGGAATTCTCTTCCCCAGAGAGCAGTGGAGGCTGGATCATTGAATATATTCAAGGCTGAGTTCGATAGATTTTTGATCAATTAGGGAGTCAAGGGTTATGGGACGCAGACAGGAAAGTGGAGTTGAGCTCACAATCAGATCAGCCATTGAATGACAGAGCAGGCTCAAGGGGCCGAATGGCCTACTCCTGCTCCTAATTCATTTGTTCTTGTGTGTTCCATTTCATCAGACAGCCTCTATCCTCCTGAAGTCTGCTACTAGTCCCGTCCCTGTTTATTACATTGCAGATGACACAAACATTGGCAAACATTGAAGTTATGCCCTGTAAACACAAGTCCAAGTCTTTAGAAAATATCAAAAAGATCAGTGGTCCTAATATAAACCTCCACTGTATACCTCCCTCCAGTCTGAAACAACCATTGTCCACTCTCTCAGCCAATGTCGTATCCACTCAGCCAATGTCCCTTTCATCCCTGGAGCACCAATATTGCTAACTGGTCAATTAGGAGGCACCATGATGTCCTCCCCATGAGGACCCTGGTCCCAGACCTCTCTGTTTCCACTCTCCCATCAACATTCCCCAGACAGGTACAGCATGGATTAGATACAGAGTAATGCTCCTTCTACACTGTCCCATCCAACAGTCCCAGGACAGGAACATCATGGGGTGGATACAGAGTGAATCTCACTCTGCACTGTCCGAAACAGACAGAGAGAGAGAGAGAAAAAGAGAGAAACAGACTGACAGGGTGACTGAGAGATAAAGAAGGATATTTAACATCAGACATAGGAAGATGAGGAGGCAGTTTAACCCCTCGACCCTGTTCCAGCATTCAGTGAGATCAGGGCTGATCTGTGATCTAACTAACACCATGTATCCCACCTTTGCCCTTTATCTCTTAATACCTTTGGTTAACAAAAATCTATCAATCTCAGATTTAAAAATTTACAGGTTTCTCGGCATCAATTGCTGATTGTGGAAGAGAGTTCCAAACTGATACCACACCTGGTGTGTTGAAGTGTTTCTTCATTTCACTCCTGAAAGGTTTTGAGACTACATTTCGATTTTTAGACTATCCCCACAAGTTCCTGACTCCGCAGCCAGTAGGAATAGTTATTCTCTGTCTACCCAATCAGAGTCTCCTTGTCTGCACTGCCCCATCGAACAATCTCAGAGAAGGTACAGCACGGGTTAGATACAGAGTACAGTTCAGTTTAAACATTCCCTGGAGTGTCGGATTAACCCGGGTTAACTCTGTCTCCTGCTCAGCCTCAAGACTCACCTGCCTCAGTCACTGAGACGCTCCTGTATCACTTGCCTTAATGTCAGCGGATGCCGGGTTTGGGAGCAGGACAGGCACACGGGATTAGGACGACTGCTCATGTGGAGGATAAGCATCAGTAATCCCTCAGAGAATCAGAACAGACCAGCGCGACTCAGAAAAGTAAACTTGTGTTGAATTTGTGAGTCTTGCATTGTGGAATGCTTTAGTATTTGGTGAGAATGTTGAGCCAGTGACATTTTGCCCCAGTGGGATGAATAGATACTACATGACTTGATTACAACAGTAAGGTACCGTGTGTACTGTAAATATGGACTGAAATAACAATGTAACTGATCAATTTACAGCTGAATACTTTGACTACAGTTAAACCTGCTATCCTGTTATACATGTGCTGCTATACCTGCTATATGTGAGAATGTACATACGACACGATGGGATGAAGTCAAAGTGGCCACTGTTTATATTTTCAGACTATGCTCCAAATTCCTGACTCCGCAGCCAGTGGGAATATTTACTCTCAGTCCACCCTATCAGTTTCCCTTATTATTTCAGAAACCTTCATCAAATCAACCAATAACCTTCTAAATTCCAGGGATACAGAGTAAATTTCCCTCCACACTGTCCCATCACACACTCCGAGGGCAGGAACATCATTGGGTGGATCCAGAGTGAATCTCACTCTGCACTGTCCGATAGAGACAGAGAGATAGAGAGACAGACAGAAAGAGAGAAACAGAGAGACATAGACTAACAGGGTGACTGACAGAGAAAGAAGGATATTTAAAAGGGGATATTGGAAGAGGAGGATGCAATTTAACTCCACAACTCTGTTCCTGCATTCAATGAGATCATGGCTGATCTGTGATCTATCTTATACCATAGATCCTGCCTTTGCCCCTTGTCTC